>NC_136494.1:96788390-97238390 GCF_053919585.1 Euprymna scolopes
TTTGGGTGCCTTTAAAACGAGCTCTGAAGAAGAATCAAGGCGTACAACCAAATGAAAGAAGTATTCAGAAACTTTTGTCAGTTTACAGAATCTCACCAAACCTAAATATGAAGTTACGTTTATCGCCAGCAGGAAAAAATATGCTCTGTGTTTGATAGGATGTTGCCTATTCCGGCGAAGAAACCATTAATATAAGTAAAAAAAAATAAGATGACTAAAGTCTATAAGACAAGTGACGAGTTTTTTTTTTTTTTTTTGTTTCAAAAACTTTAGGGCTGGAAGAATGTGAAGTGAAGAAGGAATAGTAACCAAGTTATAAATAAAACAAATTTCCGTGAAAAAGACATTGGTTTCAGTTGAGACCCAGGCAAACTACAGAAGTCATGGAAAATACAGAAGAGATCCTATGGGAAGGTTTTGTATGACGCATTTAAAATTCCTGTCTCTATAGGTCACCATTCTCCACAAACTTAAGGCCAGGAGTACTATTGTGTCAAATGTCACCGCGGCAAGTAGGATTAAGTAAAAAAAAGATGCAGAAAAAGGTGAATAAATTATGTCTAGATCCTAAAAAATGAGTATATCCGGGTCTTTCCTTTTTACAAGATTATGATTGGCTGGCTAAGTCATAAGTACCGATTAGTAAAGCCACCCGGAAAGAGACGTCGAAAAGTTAGCAAGCTTCCCACTAGGAACACCTGCTTCGACTATGACACTTGTGCAGTACGACGACTTGTCAGATTATAATTTGAAACTATATCAAGATCGGCTCAGCTAATTCAATGATATATATCCCTTTCACGGGACATATATATAATTATGTTATCAAAGAGTAAATCTTTAACAAAGCAAAACTTATCAAGATAAGAAAAGCTCAACACTATTGGCTCTTATTTAATGATCCCAATTATTTCATAGTGACCTATATTTTTTTAAAATATTACCTACATATATACTACCCTTCGGATTTACCTTATATGTTATACCTACTTTTAATTACTATTTACCATTTTATCCTATTCCTTCATTCTCATTTCATTTCTAAATGTCATTAAGCCAGTTTTTTTTCTATATTTGCATTTTGTGTAATTCTAGCCATTCGTCTCTTCTGATGAGAAACATTTAGCTTCGATATGCCATGGCCTAAACAGGTTTTTTCCCTTAAATTTCCCCTTAACTTTTTCTTATTGTTCTGATGATATAATAAAGTTATATATAACTTTTATTCCTCTTCTTTCATTTAATATTATATGTGTGTGTGTGTGTGTGTGTGTGTGTGTGTGTGTGTGTGTGTGTGTGTGTGTGTGTTTATATATTTGTATGTACAGGATTCATTCCTAAACTAATTAGCAGATAATTATGAATTTCAGAACACAGCTCTTAGACATAAGGGGTTTAAATAGTTGCCATGTTTAGTTTAATTTAGTTTTATAAACAAGGAGTAAAACTGGTTTGGAAACTATCTGTAAAAATTCAGAAAATTCTCTAATTTTTGCAAAATTTTAACAATATCAATAAGTATTAGGCATTAGTTGCAAACTCTAGACCACTATGTAAGGCGTCCAGTACTTATTGAAAACTTTACCTGAAATGGTAATATTTATACAAACTGTTACGGGTATTTATAGATAGGAGCTTTGAGCACTGTTCACCTGCCAGTATTTGTAGATGCACACCTCTTAATCCAACTTTTGAAAAATGTTTCTCTGTTGAGTTTCGTGAATATCTTTTCTGGACTAGGCAGAGAATAGCGATACATTTTAGTGCTTGATTCAAACCCATGCAAAAATCTGCACACAATTTCTTTACACTATAGGTTAATCCCATTCGTTGTATTCAACCTTTGATAACATTCAATTATTTCGAGTCCATCTAATTCCATGTCAATTTTATTTAATGATACAAATGGAATATTTCTTTTTTTTTTTTTTTTTTTTAATCATTGAATATTCAGTTTCAATTCAAACTTTGCTGGTTTTTTTTTTATTTTTACATTTTCCCAGTCCATCAGAATGAACTAAGCAGAAACCAGAAGTCAAGATGAACAGACAATCTTGACTATAACCAAATAAGTTATTTTTGACTAATTTCCCAACAGTATTTCCCTTAAAATAATTTATGCCAGTAATAGTAAAGATTAGTATTAATTACAAATGCAGAAATCGTTTACCTGGATATTATTTTATTAAATTTAAAGATTTCAGAATTTATAGATTTAACTAATGTATATTAACATGGCAAAATATAAAAACAAACATTTCTGGGCCTATTAGTTTCAAATTTAATTCTTTTCTCCTACATACCTTACAATTTCTGCCTGCAGCTGTCTCTATCCTTCATGGCGCTAGGAACGCCACTGGACCTGTACTAACTGCATTTGCACAAGATAGATAAACAGAAGAATCAATACCTTTTAAATAAATGGCTAAAGAACTGTACGAATATGACATTATTATTTATGCAACAAAAGAAAAACAAAATGGCCGACATTATGATACAAATAACTAGCTAGCATTGCCCGGTAGTGTTTTTTTTTTTTTTTTTTTTTTTTTTTTTATATAAGTAAGCTATTTCATTTTTCTCCAAAATATTAAGATTTTGTTTTTAAATAAACTTTTCAAAGTTAAATTTAATTAGTACAATATCATTTGTTTATTAAATTATTGATTCAACTAAATTGTTAGAAAATTCTAAATATTTGTTATTATTCTTTTCAAAAAGAAAAAAAGAAAATAATGTGGATGCCAAGACCTGTGATTGAAAACGGGATCCCTTCAGCCTGAAACTTTTCATCTGACCTATTTTGCTACGTCATATATATATCTTGTAACTCTAACCATATGTATTTCTATTGTGAACTGCTAATATTAAGTCAAGTAACGCTGCTTTAAATGATTAATTGTTATTAGCATAACTCATCTTCGCCCCTCTCTTTCTCTCTCCTTCTCTCTCTCCTTATCTCCCCTTCTCCTTCTCTCTCCCCCTCTCTCAAACTCGCAGTAAACGAAAGTAATGTTTTTGCAAAGTAATTAATGTTTTTTTATTATTTTTTGCACATTAATAAAATTAGTATATCATATTCATTAAAATGAATTATAATAAAAGATGTATAAATTTTAAAATTCTTATAAAGTTGATACTATTTACTATTTTATGTGACCATAAATATCTATTAGATTAAATACAAAAATTAGTAAAATCGATAAGAATTAAGTATATATATATATATATATATATATATATAAATTAGTAATCCTGTTTATTTGTTCATAATTTGATTAATATATACCAAAGGTCCACTACTTTACTCTTTCATTTATTTCTATATATAGTATGATTCTTGCAAAATATACCATTAAGAGGCCACCTCATTTACATATTGCATTAAAGAAAATCGGGTTTACTAAATAGAAGTATGTTAATTAATGTTTCTAGCAAGAAAATTGTTTTAAATGTTCTATTTAAAATTTTTATTTAAGCTTTAAATAACAATTTAATTGATAATATATTTAATTTAATTTATTTGGAATTATTTCCGCACATTGATTTTTTTAAAGACGTAGGGTTATCTCCCCCTAGAAACTTCATCAAATAAAATAATTTGGTAATCTCAATAAGTTTCTAGCTTGAAAAATAATTCCGTGTAGACAGAAAAATGTTTTTTTTTTTAATATTAAAAAAAAAAAAAAACACTTACAAATAAACTGGAAAAATTTCATTTGTTTGTTTTTAATATTCTTGAAACGATTGTACAGAAACTTTGAACGCTTCGAATTCAAACTTCAGCCACACTTTTAGAAACAAAAGGAGCCTCCCCCCTCAAAAAAAGCAAATTGACCCCCCCCCTAAAAAAAAGCAAATTGAAAATTTCCTTTATTTACGAAAAAAAAAAAAAAAAACAGTGAAAAAAGGCCTTTACAAAAATAATAATAATTAAAAAAAATACATATTACGCACGCGTTTAGCTAAAAAAAATTTCTTTCAGTCATTTGGGCATTCATTCACTGCTATTTTCATTGATACAAAAGTTGTTTTGATTTATCTTTATTTATTTTTAACGCACGGACAACAAAAAGTGCTCAATATCCAGAGAATAGCTTTTTATCTTTGTATGCCTTCTGCTGAAATATCTGGTGGGGAGGTTTTCACATACTTCTTTTTTGAGCAATTACATTTACATGTTTTTATCCGTTCTTTTATTTTTGAAATTGTTGTCCATGATGAAAATAATTAATATCCTTAGGTGTGATCAAACAAAACTTCATGTCAACCCAGGCAATGCCGGGTACCCATGCTATATATATATATATATATATATATATATATATATATATATATATGTAGTCGAAAGGATCTCAGAGCCTTAAAAGAAAACAGATTTGATTATGTACTTTGTAAAAAAAAAAAAAAATAACAAAAATGCAAGAAGCAGATTGGCTGTGCTTTATATATAAGATAATTACAACAACCTTTTCTGGATAGGGAAAATTAATTCCCCAAACAGAACAACTTTGCAGCACTTTCATGTCCTCTTACGAAGATTAAAAATCAACATATAATGATACTAAACCTTCTGTCTAGAATTCTTATTCTAATTTTGATGAAAATCATGCTGTCAGAATGGAATGCAAACTGTGAACCCTCAAATCTCCAATAATTGGTTGTATTCAAAATTCCATAACGGTTTGGCACAAGACATCTGAAGAAGACTGATATGTGATAACAGTAAAGATGAGTAAGAATCTTGCAAAGCATAATGGGATATGTATAATTTTCTTGGAGTTTTCTCCCTTGACCTTGTTTAAAATCCTTTAAGATAGCTAATCCATCATCTCTATATACGCCGATTTCAACGAAAGTGCAATTGTAAACGGCTGGTGTTAGAACAATGGTGGTGGAAATTTGAATACTGAGAATATTGAAAATTTAGGGAGACTAGTTATCATTCGGACTCCAACTGTATTCACCAGTAAATGATTACCTAATAGTGACATGTGAGTAAGAAGTAATAATAATAATAATAATAATAATAATAATAAGAAGAAGAAGAAGAAGAAGAAGAACAACAACAACAACAGCAACAGCAACAACAACAACAACAACAACAACAACAACAGCAACAGCAACAACAACAACAACAACAACAGTGACAATAGATTCTAAAACCATCGATTAGATTGCACTAAATTTGGCATAAAGAACCCTTGGGATATAGAATGCAATTTAAGAATACAAATTATGATTATTTGAATTCTTTGAACTACTATTCTCATCTTGAGTATTATTTTCACAATGTTCTAGAAGATGTAACCTCCGACCTTCTTCAAGTGTATCTTGTCAAGCTCAGGAATGTTTCTGTTGAACTTGGAAATAAGCATGGAATTTCGAACAGAAATCTTTATTTAATCTACGGGAGTAGTATGTTCTCGTTCCATCTGCCATGACTGGGTAGAAGTCCTACGGAATTTGCAATTATATTTTTTAGTGTTTTCCGCACTGATAATTGGACCTTCCACCTCCAGAAGAGTGTAATTTTTTGATAATTAAATTTTAGCAAGTACTCTATCCACTGTGCCACAGGATCTTGCATTATGAAAATAACACTCAAGATGAGAACAATTGTCCAAAATATCCAAATAATATGGATAATCAATCCTCATCGTAAAAATTCAGAACTGCAACAGATTACAATGTTTAAATACATCCTAAGCTCTTTCTTCATCCGAGTTAAACTAAAAGTCGTCATCTGAGTGGGTTTTCAACTAATGTGTTTAAAATGTTTTGTTACTAGATTTAGGGGTCATTGGTTTTGCATAAAAAATGAGAGTAAGTAAATCCATGCCAAACATTGTTCACTTATTTAAAAAAAAAAAAAAAGGCATCCTATACACACAAATGCTATTAAACTTTTAATAGAACAAACACAGAATATAAAGACAGTGACTCAACTTGCTCCATGAACATGTTTTTTTTTTTTGTTTTGTTTTTTTGGTGGGGAGAAACAAATATTTATGTTAAGAAGTCATGTAGACCTTGACATTGATGTAGTATTAATGCTTATAAAATTCACAAAAACAATTGTAGAAATACTCGTACATCCTTCTCCCACATACACAAACATATATATTTGTACTAGCATTTCAGCCCGGCGTTGCCCGGGTGTTTGGAGGTGTATGTTAAGCAAAAAAAAATAAATAAATAAGCGGTCAATTTTTTTAAACTTTGACCCCCATTATGACCCCCTTAACATTTATCGTTTTGGGCTCAAATTAAGTTATTAAGTTAGATCCATGTCCAAGGAACCTATTTCTAAAATTTCAAGTGTTTAGACCCAAAATTGTCAGAGGAGTTTGGTAGAGTTCTCAAAGATCAAATCGTTGAATTTTGACCCTTTAACAGCCAAATTTCTGGCCGAAAACGGATTACAAAGATTTTCCCAAATCTCAGCACCCTGTATATCAAATTTCCAGTTTATAGACTGAAAATTGACAAAGTTATTGCATAGGAAAATGTACACACACACACACACACACACACACACACGTTCACTTTTATATATATAATATATGTGTGTGGTGTATGTGGATGGGGAGTGGGCTAAGTTAATTAATCCGCAGCAATATAAAAAGTATTTGTTTAAGACAATAAATTTTCTTTTATATAATCGCACACTTTGTCAATTACATAGATAGAATATTATTGAAAAGTATTTTTTTATTAAAATAAAGTTGATAACTGTGTTGATCTATGAGCTTTACTGATCTCATATCTCTATCTCTACTATCATATAAAAAGAACTTTGTCTGTGTGTCTGTATGTGAGATCGTTCCCTATGGATTTGAAAACCGGTGGGCCGATTTTTATGAAATTTCACACGAAGGTATTTTATGTGCCTGGCAGTGTTCTTAGAGAGGTTTTGTATCGGAATGTTTTCGATAAATATTGATAACCAATAATAAAAATAATCTGATGAAAGAAAGAACAGGTAATTTTGACCAGAGTTTGCACCTTATACAGCCTAAAATCACAAGTGCATTTGAGAAGTTTTATTATCACACCAGCTATAAGGTCAGGCATATAAAATCAACAGTAGGTTCTTTTATATGACAGAGGCGTGTTCAAAATAAATGTTTCTTTTTAGAGCACGATTCAAACAAGCAAGCAAACAAGAGCGACCAGACTTCTGGACTCCCCACAGGGTTTTATAATTATTAAGACTAGTGGAACCTGTGGAAATTCCACAGCGGCATCTTTCATATGTAATATATTGCTGCTGGGTATTCTGCGGGCGTTCAGCATTAATGGAGACCTCACGATATTATTATAGCCATTTTGTTAGAACTAAAATTATTTATTTAAGTAATCTGGCTAATGTAGTATCAGAATATATCTGGTTATTACGGTTTATTTCTAATATCCTTATAGGAGTTTCTGACACATTTCCTTTGTATGGATGGCCGGTGCGAACAGAAACCCCATGATACTATTATACCATCTTTAGACAGAACAGATACCACCATTGGATCTTAGCCAGAAGATCGAGCAGGTATATTTTAGTTTCATGTATGGCCCAAAAACGACATCATTTATTTTTGTTTAATTTTTTTTGTTTGTTTTTTTACATTGTGTCTTCAGTGATCGCGAGATCCTATTTATTGAAAAGGAGGATAAAAGGTGTTAACATGCTACGAACATTGAATTAGCGTATCTTTATACTAATTTAATGTTTGTAGTATGTTATTACCTTCTATCCTCCTTTTTAATAAATAGGATCTCCTGATCGAATAATTTATAATCTGGAAACCATGATACACGTACGTACGTATGTTAAAGGTACTACAATATTAATATATAGATATACACATAACCTCACTTTATTTAAATTGACTTCATCGTATTACACCTACTGCAAGTGCACTGTTTTTATCTTTTTTTTGTCTTTCCTTTTTTTAACACTTGAACTTAGATTTGTTACATATCAGCGACCCTACGTTAGTAGTGATTACATTAACTAGTGTGAACTTTTGACAAGGTTCACTCTTAGTACATCTCAGAATAACTTAATCTGCAAACAGAATCGTTGCCAGAGATGAGCGATGTAAATTTGAAGCAGGTAACAGAAGTCAAACGCCATAGACAAAACAGAAGTCAAGCAATGACAAATGATGAATGACGTCATGGTTTAGGAGTGAAAGAAAACTGAGGTTTTCAGATCAGTCTCTCGGTGGAAGCAATGCAGATGAGACATGGCCAATAATGTAGAAAACTGATAATCTTAGCGAATATTACCAATGTCGCTGTCCATCTGTGTCACTTATTCCGTAACATTGTGCGGACAACCATATGCACATATTGAGCTGTGAGCGAAACAACATCATGGTAAGGAAAATAAACTATAAAAAGAAGAGAGCACATTTGATAAGACGATCACATTTGATAAGACGATCACATTAGAGGCATAGATGACGTTTGAGAGTATGTTCGAGAAAATGATCATGTGAGAGGTGCCACAGCCATAATGAGAAGTCACATGTGGCAGGAGAATGAGGAAATAAATGTTGTTGTCGTACGAAAAAGTTAGTTTGAGTTATTCTTTGTCTTGGTCTCCTTTGTGACATATACTGCATACAGCGTGTGGATCTTGGTGTAAATGTGGGTAGCATTACAATTCCAGTAACTTAGTAAGTAAAGTTTAACAGTAAACAATTAGCTAAGATAACATTAGCCTCTCTCTCCTAAGTCCATTCTCTTGAAATAAAATCTTGAAGAAAATTCAGCGAACGTCTCCTTGTGTCTTTCTTAATGAAAAGAACTTTATTCGTCTTAGTTGAACTAACTAATATACTATCTGAAAGTACTTTCCTCTCAACTACTGATTACCATGGCTAATTACATACTACCTGAAAATACCTTCCTCATGCTCCTTGGCTTAACATTCGCAAACAATATGAATTATAACAAATACATTGAGGTAATTGTCAAGGCTGTTGTGAGGAAGACACATCATGCTAGAAGGTTACTCACACCTGAGAGTATCCTGCATCTCTATAAAAGCCACTATTCAACCATGCATGGAATATTGTTGTCACATTTGGGCTGGTATCTCTCGCTCCTAGATTGGATTAAAAAAAGAAACGCCAACTCAATAGGTCCAGCACTGTTGGCCAAACTCCAACCTCTGTCCCATCGCCGAAATATGGCATCCCTGTGCCTATTTTACAAGTACTTTAATGGTAACTGCTTGGACAACTCAAAGCATTAGTACTCCTTTGACGTGAATACTCCCGACAAACCTGATAAATCCCAATCTTACACTGTAAAGCTCCATAGATGCCACAAACCTTCTATTTAAATAGATTCTTACTTCGAACTGTTATGCTTTGGAATCCCCCCCCCAGGCCTCTGTTTTCCTGACTGTACTGACATACAGAAGGTCAAGTGTAATGTGAGCAGATATCTCACTGCCCAACTCCCTACATAGTATCCCAGCAAATCTAATCCCTATTAGCAGCTCCTGATGATAGATGAGACGATTGACAGCCACTCATGAAATGTGTCAAAAAGAAACAGCAACGTCAGACATGGCAATAAAAGACAGTCACGTATAAACATCCGTACGGAGGTATGAAGACCCTTTGATCTTTATTTAGTTTATTGATCTTTATTTAGTTTATTGATTTATTGATCTTTATTTAGTTTATTGATTACTCATTAATGAAAATATTACAGAGTTACTGTGAGAGTATGAAGAAATACATCACTTTTGCATTATTTCCAATTCATCTCTATGTTTCAAGATAACTAGAGGACATCCTCCCAGGCATTACTATCTTTTGTTTTTATCTTAACAGAGACAACTGAGTGATTGGAAGATCCCAATGGAAATAGACCGGAAGATTACATTTCTGGGTAAGTTGTAAGAAAAATTGTCTGTCATAGTCGGGTATACAGGTTCCGTGAATAATTTGTGTTAGGTTATATGCAATTGAGAAATCATGTCGCAAGGATATCGTTTGGGTTACTTGCCTGTCATCTGCAATACTCTCATCTGTTATAATAATGTCACTAAAGGATGACGGCATCCTTTTAAACAAGATGGAAATAATCAGGCAAAATGGATGATGCCACAAACTGATGAAATGAAATCATAGAGAGAGAGAGAGAGAGATGAAAAGATTCTTTATCTTATCATTTGGGTCACGGGTCATCTAGACTCTTGGGATGTTATATATTAGAGACCCTACGTAAGTAAGCTAGTATTAATTTTGACAAGGGTCACATTGAGTATATGATGATAACTTAGATTTCTAAAACGAAATCTTTGGTAAGGTTGAAAAAAAATGGGTGACAAGGCAGAGGTAAATATTAAACACTCTAGACAAAACAGGAGTGTTACAACATGAGGATATGATGAATGACCTTATGTTTTCACATGAGAGAAAACTAAGGTTTTCGGATCAGTCTCTCTCAAAAAGCTATGTGAATCAGACATGGCCAATATCATAGACAAATGATAATCTAAGCAAATGTTACTTCAATGTCTGTCCGTCTACGTCATTCATTTTATAAGTTAGAAAGTTAACATTAAGAATTAGTGTTAGATAACATAACATTAGTATCTTACTCCTAAATACGAGGTGCCTTCGATAAGTTTGTAGACTTTTTTGTACAGCCATTTAAAATTGTCGTAGACTCTTGAAAATTCAGTTGGTTATTGCCATACATCTTATGAGATGACAGACCAATTTTTATGATTCTAGGTTCAAATGAACAGTTACAACAAGAATTGAAATACACCTTACTAAAGCCTGATTGTTACAGCTAGTGGATTTTTTAAAAAATGCAATCTAGACGTGAGGACAGTTTAGAAGAATGATGTGCAATAAAATTGTTTTAAAGTTGGAACAAATGCCATAGAAATATATGGAATGCTTCAGACTGATTTTGTACGATCTTGCATGAATCGAGCATCAGTTTTTGAGTGGCATAAGAGATTCAAGGAAAGCAAGGAGTCTGTGAGAGATGATGAACAGTGTGGGAGGAGTAAGGAAGTCAGAACACCAGAGTTGATTGGCCAAATAAAGAATTTCATGGGTAAGGACAGTCGAGTGTCTATAGAGAGAATGAGTGCACAGTTTGATGTCAGTGTGGGAACTGTAAACACAATTATTCATAAGGAACTGAAGATGAGGAAGAGTTATGCAAAGTTTATCTCAAAGGTGCTCAGAGAAAATCAGAAAGAAAGACGTTGTCATGAAAGCAGGGAGATGGTTGAGCTGATCAATTCAAATCCTGCAGTTCTTGATGCTCTGGTGGCCTGCGATAAAAGCTGGATCTACTGCTATAACCCATAGACTAAAAGACAGAGTTTTCAGTGGAAGCATGCTGACTCTCCCAGACCCAAGAAGGCTAAACAGAGCAAATCCACCCAGAAACTTATGATGATCCTTTTTTCTGATAGCATGGGCGTGATCTACATGAACTGGGTTTCCACTGGCCAGACAGTCAACAAAGAATACCATATTGAGGTTTTCAAGGAGTTCAGGATTAAATTCCATTGGAGGAGGTAACTAGTACTCTTCAAATCAGGTTAGTGGCATTTCCACCAGGACAATGCACTAGTCCACAACTCCATCTTTGTCACAGACTATTTGACCAAGATGAGCATCAACAGTTCCTCACCCTCCCTATAGTCCAGACCTGTAACTTTTGGTTATTCCCTAAGCTCAAGGAAAATCTTTGTTATGAGACAACTGAGAAGATGAAAGCAGCTGTGACAAGGGTCATGGACATGCTAACACAAGAGGACTTTCATGGAGCCTTCCAGAAGTTGTTGGAATGGTACAACAAGTGTATTACAGTTGGAGGAGATTACTTCGAAGAGGACTAGAGTTTCATGTGCATACTATCAATAAAAGTGCCTAGATGAAAAAAGTCTAGAAACTTATTGAAGGCACCTCGTATATATCTATAATATAAAGCTGAACATCTGTGTTTGTGCCTGGTCACGAATAGGCTCCTATATGGTTGACTATTATAGAAAACTGATCACATATAATGATAGAAGATGTATCGAGACACAGGAATGGGTATGTTTGATCAGGCATAATGATGATTCATTAAAATTGTGGGGTGGTCCACAAAGTATGGAAATAAAAAATTTTAAAATTAAAAAAAAAACGTTTACAAGTGTTTTTGATATAGATGTACATAATAATACTTTGATAAGAATGTTTTAACTTAAATAGGGATGGTATAATAAAATTGTGGGGTCTGTGTTCACGCCTGGCCTCCATAGAATGGAAATAGGCACAAACTTTAATAAAAACTTTTCATATCTATCTACGTAAGTATACTTTGATAATTATGTTTCAGTTTGAAGAAATATGGTATAATAAAATTATGGGGTGTTCGTTCGCACCTGACCTCCATAGAATGGAAATATGTCACAAAGTTTAACAAGGTTTTTTAATATAGATTCACAGAATATTGTGATGTTTCAGTGAGAACAGGTATGGTATAATAAATTATGGGGTTTATCTATTTTATTTTTACTTTTATCATGTTTTGCTTTGGTTTTGATACTCTCAAATTCGAAGCTATCTCTTTACAACACTTCCTTTTCATAACCTATCATACTTTCATAAATCAGAGTCCATTTTCTGTAGGCTGTTTTTGAACCCAGTCAACGACGGATACTTTTGCTAGTGTATATATATATATATATATATATATATATATATATATATATATATTGGATTTTACTTGTGGAAATGGAAATTTAACCAACTTTTTTGGATTTTGATTTTTGGATTTTACCGTTATTGGATATTTTACCCTTTACAAGACTATCCATTCACGTGAAATCACCCTTTTTTTCACCATATTCCCTCTCCTTCACTATTTGTTACCAAGTAAGATCTATGACTTACTTGTAGTTTCAAATACTTTTGCAAGCAAAATCCAATCCCACATTTCGCTAAAACCTACCCTCTGATGAGAAGGAAAGTATTTCTTCGAAACTCTGTGGATTAAGAACTATCCACTTATTTTGTGCTTCCTTTTTAAAATTAAATATGTTTTTAACTCTTTTTCAAAGTGTTTTTTAACATGTTTTATTAACTACTTGTTCTTATATATATATATATATATATATATATATATATATATATATATATATATATATATATATATATATATATATATATATAGTTAGATAGATAGATAGATAGATAGATTAGAGACTAATAGTAGTAAAAATACTTATGGAAAATAAGCTACATTTGCATTTCATTCCCAAGGAAAATTATCAGGCAAACTGTAATTGCCCTGATCGTTTTCGTCAATGAAACACAAATGTTTTTGTGTAGCTTACTTGCCATACATACTTTTATTATGTATGCAAAAATTATTTTCGTAATTTATACATGGAGAAAAAAACAATAACAGCAACACTATATATGTATTCAACATTAATAATATAAGGCAAGACCCCCCCTAAAAAAAAAAAAATTATATTGTTCATCCACAAGAAACGCCATCCACAGAAACAGGCCTAACAATACAGAAGTATTCTCCTATTCTGTATTCTTAGTGAAAGTAGTACTAGCCCGACAATCAGCAAAATCCCACCCTTTCATTGTTGAGATCCCTAGATGCCAGAAAGACTTCTACTCTAATAGTTTCTTCCTTCAGACTGATAGACTTTGGAATTCCCTCCCTGTTTCCCGTTTCCCTGACTGTACTAACATATTACTGCATTAAATTAATAACGTATTATATATATTATATTAGTATTATATATATTATATTAGTAACATATTACTATCATTCCAGTAGATATCTACCTGCTGATGCAATTCTCTACCTATATAAGAGCCAGATTCGCCCAAGGATGGAGTATTGCTGTCACATCTGGGTAGGAGCTGCTAGGAAGGTCTTATCCTGCCTTGACACTGTACACCCATTAACCCTTATCCTCGAGTGGCTTTTGGGCCTTGATAAGTGGCGATTCCTTTGTGAAACAAACAAAAAAAATACATTACTGCATGGCATCACATAAAACGATTTCACGATCCATTGATCAGCCGTTATTATTTTTAGAAATGTAATTTAAACCAGACAAGTAACACTATAGTTTGGAATCTGCTTATTCTTTCATTTTTAATCTTTATGGAAATCGCTCGAGACAAAGCATGAAGCCACTTGATGTAAAGAGCTAACAAGGACGAAAGCTAATTATTGCAATGACAGGAGATTCCTATTGACCTTAGGCTGGAAAAAAACCAAGGAAGAGAGTTTCACAACTTTGCAGTCATTGGAAAGAAGCTACTAGATCAGGAAGATGTATTACAATTACGTATTAAAACAGCAAATGGATGGAGATCTCTAGACCAACGGGCCAGACGAGCTGCAACAAAAGAAGCAGTATCAAATCGTTTATTATTTAAGTATACCTTAACATTTCTTTGGAAACTAATTTCATTTATGATTAATTTTCTAATTTATTATTTTTCGTACTTTTGGATATGTCACTAATTTTTACATTAGATTCAATATTTCGATTTTCGATTTGCGTTCATATTCTGAACAAGCACCAGAAAATTGTTGTTGTTGTTGTTGTTATTGTTGTTATTATTATTTTTTTATTTATTTATTTTTCGTATTATTGTAAAACGAAGACTCCATTACGATAACCAAAACGACTGAACTGCCAGCAGTTGCAAGGTGAAATTATTTGTCGGCTACAAAACAGGTGTTATATTGGGAAGGAGAAAGATGTTGAAGAGAAACGATATTATTAATTAAGGAGTTTTCTTTGTTTCAATGTCGATGAAAAAAAAAAAAAAAGATAGCGCCGAATAAAAACAAAACAGGTTTTGGATTTGGGTGGGTGGGGGTATTTCTTAAGGCGTAACCAACTTCTTGCATGTGAGAGAGAGAAAGGAAAAGATTGGATAGAAAGAAACAGAAAGGTGTAAGGAAAAGTAGACGAAAGAGGATGAAGATAGGAATAGCAAGAGTTATCTCCCTTGGATGCACAAAGCCTGCTGGGAAAAAAAAGAGAAAGAAACTCAGTTCAACTTCAGTTCAGGGTTGCCAGATTAGCTTTGATAAGGCCAAAATTTGCGAATTTGGCCTCTTTTTTTTAAAAAAAGTATTAATAGTTTGGCCTTCAAAAATTGTATTTGGCCTTTTTAAAAATTTGGCTTTAATTTGGGTTTTTTTCTGATTATTTTGCAAAATATTAAAGAAAACGTTATAATTAATTTTCTAAGTGTTGTGGTTTTCAAATATTGTCTAAGCTTTTTTTTTTATTGGGCCTTTTCTTTACTATTTCGCAAATATATCTATTTGAATGCAATTATTGATGAAAACGTTATATAAATATTAATAAGTATTCTTGAAGCAGTTTCAGCTTCAAAAGTTTTATTGGCTTTTTTTAAAAAAAAATGTAGCTAGTTTTTCAATGATTTTATATAAAAAATATATTTGGTAGTATCTATTAAATAAAACGTTATAATTAAGTATTTCTAAGCTGTTGAGAGTAACGGCACAGTATATGTGATATTTACATAACAAGTCTTCATTTAACAAAATCTTCGTCCAGCTAAGTCAGAGAAAGCCATTGTATAGTATGAAAAGCTAAACACATCGTTTTTCTCCATCTTTTCCGTTCTCCTCCCAGAGACAACAGATATAATTGCACTAAAATTCAATAGACACTCTTTTTGGAGGCCAAAAGTTTCTCAGGAATATTCAAATTGTTACCAAACTCTATTTATGGTACTTGTACAGTTTAGTCAAGACATTAAAAAATGAAAATATCGAGAGAAAAAAAAAAAGGTTATATTGCATGTATCCGTTATGGAACGAAGTTCTCCGAAAAAAAAAATTCAATTAATTTCATCAAGTAGTTTTCTTTTACAGTGAAAAAACAATTTGTTATGATACCGAGCAAAAGGTTCAATTTTTAGGAAGAAAAGATAAAATTAAAGACGAGGAGGGAGTATCGGCGCTTTACATAGAGTTATCTTCCCATGGCGTGTTCAGCAAATTTCATAATGGCTGACTTCAACGCGCTCTCATAAAAACGGGTTTTTCCGCTGTAAAAAAAAACTACTCGACCAAATTAAATGAAATTTTTTTCAGAGATCTTCGGTCCAAAACGGATATGTACAATATAACCGTTTTTACGATATTTTCATTTTTTAATGTCTTGCCTAAACTATACAAGTGCCCTATTTATTCTATTATCTATCATTCCTACCCAATAAATGTGCACATGACCTTAAAATCTAATTCTGGCCCCTGGTGACAGAGGCTTTAACAGACGAATAAGCAACTGTTATGGATTTCTAGTGTCCAGAGAAGCACATACATATCACTCAATGAATGCTCAAGTACACTCCATTTTTTTTAAGGAATCACCACTTATCAAGGCCCAGAGGTCACTCGAAGATAAGGGTTAAAGAGTGTACAGTGGTCAAAAAGACAGTAATTGTTAGAAGTGTAAATTTGGTAAATTGGATTACTTAAGGGGAACAGCTCATCAAGAACTTGTTTATGTTGGACTTGAAGATGGCTACATTGTAGTCAGCTAAAAAGCAGGTAAACAGAAGACAGTTCCACAGGTGTGCAGTTCTAAGAAAGAAGCTTTGTTCATGGAATCTACGTTTAGGTTTAAGTACAGATAAAGAGTGGGGGAAATTATTCATAGTGTTTTTAGCCAGACCAGTGTTTCTCGTGAATGTTTGGCTAGGGAGGACCATAGATTATAGCTCAGACGAGCACTTGCCATGAAAATAATGATAAAACAGAGACAGGGTCGCAACATCTCTTCTGTGAGAAGAGCTTACAAGGAAGAGAAAAGTGCATCTCCCACTAGGTTACAAAGTCTATTCTGAACTCTCTCAAGGCAGGATAAGGTCTTCATAGATGTATATATTGAAAACTATCTGACTCATTTTAGGGTTTAGATGCTTTTAGGGCACAACCTAATAAAATAAATAATTCAATACAAGCTTCTGAAATGACGAACGCAACAACTTCATAAAATGTAACACAGAAAAGGTTTATTAAGGAGAATGTGATATGTTCCTGGTCAAAAGCTGGACTCCGGCTACCTAGTGCCATTGCGGTAGTTATTCCCAATGGAATCATCGATACCGGTAGAGATAACACCGAGGTGGAGAGAGAGAAGATAAGGGAGGTCTGTCCTGTTTGGTGTCTCTCTCAGTAAAGACGAGTTCTTATTCCTCAAACCGGATGCTGGCCGAATTCCTTAGGGGATAGGAAGGATCAATGCGCCGTAACCCTGATTGGTCAGTATGTGGCAAAATAACACAGGGGAGAGGCATTGATTCATTAAAAGAAAAAGTATCATTTGTTTCTGCTACATCATATTCAAATTTCTGTTTGTAAATAGGTTTTGATGCCCATCCATATTTCAAAGATTTAAGTTGAAATGGTTGATACCTGTATTTATGCAACATTATTTCCATTGTTGAATAACATTGTTGTGGAAGATAGGACCGTATCAAAAGACAAAGTCTATCTATCTATCTATCTATCTATCTATCTATCTATCTATCTATCGTCTTGGGGAGGCATAGGCTATCTACAACTTTGTAGATGCTTTTGCAGCGAGGAGTTCTTTTTTGGGGGCGAGGGTGCTGGCCCCACACCCAACCTTCCCAGAAGGTACATACAGCACCTAGCCTTCCCAAATGATCACCATCTGGTACTGGCCGGGCTTAACATTGCTTAACTTCGGTGATCCAGTGAGAACCGGAGTCTCAAGGTGATTGTGCCGTACATGACAAAGTCTATGCATACAAAATAATTAAGTTTTATTGACAACTTTGTTAAGACAATGCAAAATAGATCGTTCATAAAGAATGAGAGTCCAAAGAATCTGAGAATGTTCTTGTGAAAGAAAATATTTGTATTGGCTGCGTGCTATTTGAAAGAAATGTGTAAAAGAGAAAGAAAAACGCTGTCTGTTTTTCTTTTTTTTTTATGATATGCACACAATTTGAGAACTGAGTATTTCTTGTGAATGCAATAAGTTCCACGCTTGATATATAGATGGCGCCACTAATAAAAATAAATCTATATGATTTTCAAAAGGCACATCTCAAAATGTGAGCAAAATCGGGTTATTAGTTTACAAATTAACATTTAAGTGAAACTACTTTGCAAGTTTTTAAAAGAATTGAAAAACTCTGGATTTTGTGTGTTGATAAAGCATTGCTTCTTCTTCTTCTTCTTCTTCTTCTTCTTCTTCTTCTTCTTCATCATCATCATCATCATCATCATCATCATCCATTTTACATGCAGTCGTGTATTTGACAGCTTTTACAAATTGACTTCCAAACTAATCTATCAACCTAATTTTCTGTACAAGGAAAGCAGTGGCTTGATAAGTGTTATTTTAACTCTTTTTTGTAAGAAACAATGGTTAGAATTCAAATGCGGTCATACAGACACAAATACAGTAGAACCCTGGGATACGGCATTAAAAATTATTAACAAAATACAGTACAGTATATAATACACATGTATATTATCAAATAATATTATAAATAACACTGTAAAGCAGGGCAAATGCCATAACCAGGTTCCGGAAAAACATTGTATTCCACATCATAATCTGAAAAATAAAATGTATCTTAGGGCCACCATATCCCAGGGTTCTACTGTAATGCTAAAGTTTCAATTTGTAAATTTAGCTGAAGTTGCAATTTGTAAATTTAGCAGAATACATTAAAAAGTCTACAAATGCATTATGGTCGATCATAAATTGAAGTTGTGTGAGATAGCAGATGAGTTGAAGTTATTACCATTTTAAATCTGTGTTCAAAGTGAGTAACATGTTTGCTTACAGTTGATAAAAGCAAAAACATGCTGACGATTCCAAATGTTGTTTGCAACCGTTTCAATGCAATGAAAGTGAATTTTCGAGTCAATATGTGACAAGGCAGAAAAATGGATGCATAAGCCATCAGGCGAAAACTGACCAAAGACACAGACATCAGCAGACAAGGTTTTAACCTCTGTATTTTCGGAATGTGTTTGTTGATTAGCTTAAAAAAAAAAATAGCATCAATAGCAAATATTATGTAGCATTATTGGTATGTTTGAAGGAAGAAATCACCAAATATTATCACAAATTAAAAAAAATGTTGATGCAACTGTACTATAATAACAAAATTCAGAAAATGGAAAAAATCCAATGTTTTTTTAGCGAAACATTTTATTTTCACTAATTTTTGTCAAGAAATATTTTCTTTAATAATATTTTTTTGCCTTATCATCTTTCGTAATTTTTGGATACATTCATTACTGTAACACAACAATCAAGTAGAGACCATTAGTTTGCCTTGAAATTCAATATTAAAAATTCCGAATTTCACTAGTATTGTGTAATTGCACCTAAAGGCGTTCTTTTAATTCCAACAAAGACCTAACAGCCAGCCATGGTTCTTTCCAAAATGTGCTGCTGTCATTGTGCACAGAAATCACTTTTTCCATTGCTTCCAACATAACAGAGGTAAAGAGACTAAAGCCACTTTCAGGACTGCCAGCAACCACTGTAAAAGAATAATAAAGAACTCGAGAGAATTGTATGCTCAGTTTGTTAAGTCCAGAGTAGCTAAGCAGCAACTTAGTTCCTACCAGTTTTGGCAAATAGCAAATAGGGCCCTGAACAGAAGCGCGTGCTCTATCCCAATCATCATCAGCAGACTTGAGGTAAGTTCATCAGCATCAGACAAAGCCAAACTCTTTACTAAGAACTATATAACCAAGGCCGTCACCCCCTTCCCCATATTTTCTCCTGTATCAGAAAACATATTATGTGGCATACAAATATCTGTGCATAATATTGTCAAGCTAATCAAAAACCTTGATTCTAGTAAAGTAACTGGCCCCGACAGCATTTCAATTATAGTGGCAAAAAAGCTTCAACCAGAACTAGTTCCCATACTTACAAAGCTGTTTAAGCATTGTCTTTAGGAGAATTGCTTCCCAACACCTTGGAAAACCTCATCAGTATGTCCTGTATTTAATAATTCAGGTGATCGGTCATCTCCCTCTCAGTACAGACCAATAAGTCTCCTGTGCGTCATGAGTAAGTTGCTGGAATCTGTTAAATAGAGAAGTAGTCAACCACCTCAGCAAATATAACCTTCTTAGCGACACGCAACATGGTTTCCGTTCTGCTAGATCTACAGCAGATATGCTAATGGTTACATCTCATAGGATTAGCGAGTCTCTCAATAGAGGCTTCATTCCTAGGGCAATTGCTCTTGACATATCAGCCTTTGATAGGGTATGGCATAAAGGTCTATTTCACAAGATGTCCAGCTCTGGTATAGCTGGAAATGTCTTCTCAGTTATTAAATCATTTCTCATTGATAGGTTCATAAGAGTAGTGATTGATGGGCAGAAATCAGAAGCTCATAGTATTAATACTGGAGTCCCTCAGGGATCCATCCTGGGCTCAACTCCCTTCTTGATCTACATTAATGATCTTCCAAATCACATCCTTAGATCATTGACGACGACACTACCATTTATGGCAACACATGAAAGGCAGTAAATGACCAAGTTCTCTCTGATTCTCTCTCCTCTGATCTTGAGCATGTGATAAAATGGGGAAAGGGGTGGCTGGTTACTTTTAATGCATTTAAAACCAAGCTTCTCTCTTTACATCATCAACGCTCTGATCCCCATCTGGCATCAATTGAAATGAATGGCTCTCATCTTGAGGATGCTCCATGTTTTGACAAGCTTCTGGGCTTGACCTTTACTCCTGATCTGAAATGGAACACGTACATCAAATCCATTGCCAAGGTTGCTGGAAAAGTGGTGGGATCCTTCTACTGCTCCAGTAGATATCTCACAGCTGATGCAATTCTCTACCTCTATAAAAGCCAGGTACATCCAAAGATGGAGTACTGTTGCCACATCTGGGCAGGAGCTACTAGAAAGATCTTATCCTGCCTTGACAGAGTTCAAAATAGACTTCATAGCCTAGTGGGGAATGCCCTTTTCTTTTCTCTGCAACCTCCTTCCCACAAAAGAAACGTTGCAAGCCTTTCTCTGCTTTATCATTATTTCCATAGAAAGTGCTCGTCTGAGCTCCATGGTCCCCATTCGCCAAATTTTCACAAAAAATACTGGTCTAGCGGAAACCACTATCAATAATTTTCCCTACTCTATCTGTGCCTAAACCTAAACATAGATTCCATGAACAAAGCTTCTTTCTTAGACCTGTACGCCTGTGGAACTCTGTTTCGTTTGCCTACTTTTCAGCTGACTACAGATTGGTAGTCTTCAAGTCCAATGTAAACAAATTCTTGACGAACCGTCCCCTTAAGTAATCCAATTTACCAGATTTCCACTACTAACGATTACTATGATATTGTTCCATTGACTACTGTGCACTCATTACCCCTTAAACCCTTATCCTTGAGTTGTGTCCGGGCCTTGATAAGTGGTGACTCCTATGTAAAAAAAAAGAAGAAGACAATATACCGTGTCATTACCCATGGTAAAACACCATGAGGTGCACTTTAGATTGTTTCTACACCCACCCTATTTTCTAGATCTGTATTCTCTAATTGGCTGTTTACTATTACAGACCTCAAAAGAATGCTCCATGGAAAGGGATTTTGCTCCAATGAAGAAGTGATGTTGAAAACTGAAGCATATTTTTAGATCAAAGACAAATTGTTCTACAAAAAAAAAAAAAGAAAAAAAAAAGAAGGCATTAAATTGTTAGAGAACCGTTAGGATTACTGTAACACTCTTAAATATTTATTGATATATAAAGCCAAATTTTGCCTAGAAATTTTTTTTTTAATTAAACCCCAGAGACATAACTAGTACGGTGAGAAATGCTTTCAATGCTTTTTTATGCACTCGGTACCATTTCAACATATCAACAAAACATTCACTTAATGTGGATGTTATTTCCAAGTAATGAATCTTGAAATTTATAAAAAAAAAAAAAAAATTATTTGTTTTAACTGATTCTCTTACAGACAAAAAAGGTGAACAATTTGTTTAAGTAAAAAAAGCACTGTGAAAATTACAAATTGAATACTTTTGACATTTTCAGAAACATCAAATTTACTATCAGTTTATATATAAAAAATGAATGAAAAAAATTTATACATCTTGTAGGGAAACGTGCGACTTACCTAATTAGCACGTGTGCATAATTCAACGGGTCGGTCGTGGAATGAAATGAATGAAGAAGAAAGAAATAAAAATGGCTGCCTTATCTCTTTATATGCCTGTAATGCGACCACCCGATATGCAAATGAGATGCTCCTGGTTGGAGATAAAAGAGGGTTGATGTTTTTAGAGGGATGTTCATTTTGAAGTTGGATTTCGAAGAAATAAGTTGAATTAGCATAAGTTCA
Organism: Euprymna scolopes; assembly: GCF_053919585.1. Lineage (NCBI taxonomy): Eukaryota > Metazoa > Mollusca > Cephalopoda > Sepiida > Sepiolidae > Euprymna > Euprymna scolopes. The sequence continues at coordinate 96,810,827 of NC_136494.1, forward strand.
TTGGGAGTTGAGAGAAGGTGCGTTACGTATACAGAAGTTTGGAAGTTGGAAGTTTGGACAAAAGTGTTAACCTTACCCAGGAAATTATTGGTGTGACGGGCGGAAGAAATAACACTCAAGTTATTGAATTATAAGCTATTTCGGCTCTCGGTGTGCGGTGACTCGAAAGGCAGAAAATGGACAGATTCGATTTTCGCTTGATACCTGCGTTTGATGGATCTACCACTGGACCGTCTGTCGTCGAATGGCTGGAAAAGGCTGAGAAGATCTGTACACTGTGCAGAATTAAAGAACCAGCCACAGTCATTCCTTTGAGGTTAACCGGAGGGGCCTATGCAGTCTACCAGCAACTTGGGGATGAACCAGACTGGGATACAATCAAACACAGCCTGTATACAGCGTTTGGTACAGATCTGTTTGTTGCATGGCAACAGTTCACGAGCCGGCGACTTCACCCCAAGGAAACAGTTGATGTGTACCTAGCCGACCTACGAAATTGTCGGTACCATTTGGTGGGGTTAACGATAAGATATTAAGATGTGCCTTTTTAGTAGGCTTACCTGAAGAGATCAGCAAACTGTTGCGGACATCGTCACGAATTGATGAATTGACAACAGACGAGTTATTAGCCAAGCTCGAAACATCTGTAAGGAACAGGAGCCAATTGCAGCAGCAACTAGTATTCAACATGCAAAAGTCGAATCGCATGAAAGCAATGTAGATTCTCTCCCAGGTAGTAATAAGCGTGTAGGCCCAGTGTGCTATAAATGTGGGGAGGCCAATCATTTTGCTAAGGATTGCCGGAGTGATAGGAGGTGTGTATATCCACGAGCACAGAGAACAGTACAATGCTATCACTGCAATAAGTGTGGGCACATATCTCGCAACTGTTCGGGAAACGACGTTGGGGGCAAGGTACTATCGCCACCCTTGCCCCTTGCCAACCAATAAACACAGGATTACCGGTCATTGGCGTTAAAATTGATGATGTGCAGTGTTCAGCACTCATAGACACGGGGTGTTCCTAGTCTATAGTTAGTGCACATTACTGTCAGATGTGGCAGGAGCAACCAATCGGTATTATGACGATCAATGGTTTATCCCGAGCATGTTGTGGTGAAAGGACAGTCACGATCTGTACTGAGAAGAGTGACACAGCCAAAGTTGATGTTCTGGTGATGCAAGAAAAACCCTTGGCTATGACATGTTGATTGGAATTGATGCAATACAAGCACTAGGAAGTGTCATAATCACAGTGACTGGAGGTGTAATGCTTGGAGAAGGAAAAATCTGTGCAGCCATGTCTATTGAAGAAAAGGACTTCTGTGCTACGTTTGACGACAACGAAAAGGCGTGGACTGCAAAGTGGAAATGTACTATGAGCCAGGCACCAGATCGGCTGTGCAACACCATTCCAGAGTATGCAGTTTCCACAAAGAATAGGGCCGCATATGAAGAAGAACTTCAGATGTGGATTGATAACAGATGGTTAATACCATACCCACAGGAACGTCGGACCACCCAAAGGATTAATTCTGCTCATGGCTGTTGAACAACCTACTAAAGACAAAATTCAGCCTGTAATGGATTACCGAGAATTGAATCAACATGTTGATGCTTTCACTGGAAATGCAGATGTGTGCGCTGCTGCAGAGAGTGGCGTCAGAAAGGGAGTAATGTAGCACTGCTGGATTTGAAGAGAGCCTACCTGCAGATACGTGTCCATGAGTCATTATGGCCATTTCAGACAGTGATAATCAAGGGAGCACAATTCCAGAGTTACCCAGTGTATTGACAAGACGCATTGTGTTTTCTATTTGCGGTAAATTAGTAGGACATCTACCTGTCTGTGGATGGTTCCGATCGGCAACAGGAGTGTTAAAAAGACGAGTAACTGCAGTAACCAAAGGATGGGACGACATGGTGGATGATGATTCTCTCCATCAAATGATGGCTGAAATGTTGTCCAGAGTATCTGGAAACGAACTGAATGCATGGGTTGACGCAAGTTCACTGGCTACAGGTGTCGTGTTGAAACAGTTGGGTGCTGTTGTGGAAGATGTGTGTTGGTTTCGTCCGAAAAATGATGCCCAGCATATAAATTTGGCAGAACTTGATGCCACGTTAAAAGAGCTTAATCTTACATTGCAATAGCAGGCTAAGGTTGTGCATCTCCACACTGACTCGTTGTGTGTTTACCACTGGTTGACCGACACCTTGACTGGAAAGGCTCGAGTTAAGACTAGAGCTGCAAGTGAGATGTTAGTACGAAGGAGACTGGCAATGATAAAGCATATAGTTGACGAATACAGCTTGCAGGTGGACATTACCTTAGTTTTGTCGATGCAGAATTTGGCTAATAGCTTGACTAGAGTGCCAAAGAGGTGGATTGATGTAATGAGGCAGGGATCTGATCCTCCACAACAGACATGCGTGGCCGTAACAGATCAATTAACACCTGACCAGATCCGTACAATCCATCAGCAGAGTGGACATCCCGGAATTTGGAAGACAACATATTTTGTCCGAAGAGTGTGTCCTTCAACTACAAGAGCATCAATCAAGGCAGCTATATGCTCATGTGAAGAGTGTCAGCGAATTGATCCGCCACTGTCCCAATGGCAAAAAGGGAAGCTTGAGGTGGAGGACAGCTGGTATCAAGTAGGAATGGATGTAATGCATTATGAGGGCAAGCATTTTTTTACCTTGACAGATTGTGGTCCGACACGTTTCACGATATGGTGCCTGTTGACACGACAGGATGCATCTAGCATTATACGACAGTTGAGAGCTGTCTTTTTTTAATGTGGTGCCCCGCTGGAAATTCTGACTGATAACGCCACTACATTTCGATGTCAAGAATTTCAGAAATTTATGCAGGAATGGGGGATTAGAATGCATTACTGATGTGCATATTTTCCAGAAGGTAACGGTATAGCGGAGCGGTGTCACCGCACCATTAAAAGAATTGCGGCCAGGACACAGTGTTCTATTCCAGAAGCTGTGTACTGGTATAATGTGACACCAAAGGACGATGCAACACCAGAAACTGCACCAGCTAATGGGATTTACCGCTATGAACAGCGTATAAAAGGAATTGATGACACACCATCAGTGGTTAGCGTTGTCAATACACCATATCAAGTCGGAGACCGTGTTTGGGTAAAACTCCCAAATGCTGGGTGCACTGTAAAATTTTGCAAAGGAAAAATAGACAAAATCATAAGTCCTCAGACCATGTTGATTAATGGCGTACCACGTCATGTAAAAGATATCCACCCCTGTTATACCTCTTCTGATTCTGAGGATAATGAGGGAGATCACATACAGTTCAGGGATGATCCTGATCGCCTACTGCCCCTACAGGTGAGCATAGAAACACTACCTACAGAACCAGATGGGGAAATGATGGAACATACTAGTGGCAATAGTGATGAGAATGATGGACATGAGAAAGTAATACCACCAGTTCCTCATCAAAGTACCCGAGAAAGACGAATACTGCCCACCCGCCGTGATTGTGAAACACCGCCTATAGCACCACGAGAGGGAATGATGGAACATACTGAAGAAGATGGAACCGAGGAAGTGATGCCTACGATTATTCGAAGGAGTACCCGACAAAGACGGATACTGCCCCCTTGCCCTGATTGTGAAACACCGCATAGGGAACCACAAGAGGAGATAATGGAACAGACTGGTGGCAATAAAGGTGGTAATGAGGAAGATGGCAATGAGGAAGTGCTTCCCCCGATTCTTCAAAGAAGTACCCGACAAAGACGACTCCCCCCCTGCCCTGTGTGTGATCATGAGATCAGGGGGGAGTGTAGGGAAACGTGCGACTTACCTAATTAGCACGTGTGCATAATTCAACCGGTCGGTCGTGGAATGAAATGAATGAAGAAGAAAGAAACAAAAATGGCTGCCTTATCTCTTTATATGCCTGTAATGCGACCACCCGATATGCAAATGAGATGCTCCTGGTTGGAGATAAAAGAGGGTTGATTTTTTAGAGGGATGTTCATTTTGAAGTTGGATTTCGAAGAAATAAGTTGAATTAGCATAAGTTCATTGGGAGTTGAGAGAAGGTGCGTTACGTATACAGAAGTTTGGAAGTTGGAAGTTTGGACAAAAGTGTTAACCTTACCCAGAAAATTATTGGTGTGACGGGCGGAAGAAATAACATTCAAGTTATTGAATTATATATCTAAAAATTTTATTTATATTATAGATATTTCTTCAACTTTGTATGCCAAGATGAACTCTGGCTAAACAAGTGAAGCATGCATGTTCCCCCGTGAGTGCACAGTGAACGAGGAATAAAAAAAGGTCAGCATTTGCCCGCCTCCCAGTCAAATCCTGGTGAAAATGAATAAACGGTGCAGTTTTAGGCCTTAATATATGTAAATTTGAGTTCTGCATCATGCAAAAAAAAAAAAAAAAATGACTAAGTTCATCATTTGCCCCCTCCCCATTTAGCCCCAAAGCCTTAACATATTTAAATTTGAGTTCAGTAACATGCAAAACTGCTAAATAGACATACACAGAAAATTTTGAACAAATATGGTAAAATAGTCTAAAAAATGGAGTGTTTTCATTAGTTCTAAAAGAGCCCCTGAGGCACACCCAAGAGTTATCGCAAAGTATAGATAAACAAAATTATATAGAAATCAGTTAGTTACAACTTTTCAGAATGTTTTATAAAACTCCAAAGCATCAATTTTTTTTAATAAGCACAAAAGTGTAAATTTAAGTCATTTTAATCCGAAAGGCACCCCTACGAGGGCAACCGGAGTTTTCCCAGAAAATCGGTTCTGTTACTTTTTTACTTGTATCATGTTTAATGTTTGTGCAAAATTTCAAAAAATTTAAAGGCGTAGTTATTGAGAAAAGTGCGAACGGACGACCGGACGAGGGTGAATTTACAGATCCACCTTCCTTTTGTCGAGGGACCAAAAACATTGCCCTGAATCTTGAAGAAAATGTGTCTAGATGTAAGAATTGGCAGCAGCTTCGTGAATTTCTAAAAAAAATATCTAAATAGTTTGAATAAAGTTATTTGCTAAATTTTGTTTTTTAAGATGTACGATTTTTATCGAAGAATAAACCCTCTTTGTAAAGGTAAAGTAAAAAAAAAAATAAAATAAAAATACAAACAAAGTAAAGGATAGCATACCGCATGCACTGGTTAATATTTAGCCGAACCCAATATTCGTTGACGGTCAGACATTAATTAATCAATTTCAACTACAATCTTATGAAATGTAGGAGTTCTAATTATGTTATTAACTGGTAATAATATGCCGTAGAAGAAATTATTGCTAAATGTTAATTTTTTTGTTTCAAAGTAACAAGTAATTGAGAATGAATTGTAAATTACAACTGTAAAGAGTGATTAATTAAAAGTTAATTCATAATTAAATATTTGTTACGAATGTTTCAAGAGAGATTTTAGTGGTGAATGCTCTGACGAACTGCAATCACTTGTGCCCCCACGACGCGAGCACCCTCGACAAACCCGACAGGCTACTAGATCCCACCCCCACACTGTAGAGGTCCCTAGATGTAAAAGATCTTTTTACTCCAATAGTTTCTTCCCCAGAACCGCAAGACTCTGGAATTCCATTCCAGGTCCCTGCTTCCCCAACAGTACTGACGTGCAGAAGTTCAAGTGTAACGTGAACCGACACCTTGCTGCCCAAATCCCTACATAGTACCCCAGTAGTTATTGCCCCTGATAGTAGCCCCCTACACCAAAGTGGCAATTTGCCTTGTTTGGGGTGAAAATGTAATAAAAAAAAAAGAAAAAAAAAAAAAGAGATATTGTCTCATTTTGATTTCAATTTCTGTATATTTTTTAATGTTTATTCATTTTATCTCATAAAATTTTATTCAAATTAATTAAAATGTCAGTCTTTTATTTACAACAAAAATTGGCAATTAATTGAAAATAACAAGGACAAAATTATTTGAAGGAGTGGCGGGGGGGGTGTCGATAGTCATATCACATTTTGTCCAACTATTTTTCTAAGCTTATGCTAATAATTGGGTTATATACTCTTAAAACCCTATTTGTATTGACGATCAGTCCGAAATGGGTGGTAAATTTACATTAAATTTATATGCAAAACTAATCCCCCACTCTAAATTCTGAAATAACTGTTTTTTTTTTCTAACATGTAATTGCCTAAAAAAAAAAGAATCTAAATTTTTTGCGAGTGGGATTTAGCTGAGCATACTCATCTATAAATTTATGAACAGTTCTTTAAATATAACATTTTTAGATATTCTTTAAAGTTCTCTAGTATGCTTTTAGTGCCAATGTATATATGTCAAAAAAATTAATTTCCCCCCAAAAAAACATAAATAAAAAGCTCATGATTTTGATTTTATAGGGAACATCTTACTTCACTGCTAAGAAAACAATACGAAACTAATAAAAACAGATGCAAAAATTTGGAAGCTAACGTCTTCAATATAGTCCAGAGTAAAGATCTTCGATATAACTATTTTTTTTTCTTTAATTAATAAAGAAAATTTTCAATTTGGTCTTTTTTTGGCTTTTTTTATTTATAAAAATGTGCTTTTAGGTTTTAATTTGGCCTTTTTCGGCCTTTTTCTGTGAAAAATTTGGCTTCAAATATTTATTAGTCTGGCAACCTTGCTTCAGTTACTAGTATGTCGCCATCTTGGTCGACCTTCTATTAGGAGGAGTCTGTTGTTGTGGCGGTCTTCACTTACTTGTAACCTGTAAGTGAGACAAATTATATAGACCAACGGCATTACCCTTGGGCCAGTGGTGTGTAAGGACCAAAATACCACCCACAACAGGCAGCATAGGGGGCTGCACAAAGGACATAAACACAGACAACAACAACCACCGCATTGAATCCGTAATACTCTAAAACGGTGAAAATTATTAATACGAGACAGTTACAGATACACTAGTACTAAAATCTGTGTAATATTAACACACACACACACACACAAAAAAAACAAAAACAACAACAACAAAAAAAAAACACATACACGCACATATAAACAAATTATACAATCACGCGCTTACACACTAATGTAGTTTACTTTGAAAAATCGACATTTTAAAGCACCGGACATGATCAAAGAATCTTAGGATTATTTTAGGATTTGGCGCAGGGCAATAAGTGACCTGCCCGAGTATTCTCTTAGTTCCTGACTTTGTCTTAATGTATTACACGGAGTGCAATATACAATTCTGACCATCCCTTAACAGACGGACGGCGTCTCTATATAAGATTTATTATTAACAACAGTTACCCAACCCTCTTAAAACGACCCCCTTCCCCGATTAATCTCTTGATGTCTTACCCACCATCTCTAAACAGTGGACACCTCTAGATTATGTAGGAAGTCTTAAAGATATTTAAAAATTTCATCATTTCTCCTTTATGATTCTTGGAATGCGCCAGTTTATCTATTATTAACAAGCTCTCCTCATAAAAGTGGTGATACCACTGAAACAGACTCCCCCCCATTTCTTCTGGATTTTCTCTACTCTCATTTTGAAATCTAATTTAATTTTATGCAGATATCCGTATTTTTTCCATTTCAAACTCCCCCAATTAACCAATATACCCCCCCTTTTCTCTGTAGACACATTTTTAAAGTGTTAATTTAAAAGAAAAGAAAAACAAAGCACGTGTATACACTTGATGAAACTTAACGAACAGAAAAAAACTAAAAAACAAACAAAAGATGTCATCACATTAACACACCTGTAAATTTAGATATACCCAAACAAAAATATATAAAAACAACTAATTATAATAAATATATATTTTTAAAATTTAAATATTCATGTAGATTTCTTAAAAGTCTAATAAACCAACTAGGATTTATATTTCATCTACAAATACCTTTTATCAACACGTGCATTGTTTTTTTTATTTTTTTTTTATTTTGTATATTCTTCAACAGAACAGTTATAAAAAAAAAATGAAAGAAAAAGTGTGAATATTTCGCTTAATAGAAAATATACACCATTTTTTTTTCTTTAGATCTGTGTAGGTGTTTATAAATTATAAGTCCTAAATATTTCTCTTGTATAGGCTACCAAAGGGGTTGGACAAACTTAGCATTAATAGTAATATATTGTATAATTTGTATATCTAAAACATAATCATGTCCAGTGCTAAAAGAAAGCAACTAAAAATGAAGACGGTTCAACAGAAGGTGAAACTTTTCAGGGCTAATGAGCCCTTAATGAGTGTCTTTATGTGGGGAATAAACCACACGGTGAGTAAACAACGGTAAACGTTGAATTTTTCATGTTTATATTTTCTTAATTATTTGTTATGCCTGTTTCTTCAGTTTGCCAATTACAGGATTTTTTTGCTGTCTATATTGCATATTATCTTTATAAATCCCATAATTTTATAGAATCACATCCGTTTCCAATAGCACCATTCCAATAATTATAGGAACAACCGGACTCGTGAAAAGAAATTAAAAAAAAAATATCTGACAAATATACCCGTTGAACCAAGTGCAAAATAGATACACAAACACTTGCACTTAAAGGGACTGTTAGACTCTTAAAAGATCTGAATGGAATATGAGATAGCAGGTGAATGTCTGGCATCTGGTAGGATGCCCCATCTCCAGCGAGAACAAAATGATAAAAAGAGTGTTTTATGTATTTTTTTCTTTTCTTTTTTACGTAACCCTGTAAAAACGATTTTATTACGATGTATGAAATTAATTGAATTATTTTTAGTGCGCAATCATTTATATCGGCTTGAAACTGTCTCAATTAAATTTAAAACGTTGTTTATGACGCTTTGGTGCAAGATGAACAGTTCATTGATGGCGACCCACGGCCACTAATTCGAAATAGGAGCGTGTAAATATCGACAAGTATTTCATAGAGCTGATATTTATGGGATGTTTAGTTTACATCGAAATACGACTTCCTCGGAGTCAATTCATTATTAATTTGATGCTAATGCACTTATTGATCCGATCCGCGCTGTTTTTTTTTTTTTTTTTTAATAGTATTTTCAAGTTTAATTAAATTTTTATGATATCTGTTTTTATTAAATTGTAAGGTTAAAATACAGAATAGGTACAATCCCCCCCCCATGTTAAGAATGGCTTTCTAAATGTTATTTCAGCACGGACTAGTACCATTTTTTTTTTTTTTTAATTCATTATCCTTTTGAATTGATTCTGAGGAGGTTTCCCAGATCAAACCCTTGACTTTGTCAATGTAAGCGAAACAATTCACACACACACACACACACACACACACACACACACACATGTATATAACATGATTTAACAAATAAATCATAAAATCAATTATCGAGATTTAGCTTGTGTACGTTTTCAGCGTCCCAAATTTTCTTTCTTAAAAAGACGCCATTCATTCAATTAAATTCAAAGATAAATAAAATACTATCGTAATATTCCAGAAATAGATTCTACAACATGTTTTTTAATGAATTAAGGAAAAGAAAAACGTTGTCAGCATCAATGTAAAATTTCAAGATTTACAAATCGAAAATCTCATATTAATGACGTTTTTTTTTTTTTTTTTTTAAGAGAATTTGGGACTCCGAAATCGTACACAGCGTTTATATTATTTTACTTTTATACTTTTGAGCATCTTATATTGTCTTTTTTTTTTTTTTTTTTTTTTCCGAATACTATATTATTACAGTCTATATATTATCTTCTTTAATTCTATGTTCAACTCTGGAAATAATAAAATAAATAAATGGAGAATGATAAATAAATGAATACCAAGTCAAAGGCCTATAAAGATTTTGGTCATGTACGTTTTAATCGTTTTAAATTTACTTTTCAAAAAGACACCCATTTTATACGATTATTCGGTATTTTTTAAAATTTATGTTGCAATTGGAGATGTAGAAACTAAAATATTCATAAAAAAGATGTGATTTAGTATCCATTTTTTTTTTTTCTTAAGAAAAACATTGTATTTTGTTTTGCTGGATTTAAATTACTAATGATAAAAAAGAACCCTACGTCTTAAAATAACAAATACAGAAAAGGCTGATGGATCCAAAATACTAAGTTCTCTTAAAAACAAACAAAACAAAAAAGCGATATTAAATCTTTAATAGGTACTTTTACTTTGTTACTATATCCTACATTACAATGTGGTATTTTTAACTGCAAATCGACCAATAATACAGTAATAAATACACATGAATAGAAATGTTATCTTATGAAAACGTATATATATATAAATTTGGATATTTCAATATGACGGGATACCCGGTCGATGGATCATATTTATTTAACGTTTTTAAAACCTATTTGCAACATTCCGATCGATGTTTTTATGAACACCTTTTAATTTTGCGACTGTCTATAAAGCTTTACGTCTTAAGAAAAAGAAACGATTTCTATTTTGCAGCTTTATTTATTCATAAAATCTCATCGAAGATAATCTACATAAAATAAGTATTTGTATGGGTGACCATTTTGGAAATAATTGTTGTTTAATGTTCTGTTTCAGTGTCTTGACTGTTTTAAGGTTCATCTAGCAACATTAAGTATAACTATATATCTGTTGGATAGTGGTTTATTTTCAACTGCGACATTAAAGTCGTTATAAATTCAACTCTAATTTAAGCGAGTTGTCAAATAGACTGACTAATCAGCTTTCATGTTCCTTCCAGTCTTCCGTAGATTTGAAGAAGTATCGTTTGTTACATCGCAAATGGATATTGTCGATTTCCTATTTACAAAGATATGAAATAAAACTCTGACAAGTTGTTATCAATTATTTATTTTATTTACATAAAAAAATAGTGGTCTATAATGTTTTTAATTAAATAATAATTCTAATAAAAAAAGTCCAGGGATTTTTGGAGTCTATCTGATGAAATATTTAAAATTTGATTTCTATAGTCTGTGAGATAAAAAAAAAAAAAAAAAAAAATTAAGCACGGATTATAAATGCCCAAATGAAGAATGTCATAATCTGTAGATTAATAAAATGTGTGACTACTTCTTGTATGTCTGTTTTCTCGTGACTACGTGGCTGGCAATATTTTTTATTAATCAAATATTAATTGAAAGCAAAAGTGCAGTACTAGTGCATGAACTTAAAATGTGGTGTAGGCAACTATACTTCATTTGTTCTGTCCTCGGCCAGTGAAGTATAAATCCTTCTAGACTGAGGCAATTAAAATTTTTATTTACAAACCCATAGCACCCCTCTTTTTTGGGGTGGGGTGGATTTTCTTCACATAATAAAAAAAAAACACTCAGACTCTGCTCGCGAGACTAGTAAATAGCTTCAACATTTTATGTGTGTCTCGCCTATATTGTAACTTTGACAAATATAAATGAAATCATCTATTTTTTTTAATTAACTATTGCGACATTTTGCAGTATAGACAACAAAATAAAAAATAAATATATAACTAATAAATGTTACTAAAGGCAAGATGACATTTATTGAATGGGTTTCTACCCGTGTTTAATTTTCGATTTTTGATCAATTATAGACTTCCCAGATGACCGTCTCCTGTCGGCCATTTCTTTTATTGCTTTAACTTAAAACTAGACACTACTTGTTTCAAACTAAATAAATGCTTTAAAATAAGTTCAAACTCTTCCAGATAGGTAGAAGAGTATCTTGTCTTACTGATGGTAAAATTTATTTGATATATAAAACGTAATAAAATTAAGCTGTACAATAAGTTTTCAATGCTAAGGCAAACCTAATCTACCTAGATAAACAAAAAAGATGCTCTACCCGGTTAAGAGGAGCAAACAATAGAAGATAAAGAATAAAGTTACATAGCAACTTTATTACATTAGCAAGTTAATAAGGGTTACAGAAAGAGGGATCAATGAGAAAACCTTTTTAAACCATGGAATTTCGAAGTTAAATGCTTCTCGTCAGAAAAAGCTGGCGTTATACAAATGTAAAGGTAACAAGACAAAAAAAGGGGTAGATATACATATATATTTACCCCTTTTTTGTTTTGTTGTCTTTACTGCAAAATGCTCATCTATTGATCAAAGAAATTAATTTTTAATGATTCTATTAAAAGGAAATGTAAACAATTAAACATGAATATTTTCAATGATTTTTTTTTCTTTAAAACCTCTGCCTGAGTAGGAATGCCAAATACATCAAACACTTTTGTTTAATTTTTTTTTTTATGCTGGATTGTAGGCTATTGATGAAGTTTTTTTTTCATCTTTGTGTACTGATTTATTTTAGTCAACTTTGATAGTTGATCCATTGATTTAAGATTAACCCTATTGGATCCCATCTACTTCGTACGTCTTTTTCAGCACTACACTTTAAAAGTAGTACTCTTTCAGTGCAACTAAAGTGCAGTAGTATGTCTCGAGAATGATGACTATATGGCAAGTGTGTGTGTGTGTGTGTGTGTGTGATTTTTGCAAGTTAAGTTTTTCAACCAAGTCCCACGTCTTTATATTCATAAATACAACTAGTAGCACTAATTAACTACACACCCGAGTTTAAAGTAAATGTCATTACGTCTGTCAGTTTTGAAGGACTACGATGCTGACATTATATTCACAATTTTTGTTGCTGTTTTTCGTATATTAATGTCTCGACTGGCGGTTACAGCGATTGAAACGTAAATGTAAAATCAAGATGAAAACAGTAGTCTGAAATAATCCAGATGTCTGTATTATTAACATTATCAAACAAGATCCTGTGTGTTTTCACGCCTATTTGTAACTTTGATAGATATACAACTGCCTTTTTTTATTTTAAGTTTTTAAAACTTTCTAATTGACTTGGATTGTCAATTAATGGAATAGTTTATGAAATTTAAAATAACGAGAAAATTTAAAACCAAATTTTAAAATGTAATCATAAAATTTGACATAAAATTGAAACACACGCTTTTAATTTGTTTCGGTTGAATGCAACTCGCATGAAACGTTTCATCATCATCGTTGTATTAATAAAGCAATCAGACAAGATGTGTTTCCATAAGTTTGATGTGTTGGTTAATTTCGTAATCTTTTTTTTAATATGGAAAAATTGGTGCTTATGCACTTTTGTTACCGTGCTATTTTTTAGAAAATAGTATTTTAAAGTTTAATTCATATACGATATATTTTTTATTATTATTATATTATTATAAATGAAAGTACAGAATAATTACAAAACTCTCTCCTCCCCATGTTAAGAATGACTTTCTAAATGTTATTTCAGCTCGGTAACAAAAGTGCATAAATACCAAAAGATTCGTTTTATTTTGTTATTGCATTGTAATAAATAATCGATTAATCGTTAAAAAATGAATAAATCACGTAATAACCACTGTTGACCAGAAAAACACGTGAACAATTCTTAGAATTTTTTTACCATTATATAAAGTTCTTAGGAAATCGCATCTTTCCAGAGCTCACCATTTCGATGACTGTGTGTGTGTGTGTGTGTGTGTGTATATATATATATATATATATATATATATATATATATATAATGTGTGTCGACCGATCTAATGAAGAAATGAAAGGTGGTCGATTCTTGTCTGGCTGGCGAAAAAGAAGACAAATCGACTTTATTGACGATTGACAGTGCACAAGATTTTTAAGTGTCATTTTATACTTTTTTTTTTTTATCCATATTTATTTTCTGTCATTATTGTCTGTTACTTTTAGTGTCATTTTTTTTTCTTTTAATCTTTTCTCAGCCATTCATTCATTGTCTCCCTCGACGCTCCAACCGATCACTTTCTAGTGCAACTCACCTCTCCCACTCAAATCATCATGTGATGAGTGCGACCTCACTACGTGCATTTTTTTCTTCGTGTGTCTTGTTTATCGAGTCGCTTTCTTTTTATCGGTTCTTTTGAAGTAAAATATACTTGCGTCTTGAGGTTAGGAAAGCACAAATAACAAAACAAAATGCGATAACTGGTATAGATCCCCTCCCCTCCTACATGTCTGCCCATATTTGATTGTTAAAATGAGACTATAGCCGAAAGACGACCACACGAAATTATATCGGGTGCCCGGTTCTTAAATGGCAATAATACATTTGTTCATTGATTTATTTTATTACATCGTATTTCTTTTCGTAAATTCTTGGTGTTTATTTATTAATTGTAAATTGTATTTTAGTGTTATTTTTACACTTTTTTTTTCACTCACGCGGACATTTTATTGGTTTTCATAAATTGTTGCATTTCACTCTGACACGATACTATTTCAAATATCGACATTATACACCACTCTCTCTCTCTCTCCCAATTCAATAGTTGTTTCTGACTGTTGAAAAGAGAGGTGGACAATTCCTTGGATTTTGGAAACCCAAGACAAAGCTAAGTGGCCGATTATAGTCAAGGGCAACTCGAAGGTTCCTTTTGCATTAGCTGCTATCCCGAGGTGTAGGGGAGGTCGCCTCTCGATTCCTTAGATTACACCACATGCCTTTTATCCTCATAATACTAAGTGTTTAGCAAGGGGCATCAAGCACCATTTTTAAGTCTTTCGTATGACTCAACCTAGGATTGAACCCCAGTTTCCCGGCACATTAGTGAATACTCTTACCATTATACTTAATAGGCTGGTTAGCATACAATAATGAAGTACTTTACGATTCTTGGAAAAAATTACCAAGATGAATAGGACCACCTCTATTTATCACAAAGAATATCATTAAGTATTTTTTTTTTTTCATCAGCACATGTATATTAGTATAATGTCTCGTGTGATGACCTGACTTTGGTTAAGGTGAAACACAAAGAAGGCCGCAGTGGTCACACGGTTACAAGGAAGTCTTTTATTTTTAAGTTTGTCTAGTATGGATGTTTTCCTGTGGGCCGACTCCCTGTCGTGGACCTCAATATAATGTTTTCAACCCACAGTTGACAAGATCCACAATGTGTAGTTCTAGGTGGTTAGGACCTCCATCAAAGTTCTGCGACGCAACTCCAGTTGCTCTCACAATGATAGGATTGATATGATGTTGGGTGCAGTTGCGAATGATCTCTTTCCTCTGCTGAAAAGGAAGATCATTCAAACTGGTTGTCTTTTTAAATTAACAATAATAATAACCGATGCTGGTTGTAGTTTTCATACGAATTAATTATTCATAAAATAGAAAAATAAGAACACTATATATGTACAGTTTTTCACAGGAGAATCAAAAAAAAAAAAAAGGAACAAAAGGTTGTTTGCAAGTTTTCTCTTTCTGGCAGTTACAAACAGGCCTTAGCCATTTCTTTTCAATAACCAATTCTCACTTCTAATTGGTTAACGGACGAGTGCTTATCAAATGGTAGAGTGAGGAACGGTGGATAGTTTCCCCGAGTTCAAAACTCTCTGCAAACTCTGTCAAGAATCTCCAAAATTCTCTATCTCTCTCTCTCTCTCTCTCTGCACGTGCTTATATGTTGCGGGTTGGGGTGGGTAGGAGTATGCTGAGGCGTCCCAGCTGACCAATCGATGTCCACTCTATCATACCTTGGTTCGTCCTGATTGGATAATCAGCTACCTCTTCCCACATCCAGATCAGGTAATTTTCTATTAACGATGTCAATCGTCTCTCACACCCGGGAACCCGTACAGACAAATGCGTCAGCTCGAGCTCCAAATAATCATGTTTCATGGACATATTGTTTCATATTTTCAACTTTGTTTTTTCCTTTACAAAGGAAATGTATTTCATATCGGTGACCATGCCGTCTCCCCTTCCAACTGGCAGGGTGATCCGATATTTTCCAGGCCTGCCATTAAAATAAAAAGAGCTCTAATTCCTCTTTTGCTGGCCCCGTTTTGGGGCAATTGTCAACCATAGCTCTCATTTAGCTCTCTGTAATCCCTGCTCTGGGTTAATCTCTTTTTACCGTAGCTGGTTGGGTCACATAAGATGAAGTTCATTTACTCTTATTAAATTTTATTTTACAATAAAAATCCTGTTAAAGAGCAGTACTCATCACAATGTCATGTATCAACCAACTAGCATCATAAGGTCACAAATGTGAAACAAATATAAAATTAAAC
The DNA here is from genome assembly GCF_053919585.1 of Euprymna scolopes. Classification (NCBI taxonomy): domain Eukaryota; kingdom Metazoa; phylum Mollusca; class Cephalopoda; order Sepiida; family Sepiolidae; genus Euprymna; species Euprymna scolopes. The sequence goes on from NC_136494.1 coordinate 96,826,847, forward strand.
TAATACTATGGGATATTCTTAAACTCTGCATAGACTCACTTTATCCCGGTCACTTAATTCCAAAAAAAAAATCTTGCTTCCTATCAAAAACTTTAAAAATGCTTTGCAATTATAGTTATATAGTCTTCTCACTTCAAGAATATCATACACTTGATTTCTCAAGCGATCTAAAAAGAAATTGGCAAAAATTTTATTGGTGTAAAAAAAAAAAAAAAAAAAAATGCTTTATCAGAGTGCTGAGACAAAAGTATGATAACTTTCTAATGGGCATGTAAGGACAATGCCTGATCCAATCCATAATGGAAGTATTAAACTCTGGGAGAAAATATTGATAATCATTCATGATTCACTTTACCCTGGGGTAACTCAACAATTTACAAACTAAATACAATGCAGCAATCTAAATATATTGGCAAATGTTATTTCTTTTCTGTTTCAGGAACCCACTTTTAATTTTGTGTGGTTGCATTTCGATTGCCATAATTTGTCTGATTTCACCAAGCCAATATTGACAGCCATAGGGAGCTGATCTATATAAGTACCTATAATTTCAACCTATCTTCAGAGTAAAAGTGCGCCAATTCACTATTGCAAGTTGTCACCGGAATTTTATTTTTCCTGGTTATTTTAAGACAATAAAATTTCTTACACTTATATACGAATAAAGTTTGGTAAATAGTAATTTTAATAAATACATAAATAAAAGGAAAATAGATATTTGTCTCATACTGCCCCCCCCTCATTATTTGTTCATTAAATAAAGCGAATTAAAAAAAAAATGCCGTTTCACAGAATACTGAACATAATGAATAATAATGCGTTATTTTTGTCAGTGTCACTTTCTTTTTTTTTTTTTTTTTTTTTTTTGTGTGTACATTTTTGGGTTTATTTATCCAATGATTAGGAAAAATCTTAACTCATCAGTGTTGTTTCATCTGTGTCTATGACTTCACAACCGGAAGAATAAGCTGTGTACGTTTTAACTTTTTTTTTTTTTTTTGATACAGAATAGCAAGCCCATTATTTATCAAAAATCTGCTTTCTTAATCCTATTCTTTTCAAGTATTTTGATTTTAAGATTTGTTATATATAAATATTAACAAGCCGCCTGGCATTGCCCGGTTGTAAAATACTTAAATATGATATTTTGATTTCGTATTTATTATATTGGACCCAATATATAGTAATGATTTAAAGTTATAAAAAAAAAATGACTTGTGCACCACCGAGAATCAAAACAAACGTTTAGCTTACAATTTATTTTTTCTCCTTTCACGTTAATGCCTGAGCTATGAAGACATCTTTGCTGCAAGGCTACAAATTAAAACATGAACTTTTATATTATGCATGCATATTGTAATTCCATCGTTCGATCTTCACCTGGCAAATTCTATTTCTTTAATTTTCACACTTTTGCACCGATTTTTCCTTACTAAAACCCCAAATTTTTAAAACAAATATAAATATGCATATATAAATATATATAGAAAGAGGTTTGTGTTTACTATAACCTTTTTACACAAGTATTATCCAAATATGTAGAATATCTGCATGAATATAATTACATGTAATAGTTAACTAAAGATGACCACTCCATAAGAAAAAAAACTAATAGGGAATTAATTAAAATGTTTAAAAGAATGTGCAAATTAGCTAGATATGAATGCAATTCCACGATCCATATATAACAAAGTTGTATTTTCTTTTTAAATAAATAGAAAAAAGGGTTTTCAATACACAAAAAGAAAACAAGTGCGTGTGTGTGTTTCTAAAAGAGCAATTTCTATAGGAATGTGTAGCAGAGCAAGAATCCAAATTAAAAGAAAGAAAACCAAAAATTTATTTAGCTAAATCTTGTACATTTATTTTAACCCTACAAAATAGGGTCTTTTCAAATGAGGAATGAAAATAGCAACATTACCAGAACCACGGATAGGTTACGAGACAGAACTACTAGCACATTGACGTAATGGAACAAAATGTGGAAGACAAATTCATGAGCAATTTCACCCTCTTATATTACATAAATGTTTGTGATTGACTGGATACACAACACTTCAGAATGGGAGGCGACACAGATTTTTATGCAATTATCTCTATTTGTTTACACCTGTGTGTTCTTGATTTCGTGCTAAATTTGTTTCAGGAAAACCACGATCCTATCTACTGCAAAACTAATACACAAGGTCGTGGGCCATTCATTTTGCATATTTGCTAAAAACACTACGTTTGCCCAGCATAGGGTTATCCTTTGGACAAATCAATTACATTTGTATGGTCATGTGGAGTATTGGATAAATGGTTGCAGAAGCATGGATGTTTTAAATTGCAGAAAGATTGGCTGGCCAAGGGAAACTAGGAAGTAATTGGAGCAGACCACATAGTGAAATTTGGAAATGTTTGAACCCTAAGAACTACTGAGCTTACGTAATAAAAGAAAGCGTTTGAACCCTGAACAAATGGAATGTGATGTTAAATGCATAGAAGTATCAGCTCTGCTGTAAACCATTTATTGTCTTTTGAGACAGAAGGATGTCAATCTATTATAAACTTAAATGTGTTTTCGTTTCAAAATTCTTTGTACTGACATGCAGAAGTACTGCCGTTGATTTGTAGTGTTGCATTTGACACAAGTGCATGGGGGATGAAATGCAGATGCATCTTTTGTGATAGTTTTTCATGGATTTCTTTAATTGTTGTATTTGTTGTGTGGCATGTCTGTGAGATAAATTCAACGCAAGAAAATTGTAGCAATCGATAAGTATATTTTTCCATATGAACAAAATAATGGGGGATGCAAGTTAATGGTAAGATTTTCGATTTCTTAGTTTTTGTTTCATCACTAGGGCTAGGACAATATTCTTTTCATTGTTTTGACTCTCGAGTGTGTATCCGTTTATATTTTATATGCTTTTATATAGAGTGATGTGGTTCTTGGTTGATTAACTGTGTCAGATATATACTCAAGAGTCAAAACAATGAAAAGAACATGTTGCCATAGCCCTATTCATCACATAGAAGCATATTGATGGCATTACACCATATCAACAACACCTGTATCGGTCATTCACTTGGTGACTGACATTAGATTAGTTATTCAGTCCACCCAGGTGCTGCTGATATTACTACACTTTTAAGGGTAGGAATGTCATTCAATGAATAAGGTGAATTTTGACAAACTCGCTTTATTTATTAACTAGCTAACTATTTTAACCTGTTAGTGTATTTAGTTACAGTATGTTTTATTTTAACTAATCTAATCAAATGGAAATAACCCTGTATAGATGAATAAAGAGTTACATCTTTTTTAAAGATGGTGACCATTCAAAAGAAAAAAAAAAGTCAAAGTAATTTTGGAAGGAATTAAATTTTATTCTTAACCCCATGTTGTAATTATCCCCATAAAAAACTGGCTAACCAGAAATCAAATCTTGATTTTGTATAAAAAAAAACAAAACTATGATGACAAAGAAATGATAAAGAGACTGACTTTCCTTTATATATTATATTAGATATAGTTTCCATTCTTTAAAATGCATTTTTCAAATCAAAAACCAAGCTTTTATTTTTGTATTCCTTCATTGTTGAAATAATAAGATTTAGGTTTTAGTCATTATTTTAGGGTATTCTTTATATCATCAGCACTTGAAGATTTTGTTTCACACAAAATTTCTTTGAGGTGGCAAACAAGTAAAAAAAACATGAGCTACACCAAGATTGTGGCAGCTGTTCTCAACCTTATGCTTTCTTGTGTTCTTTCCGCTCTATAACGCTCTGCATTCATTCTGGTGAAAAATGACAACGATAGATTGAAGGCATCTTTTGTTTGTTCTTATTAGCCCATTTGTAAACATGCTTCTCTATACATATACATTCTTCTATAAATTTTTTGATTTAAAGTTCTCAGCAATCGCTGGAGATACAAATAGAAAGCCTTGTTCGCCAGTAGCTATAAGAATTCATGTGACAACATGCATTGCATGTGTCAGGTTTTAGTGTGATTACACTTTGAGCCTCAAATCCCAAACCAATGGTGGTGATAGATGAATATATAAGGTGCCAAGATGCTGCAAGCAATGGATTTTGCATACACACAATTGCATTAAATGCCTGCGTCTTCAACTTCTTCGTTTATAAAACAAAGAAAATTGTGTTTCTGAAAGTTTGAGATGAGGATTGATTGTCATATTATTTGGATTCTTTGAACTACTGTTCTTATCTAGAATCTTATTTTCATCTTTCGGTTGATGTAACCTCCGACCTTCTTCAGGATCCCTGGCATAACAGATAAAGTACTTGGTAAAACTCACTTGTAAGTTACACTCTTCTGGAGGTTGCATGTTCTATTTTCGGTGCGGGCGACACTCAAAATGCAATTGCAAATTACTGAGGATTTCTACTATGTCATGGCTGACAGAACTAAAGCATGCTACCTCCATGGATTAAATAAAAGGTTTCATTCGAAATTCTGTACTGAATCCCAAGTTTGACAGAAAGATTACCAAGTTTGGCAAGATATACTTTAAGAACGTTAAAGGTTACATCAACCGAAACGTTTTGAAAATAAACACTTGATAAGAATAGTAGTTTGTAGAATTCAAATAACACAAAAGAAAATTGTCAAAGCCAGAATGAATTAGGTGGTGACTCCAGTGACAGTATTAACTTATTATTTTTATCGGTTAAACTTTAATTGTATTTGTGTCCGTATGGAATATTGTCCCAAACTTTTGTGCTTTTTTTTTTTTTTTTTTTTTTTTTTTTTTCAAGCTATTTTTTAACTGCTTTAAAATGACAAAAGGGAAACTCAGCAGACATAATAAATCTCTTACATGATGGAGATTTGGTGGCATGGCTCAAGAAAAGTATAACTGGGGCAGGTATTTGTTCTTGCATTTTAAGGTAAACACATTACAACTATAGTTGTAGATAGATGGTCATCAGCAGACTAACATCAACCTGATTAAATCTTTATTAAGAGGCTTTTTCATCAACCATCAGAACTTTGATGAAAGAGTCCTGTTGTTAACCTAAAGCACTATTTGATTTGCCACTATTTTGAATAGTCCTCAAAACAAATATTTCTGTATGATTAAAATAAGTTTTGCTATAAATCAATTCCAGACAAATAGTTTTGATTTGTGGAAAAAAATTCTGAAAAGAATTTTCGGTTATCTATAGTTCTATAAAATTTTTTGTGTATTGATATTCATATTAAAAATCCTTTTTTTTATATTTATTTAAAAAATAAATACAACTTTGTTATCTGAGTTGTGGAATTGTATTCATGTACAAAAGGTGTAGCTAATTTGCATCTTCCTTTTAACTGTTCATTTTAATTAATTCCCTATAAGTTTTTTTTTTTCTTATGGGATGATCATCTTTAGTTAACTATTATGTGTAATTATATTCCTGCAAATATTCTACTTGCGCAATATTTGCATAAAAAGTAAGCACAAACCTCTTTCTATATATATTTATGTATGTGTATATTTGTTAACAAAATTTTGCCTACCAAACTCCTGCCAGTTTTTGGTCTATAGACATGAAACTTAAATATATAGAGTATTCAAACCCATGCAAAATTTTGTATTTGGGTTTTAGCCAGGGAAAATCGGTGCAAAAGTGTGACAATTAAAAAAACAAAAAAACAAAAATTAATTTGCCAGATGAAGGTCGAACGACGGCATTATGAATATGCATGTGTAACGTAATAGTTATTGGTTCATGTTTTAATTTTTAGCCTTACAGCAAACATGTCAAGCATTAACATCAAAGGAAAAAGTAAATTGTAAACTAAACATTTTGGTTTCGATTCTCGGTGGTGGCGCACAAGTTATTTTTTTTAATTTTTTGAATCATTACAATATATTGTGTCCAATATAATAATAAATACGAAATCTGAATTAATTAAAATATCATGTTTAAGCGTATTTTATGACTGGGCAATGCCAAGTGGTTTGCTAGTGTTAAATAAAACTGTTTCTTATTGACTTTCACTTTAGCAGGAGTTTTGCCAGTGTATCCAAAGGAATTTGTTTTGATTAATACTTACATAATTCCAGTTTAATTTTAAAACTCTACATGAAAAAAAATTACTTTTAAAATATATTGTAAAAATTTATGTAAAAAAAATCTTTAAATGATTTTTAATATTTTTTTTAATTTTAAATGTTTAAAAATATTTTTCATATAAGCTTTGAAAAGCATTTCAAGTAAAGACTAAAAAATATTTTTATTACAAGATATTTAAAAAACATTTAAAAGTAAAAACTATTTTTTATGTAAACTTTTATTTTATATTTTAATGATATAAAACCATTCTGGAAAAAAACTTCAAAGTAAAGATTAAAAAATATATTTTGACTATAACATTTTATTACAAACCATTCTAAAAAAAAAAAAAAAAAAAAAAAAAGAAGCATCCCAAAGTAAAGACTCATTTTTTTTAATGTAGAGTTTTTAAATTAAACTAGAATTAAGTATTAATCAGAAGGGACTTTCCTCCAGTATACACCGGCAAGACTTTCACTAAACAAAAAGCAGAAGTCAAAAAGAAATGGTTTTATTTAATATGACCAAACCTTTTCTATTTTTTGACCTGAAGCCAGGATCTTCCAACAACGATTGATTTAAAATACTTTGGTTAAACTGTCAGCAGCAATTGCAGTATCTGCAGCTAAATCACTGCATTGCTGAAATGACGTACTGTGATAATCCACAGATCAGTGATTGATTCTAATCTAAAATCTATCGGATTGTAGTACAATTTATTGCTTTTTACAGCTGAAAGTACTTTCTATTGACAAAAGAACTTCAAGACTACCAGTCATGAAGATGTTGCTTTAAACTTCAATTCTAACGAAATTAGACCATGTATGAAATGTTGGTATCTGTCACTATTCTTGTCTTCTGGTAAAATACAGATATTATTACCTGGAGTGTGATAAAAAATTGAGGTATGGATGGCACTGTTTCCTCTGTCCTTCCATCCACTCAGATTATCCATGTCCACTTTCTATGGTTCCAACTGATATTGATACCTCTGCATTCTGGGTGGGGTGGGGGTGGGGCATGTTATAGCATTTTTTATTTTTACTCAAGCATTTTTTATTCTTTTTCGTTCATCTCTATATGCTTCATCAATAATTCTAGTTTTATTTTAATTCATCTGTGGTTGGTTTCTGCATTCAATGATTTTTCTTAATTTGTTAATCATTTTCATCAGTTCTGTGATATTTTTTTAATGAAAATCTTTTATGATTTCAATTTATCCCAATTTCTTTGTTTTATTTATTTTATTGTTTCTAGTATTCTATTACAATAGTTTTCATGTTCTGTACTCTTTTCAACTCTCTAGCGAGCAGCATGTATTCATTTTTTTTTTTTTTTTTTCCTTCAGTTTCACCTTATGAACTTGTGGTACAATAAAATTTGACATTTTTCTTTCTTTCTTGTTTGCTTATATCCGGTCTCCTTGTTTTGGATGAGTTTTATTTGTATTTCCATGTCTCAGGATTTTATGTCTTTTTGTAATACTGGCTCTTGTTTGTGCCTAATTATAATATATACTAGCAGGGGTGCCTGGCGTTGCCTGGTCATAAAATATGCTTAAATATATTTTAATTTATACAGATTTCATATTTATTATTAGTCAATTCAAAAAAATGACTCGCGTATCCTCAGCTAGAATCCAAATTGAAACCAAAATTTGTAGTACTCCAGCCTGAAACGTTACAGAATCAACCATTGTCAGTTGCATTAGAAATTAACATGCTAATGTATATTTATTTGCATATGTGTAGAAGCGCAGTTTAAGTCTACTTACACTTGCCAAATTCAATTTTGACCTCTTAGCAGCTATTTTAACTGATTAAAGACACATAAAAAAAACAGTCTTCAAAAAATGCCTCACACTGCTCTGTAACTTTCCGTCTGTGAGGAGATACAGTGTGAAAAAATGGAAACATAGTGAGTTTTTTAAATGGAGATATCAGTCTGAAGCTGAAACTATACTGTTACATCCATTAATTGTACTATCTTTTAATGCTCAATTCAGGAGGGAGTAGTATAGTATCTGTTCTGTAGTCATGAGACTATCTTCTCAGACTGGCAAAACCTTTGATGGTTTCACAGACTATCACGTGACACCAGATTTAGAATACTTGCCGCCTCTCTTGCTGATACACACTGTCTTTTGTAGCGTAAAAATTATTTTAATGTATCAAAAACTTTAATTATCGATATGTAATTTTGTTGTTTATACATATCACGGATTATGCTGAAATTGTTATTTTTTGAAACCAATCTTTAACATGGGGAGAGAAGGGTGTTATGTAACTATTCTGTACTTTCACTTAACAATTTAACAGCCAAAAGATATGATAAAATTTGAATTTAATTTGAAAATCCTATCTAAAAAAAAGCAGTCCATATTCTGCATAAGTATCGTTCTATGTATAGGTAAGAAATTTATAATTGTTAAGAGTCTTTTATTTTTTTTCATTATTTTTTGTTTTTATATTATCATAGGTTAAAGTTAATACATTTTATCCTAGCTACTTTGATATGCAGAAAAGGCGAATTTGAGGAACCTGGCATGGATGGTTAATGAATGCATGTTGGAAGTGAAACGATGGACTTCTTAATCGGTTTTTCATTTTTAGAATAGTTTTTGTGATAAGAAGCTGATTATCTTTTACTGAGTAAACTTGCAAAACATTTAAAGTCATGATACCAATTAGCGTGGTGTCATCTAGCAAAAAGAGTGTTTTTTCTATCCAACCCCACCTCTAATGATAACTCTTATGCTGACACTTTTGTTAGTTTTTAGAATTCTTATTGATTATCAATAATTAAACTTATTTCTATCTTTTTTGTGTCAAAAGTTCACGTATCTGCTGTCAATGTGAGGTAGGGTGGGGAAGGCATTGATTAAGATTCTCTTAACCTTTCATTTTAAAATGATGTCTTAGATGTGCCCTCTGATTTGAAATGCCTTTTTTGTTGAGTGGTTTGTCAGATTTTATTGTTTTCAGAATAAATCTTAACATTCTGAATTCATTGTATGGCTATAAATGATGAGAATAATATGACAGATGTGTAATGTGGATTTTAAAGACAGGCTTAGATCTGATCTCAGAGGAAGATTAAATGTAAAGATTGGCAATCTAACATGGGCAGGGTTGTATTCTAGCAATTCAACTTCGTCAACAAAGTGTTCATACTTAGATGACTGTACATTATATTTTATCAGGATCAGACCTGGATTCAAAAGCCAACTGGGAAGAGAGGTACCAGATGTTAATTTCCGATTATACTGTAATATCACTTGTGAGGTGTAGCGTTAATGGCAATACACAATAACAAACGAATGGAATGAAAGGCATTGTGCAAAACTGATTCCCAATGAGAAATCAGCAGTCTCTGCAACTTCAATGCCAGCAATATTGTTTTTCATAACGTGGCATTTAGTAGTTCTACCTGGCCATTTCCTTGCAGGTTATAAGCGGTTGTGCGGCTCGTTGCTATTCCTTTTCTATGCAAAAAAAATCTGTCCTGTTGAAAGGAATGATGGACCTCTGTTAGTACTAAACAGCGACAATAGTTGACAAACAATTTATGACTGTGAGGACCCATCTTGACAAGTAAAGTCAAAGGGGAAGTGTGAATATTCGTCAATAATTGTTAGATATTTGTTTCAACTATTTAATAGCAGGGGACCTTTAAAGTCAACACTTAAGTGTTCAAATGGTTGTCGCTTTGACAAGCTTACAATTAGTAGGATGAAAAAATTGCGATTTTTAATTCTGCACAGACTGAACAGTTCTCAATAGTTCATCGAACATCCTCAATGAAGTAAGGAGGGTTCTGCAGATGTCCACAATGAGATTCGTGTGATGCCTGGATGACACAATAAAACGTGTAGGTCTCGTAGACTGATTGAATTAGACGAGGAACAAACTGCTTGAAAGTGTCTACGACTGCATTATCTTTCCCTGGATGGTATATTACATCAAATGTAAGGGGTGATAGTACAATTCCCCAGTGTTCTGCCTTCTCATGCTTTATTTGTGTTTCAAGTCGTGCATAAAAGCTATGGAGCGTTGGTCTGTAATGAGTTTAAAGGCAGAACTGATAAGTTAGTGACACCATTTACTTACTGCTTCGATGATGGCATGTACTTTTTCGATCGAAGAGTAATGTTGCTCGCTGACGGAAAGAGATTGGGAAAAGAAAACTGGGTGGCCATTCTGATTGAGAGTGGTAACCAGGGCAATGTCCATTTCTATGGTAAGGGGTATGTTGCAATCAATTGTCATAAGTGAAGCCTGCTAGAGCTCTTCTTTGAGGTTGGTGAAATCCGCTAAGCAGAATTCAGGTAGAGGGAAGACTTGATTCTGTGTTAGCTATCGAGTTCTATCTGAGAAACTGAGTTTTATCCATTGAGCATAATATGAAAACATTCTGACAACCTGCTGTTGTGATTTAGCATCTTGTGGTTGATGTAGATGCCTCAAAGGATGGAAACGTTCAGGATCTGGTTTTACACATCCAAATGACACTTCATATCTTTAAGAGGGTGACTCTCTCAGTTCGCATAATACTCTTGTTCTCATTGAAATTTATGCCATACTTCCTGGCAATATCTAAGAAACGATTAAGGTTTTCATCATGTTCCATCATATTATGGCCACATATACTGATGTTATGAACATACGCGAAAGTGTCGGCAACCTTCTCGCATTTTATTAGATTGTCTGTCGATTGTTGGAAACCTGATACACCATTTGTTATGCTAAATGGAATATGGCAGAATTGGTATAGATTTCTACAGCTTTCGAAAGCTGTGAATATTTTCTCTTTTTGTATTGGTATTTGATAATACACATTCTGCAAGTCCAGGGTAGTAAAAAGGAATAGCGAGCAATTCCCCCCACCCCCTGGTCATCAATTCTTGATACAGGATAAGCATCAAGGTATGTGGACCGTCTGACTATAGGCAATGACAAGACACTTCTTGTGTTGATCATTAGTGGATACTAGAACCTGCGCTTTCCAGGGAGAGTGAGAGGGTTCAACAACACTGTCTTTTGCTAGGTCATGAATTTTGGATTGTATAAAGTGCTGATGGATCGGTGAGTGTCTTCTGGATTTTGTAGCAATAGCCTTGCAACTAGGCAATAACTGTTTGAATAGTGGTGGAGAAACAAGACGGGATGCCATTATGGCGCATACAGTACTCCCCCCCCCCCCTCCTCCAGGGTATTTCTACCTTAGGGTGTAGTTTGAGAAAGTTGTCGCCAAGTAAGACATCTGAGCAAAGAGAAGAAAGAACTGAAAGTTTGAAACGTGGGTAGGTAAAGCCTTTATATGCTAATGTTGCATAGCAATGACCTAATGTACTGCTTGATAAGACTGTGGATGCCATTGATATCTTCCTGCGAAAAGTTTACATTGGCCAGTTATACTTATGGATGTTCGATGATGTATAGCTTTCTGAGGTACCAGCATCCACCAGAGCCTCCAGGATTATTCAATTTTCTAAAAGTTTAATTATGGCTTTCGACAGTCAGTTGATGCAGCAGTTACAACGAATGCAATTGATGATTCACAAGCAGAAGTCACCTTCCTAGGGGTGCGATTTGATTGGCAAATTAGTTGAAAATGTCCCCTCTTGTCAAATTTTCTACAGACCGCATCACAGGTGGCATTTAATTTGTGGATGTCGTTGATTACCACAAGAAACCTTTTTCTCCCATTGCAGCCGAAACATTTTTGGACATACAAGAAACCTCATAAGTCACTGAGATTTGGCGGCGGCACTACATGGTTTAGTTTGATATAAGATTCGGCTTGTTTCTAGAGAACAAATGAAGCGTCTTTCAAATTGAGTGTCATTTCTAAGAGTCTTTATTGAATTGTATGAGAGTGAATATGACACCAATATCAACAAATACTTTTTATAAACCATCCTCATAAGTAATCAAACTTTATTCATTCCATTAATCATCTTCAAGTTTCTCATAATATTCTTATTCATTAACTGATAATCCACCTCATTAAACTTTATCCTCGAGTAGCCTTTGGTGTTGATACATGGCAACCCATTAGTGTAAAAAATAACCCAAAAGAACCCGGAATATTTGTGTAAGATGTAGGCTAGATTGATTTGAATTTTGAAGTTATTTAAATAATGCTGTTTTCATTGCAAAGGGTTCAGATCAAATTTTTTTTTGTCTGTAATATTATTAAGACAATCTTTGTATCATTTCTACTGCAAAAAGAATTAATGGGATTAATGGAACACAGTTTTTACTATCTCTGCACACAAGTGTTTTATTGGCAATAAAGATTGTAAAAAGCAAATTTACCACTTTTTTTTTTTTTTCAAATGAGTTATACATTGTGAACAAGTCACATTAGTTAAAACTTGGACTAGAACATTTTCAAATGAATTTACAAGGACATTCTTAAAGTCTATCTGAAATATTTAAGAATTTGATCTACATCTTCCTATTAAACATTCTGAGATTCTAGATAATTATATGGGTAGTGTACTGTATTATCATCCATCAGGATACAGTTTTCCCAGGCATTACCTCCTATTTTAGGAGTAGTATACTATATTTTTGTTACTCGTTGTACCATACTCCCAGGATTACCCTCCATTTTTTTGAAGGAAAGTAGTGTACTATCGATTCTGTCCTGATGTCATTCCCACAGGTATTAACTCCTACTTTTGGGAGTCGGCAGATAGTGTTCATTCATCATCTTGGTCAGTATCTTTGAGGGTCAGTATATTATATATGTTCGTTCACCATTATAGTATTTTCTTAGCCTGATGAAAATATTCTCTCTCCAGTCTCATATTTTTGCTAGTATATATTTTTCACTTTTTGGAATGAACACTTGATCTCTGTATGAGATACATAGATACTTGAAAGTTCTCCATTATCTCTCAAACATTAAGTTAGTAAAGAAGTTTCCTCTCCTAATTGATTAGTTAACTCTGTTATAGCACATCTTTCTTGTGGTCGCTTTATCTTACTGGATTCTAGGACAAGAATTCATCTAGTCTGGTGGAGTATCCAACTTAGTGCTGTTACTAGAGACAATATAACTAGTCCCTATATAAGCCAGCGTGGGGTAGCCATACTGAGGGATCTTATTTGAGTTTCGAATACCATATTCTTTCGAATGTTTTGTTAGTGTTTACTTGTAGAGGGAAGTGTCCTCATGCCAGGTTGTCCTAACAAACCCCTGTACAGAGAGACCTTAGACACTAGTCCTATAGGCATTACCAACAAATGTGACTTATTTTAGCATTTCGTTGTAGTTTCATAGATTATCCAATCATTGGAAGCACAAAAAAACTAAACATTTGTACTCATATAAATAAATGTTTGATGCATTAAAATGTCTAAAAACATTAATCAAATTATTGTACCTCCAATGGCAAACTAATCCATGAAACTGTAGTAAAGTGTTTAAGATAAGCTACATTTATTATGTCTGAAAGAATATTTAACATTCAATTGTGTGTACTAGGTCTGCAATTTGCCTTTGTTCTCATTCTGAGTTGATTTTTCATATTAGTTGTAGTATGAAATTATACTTAATGGCAAGCGAACTACTACTTACCATATTTTCTTATACTTTCTTGTATGTGTGTATATATAATATATATATATCACAATTTCAATATTTATACTGGCCAGTAAGTTTCTTCTATTCTATTTGACTATTCATTTCCTCTGAAGAGAAGTCATAGATTTTTGAAAATCCCTGGATTATGGAATATCTTATTATATTCCCTGTCTTTGAATATTTGATGATTCAATACATAATGTAAATCATGCTTTTTCATTATAGATGTATGATGAAAATTATGGAAATAATATATATATATAAATAAATAGATTTATAATATGTATGATACAATCCTGGTCATATGGGTAGTGTACTGTATTATCATTCGTCAAGATACATTTCTCCTAGGAATGGAATTTTATTTGGAAAAATTTGATAATGAAAAAATAGAATCGAAAGGTTTCTGATTTTTCAATTGTGTTCATACAGTAGAACCTTTGGATATGGCATTAATCCGTTCTTGGGGTTGGGATGATAAGGTGAAATCGCTGTATGGTGGGGCCTAAGCAAAATTTTATACAGTACATATTAAAAAATTAGTAACAAAATACATATGGTATATAATACACATTATTAATAAAACTTTAAGGTGGGAAGAATACCGTAACCATAGGCCGGAAAGACCTCGTATTCGACATCGTAACCTGAAAAGAAAAAAACGTATCTTAGGGCCACCATATCCCGGGGTTCTACTGTATTTTTAACCCACTGTCTCTATTAAACGACACATCTTTTTTAAAAATCAACATACTTGATGCTCACTTGTTCTTTACATCCAGGAATTGAATTTAAAAACCAACACGTCAAGTGCCACAACAAAATATGGATATTATAAAAAAAAAATTTTTTTTCTTTTTTGAAATATGACAGCATTCTGGAATGAAATTTTATGTTGAAAACTTTAAAATTGAAGTAAAAGAAAAAAATTGTGCATGGAATTTTCACTTATTTTAATAATTTTACTGATAATAAAATGTACTGAACACTTTATTGCAGTTAAATCATCATCACAAGTGTCTCAGACTGGTATCAAGTGTTACGTGAAGAGAGCAAATTTTATTGTTTTTATTAAAATGTTATTGGAGGGAGATTTAAATTTTCAACTGGTCTTAATAATTCGCTTATTAAATGCTGAAGACAGCTGAAAATTCTCGTTTAAAATAATATTTTATTCTTCTTGTCAATCAAAGAATATAAATATTTATACTTATAGAATTTAAGTGAATATTTGAAATCCAATGATTTTGGATTATATATATATATCTATAAGTGCGTGTGTCACAAATTTCTATTACCTGTCTGAAAATAAATCTCGAGTCAGCATAGGTGCATAGTTTTATTGATTAATTTGAATGATGTCATTTTCTAAAAATAGCAAATGAGACTGACCACATTGAAGCCAAAAATAGTCAATGATGACCAAGAGACAAGGTAGAAAAGTTGAGCGTGTCGCATTGCTTTTTTTTTTTTTTCATTTCATAAAAGTAGGGTGATGGCCTATGATAAGTCAAAATTTACTTTGTCTTGTTTCATTATTATCTCAAATATGACAATTTAATTTTGTATCAGTTGACAAATAGATTGTTATAGATTTCTATGCATAAGATTGTAATATGATTAACATCACATGCATGTATATATATTGAATACATTAATCTTTTTAATATTAAATAAAATCAGACTTTTATATGGATTTATTAAAATCCTAGTAGATTTACACGGCATTGCCCAGGTATTAAATATATTTAACATTAATTTTCATATCTCTATTATACTAGAGCCGAGTTAATGAACGGATGTTTCCATAAGGCTTTGTCTCTCTCTCTCTCTCTCTGTATGTATATATATATATATATATATATATATATATATATATATATATATATATATTTTTTTTTTTTTTTTTAATGACCTAAATACATACTAAAGTGTGGTTTTGGAGTTTGAAAAAAATTCATTTTGTTTTCTAATTAGATGTAATATATAATAAAAAAATCGCTCGCTCATTTAGCTATGTATTTCTATCACCCACCCCTCTCTGTTCGTATTATTTGGATTCTTTGGACTACTGTTCTCATCCGGAGTGTCATTTTCACAATGTTTTGGATGATGTAAACTCTGACTTTCTTATGGTGTATCTTGTCGAAGTTGGTAATGTTTCTGTTGAATTTCTGGAATTTGACGGAATTTCGAACGGAACCCTTTATGTACTTCATGGGAGTAGCCTGCACTCGTTCCGTCAGCCATAACTGGATAGAAGTTCTAATTGTATTTTTTTGGCCGTCCGCACTGAGAATTTAACCTTCAGCAGAATATCACTTTTACAATTGATTTTTCCAAGTATGCTAGCCACTGTGCCACAAATGACACTCAAGACGAGAACAGTAGTTCAAAGAATCCAAATATGAAAAACAATCCTCATCTCAAAAATTCATAAATGCTCTGTTGATTCAACCACTCTCAGTTAGCTTTTAATGTTTGTGAGCGTTTAAAGAAAGAGTAACTCTTTTCAACTAATTTGCATAATGCATTCATACACACCATAAACATGTAAATTAGAAAAATGATAAACTCTCTTCTTTTACATTAATGAAATCAAAGTGGAACAAATTATGGTAGTAGTCACACACATATAATAAAAAATGAATTTTCAATGGTGAGGCAAATCTATCTAGATAAAAAAAAAAAAACTATCCGGTTAAAAGGAGCAAACAATAGAATAAGTTAAGATAAAGAGTAAAGTTACATAGGAACTTTATTACATCATCAAGTCAATAAGTGTTACAGAAAGGGGAATAAGGGAGAAAGACTACTACCATTTTGATTTCAACAAATCAAATATGGTATCATAAAACGGCTTCTCCATGTGTGCTTTGAATTAAATTTTTTTTTTTTCCGAAGTGGGTGCCTATAACCACTGCAATAAGTACTTTTTGATTTTTTTTTTTTTTTTTTTTTTTTGTTCAGCTTAAAATATTTTCATTTATCAACATTTTTTTCTTTACCAAATCTTTTTTCATTCCAAGAAGAAAAACCCAAAACTTTCCAACTGTTTTTGAGGAATATACATTTGTCTCTGATGAGTTGTTTCTTGGGCTGCCACTATTTAACCAGATGTGTTAGATGTACTTATATGAATAAAACAGAAGTGTGAATTGAATACGTCTTCTGGTTTTGGAATGATAACTAACTTTAACTATATATATATTAAAGGAACAGTAACTATTACAAACTTTTCTAAAAGCATTGCACAAATTAAATTACTAATTATTAACGTTTTTCAATGGTCCGTCATAGTATTTTTTTTTTTTTTTTTTTTTAATTGAAAAAGATGAATTTTTGCTGTAATCAAAATTATGGATTTAGAAGATTATATATTTTCGTTTAAATTAATACGTTCTTAAATATAAACCATACACTGTTGGAACCATACAAGATGGTTGCATCAACATGTAGAACTTTGTCCCCAAGAAATAATAAGGAAATAAAGTAAATTTCAAAATTCATACTATGTGACAATCAGTTTTCCATCAGGATAATAAACTTTGCCACAAGGTTAATATTTTTGTAGAGTGTATTTTTATAAATGTATGTATATTATTGATTATAACTAAAACAACTCTCCTGATGATTGCAAAACCAGCATAAAATAATTCCTCTCTATTGCTCCCCCTCCCCCCCCTCTCTCTCTCTCTCTCTCTCTCTCTCTCTCTCTGAGAACTGGTTCAATATGATTGATAGGATGTAAAAAAGAAAAAAGCTGACTGTTTGACCTAGTTTTCTTTTTTTTTGGGGTGGGGACTATAAAAGTATTATTTATTAATTTTTTTTTTTTTTTTTTTACTGATGCCACATGCTCTAATTTTGTCCCTGGAGAATTCAAAGAAATGAATATTATATGAAAATAGTTTTATCATAAACAGGTCTGCATCACACTGAATCTGATGTAAAGTTTGTAGGTGTATCTTGTGTAGTTTGTGACTTTAAGCCAGACATAAAAACTTATGACTTTCATTCCTATAAAAGTAGGCACCGCCAAAAATGGCCGCAAAATCAAGTTGTTGTTGTTGTTTTTTAAAACGAAATTACATTTATTAAAATCCATTATTTCTGAGTAACTTTTTTTTTTCCAGAAAGATAAAACCCTGAATTTTATCATATAGAAAACAGAATAATGTAAAACTTTTTCTATTTTATTTTAAATGTTAAATTTCCCCCAAAAGTTAACAATTGACATTTTTTGTCTTGCACAAAAAACGTACATAAATATTTAAAAAAAAAAGGTTTTTGAAATAATGAATTTTTTTTATTTATTGTCTAACTAAGATTTAGGATGATTTTCTAAGAGAATATGCAAAAATATTATAATATAAGTACCTGGATTTCAAATAATTCCACTTATTCATATATGTAACCAGTTATTTGGCGTCGATCTAGAGTCTAGATCGACACTGTTTACATTTGCGTTTGATAAGAAGCAAACTATGGAAGACCAAACAGGCCAATAAAACTTATTTTTCAGTGACGAAAATTTCAATGTATTATTAAGCTGAGGCTGGCCAGTACCAGATGGGTGACCATTTGTATGAGTTTGGTTTTTAATGTGTATGTGTGTGAGGGCCAGGCTCCCCAAAATGGGGGGGGGGCAATTTAAAGCAGAATAAAAAAAATTATTCCAGCGCGTTTGGTCCACCGTAGTCGAAAAGCGGCAAACGTTTTCAAACGGGATCGAAAAAAATGATGCTATTTTTAACACAAAGGGCACAATATTTATCGAATTTTTTTTTTTTTTTGGTATCGATTCTTCAAAGCATGCCCTGTTTAATAATGGTCATGCATTATTCGGCTCGCTAAAAAAAAATTGTTAATTTATTTATCAAAGATTTTAAAATGGCTTTTTTCGTATAAATATTAAAAAAATTTATTTTGTTTTGCTTAACTTAAATTAATTATTTTACTTAACATATTCACCGAATTTCACACTTCAAAACTCAAAAGCGGGATAATTAAACACAATCGAAGTTCTGATATTCAGACGTCAAAATAAGGTATGCAAACAATTTTTTTTTTTTTTTTTTTTTTAATCTATAATTCTGTCCCTTACAACAACACAATATGTTGTGTTCAGTTTCAGATGATTATTTTAAGCATATTTGTTCCCACTTCAAAACAAGGGGGGGTTTTGTAAGCAAAAAAAATATATATATAAATATCGTTTATGAAAAATAAGTACACCGTTATAAAGTTCATTCTTCTCTTAATAATCGCTGAAAATTTCGTATTGATCGGATAATTACCTGATTTTTTGGTAGATTTTTAAAAAGACGGTCCGTCAAAAAGTACTGACCTGCCCCCCCCCCCCTCAGTTTTGGCGGTGCCTATATAAAAGAAGATAGAAAATCAAAGAAATAGTTTCTTCCTTTAAATATGTTTCCCTTTGTGTATTAGCTTACTTATTTCACAAAATAAAATCACCCATCAAAAACTATGGGAACCAGCTACATTTATTATTTGTATGATGCACTTGGTAAATTTCAACTTGAGATAATCATGTGCCCTTTTTGAGATGAAGATTAACCATTATTGGACAATTATATTTTCTTGCTTGAACTGTGTTGTACACTAAGAGACTAGTGATTGTATCAGGTTTCAAGAACTAATACCATTACAGTACAGAAGCCAAAACTGATTTTCTGCCTTTTGCTGCTTCTGAACTCCCTATTGACCAAAGGCAGTTCGTCCAAGGTCAGTAATCCAATTTTGTTACCAAGAAAAAAATTTTACATAATTTGAAAAAGATGCCAGACTAACACGATGGGGTGGCAATTGGTTTAGTCACAGGTTACTCAACTGCAATAGCTGGAATCTGACCTGACCTTATATAAGGTTAAAATGTGCTCCATCCAAATTCTAAAACCTGTTCCTATGAAGGATTATTTAAAGAATAAACAAACAAAAAACAAAATCACAACACTTTTTTTTTTTTTTATTGAATAAACAATGCAAACTATAAGATCCATAAAAAATTTTAAGATAATTTATTTCTTGTTAATGTAACATGTTTGATGTCTACATTTTAGGGAATAGATGCCACGAACATACAAGACACCGTTGGCATGGATATTGTGATTATAGTCTCAACATGTAATTTACAAGCAATTTATCTTTGAATTCAGTTGTATATATTGCATTTTCGGATTTTTGAGAAATTAATAAATTATAATGAACTCTCTTTACTCATGGTTGCAAATAATTGTTTTTTTTTTTAACATAGATGAAAACTAGTTTCTAATTCTTTTTCTGCTAGGCCTCTCTATTTAAAGAAAACAAAAAAAGAAAACGTAAACAACTTTGTATCTCTTTTTTTATAAAGTGAAACTAGTTTCATCTGTCAAATTTTTTTTTCTTAGGTAAAGAGTCTGTGGAGGTATCTATATCTGTTTTCTTGAGTTTTTTGTTTCTTTAATTTTGATTACATTTTCGTTTGGTATTATTTAAGATGAATTAATAAGAATGAACAAGTCTTAACAACGATTTGATAATGATATTTGACAGTTTTAGATTTTCTGTAATCTTTTTCAGGCTCTAAAATGAAATAACCTGTCAACATTTTCGATACAAACGAAATTTTGAACAAAAGAATTTATTTGCAGTTCATTATAGAGAAATAAAGATTTTATAATTTTGCCAGAGGTTGGAAGCTGGAAAGAAAGCATTTTTCTCTTTCTTTTTTTTCTTTCTTTCTGAAGATTGAGAACTCTGGCTCACCTCAGAATCGGGCTGTAAGCTGGAAGTAAACCCAATTCTTACAGAAATTGTTGCCTCTATCTTTCCACTTCTGAACTTTTTTCTACTATATTCATCGGCAGTTAGTTTTTACTGTTGTGAGTTTAATGCAAGGAAATAAGAACAGTAATGGAGACAGTAAAGCCTTCTCCTGTTTCAGCTTATTTGGTTTGTTTACACTTATTTCGGAAAGAGATTCATATTAACTTTATAAAAGCAGAAGTTAAAGTACGCAAACAGACAGAAAGAAGAAGCCTATTGTCATCCAAAGTGACTGACAGTTGGTAGTACACTTCAAAACCAAGTGAAAGTTTCCCCAGTTATATTTAACAAGTCTGTGGAAATTTTTCTCCTTCTCTGTTTGTTGGGAGGTTATTTCTTGTCATATGGATTTAAGGTTAGAAGTTTAAGAGATGGTATGAATTATAAGAAATGAATAATAGAAGCAAACATTATTTATTGAAAATGTTGATAGTGACTTTGTTGCTATCTGCCCGAGGTATTACGCAAATAGATCACAAATTGATTGGTAAAGCAAAACTTATTTTTGACAGAGATCTCAACTATATTTCCTTTAAGATGCATTTTGTTTAATTATACTTTTTAAATAGTCATGAATATAAAGCCAGGTACTGAAAAATGAAAAGTCCTTATTCTCCATTGTAGAAGTATAAACAAACAAAACTGGTGCATATTTTCCTAAAATCACATTGTGGATCCGTAGCATAGTGCATAAAGTACTTGGTAAAATTCACTTACAAGTTCAACTCTTTTCGAGGTTGAAGGTTCAGTCTTCAGTGTGGGCAGCATTCAAAATACATTTGTGAATTACTTAGGACTTCTATCTGATCATGACTGACGAAATAAGAGCATGCTACCTCTGTGGATTCAATAAAGGATTCTGTTGGAAATTCCGTGCAGATTCTTGAGTTGTATAGAAAGATTTTTTAGTTCAAGACCATACACCTGAAGAATGTTGGAGGTTACATTAACTGAAAAGCTGTGACAATAACACTCGAGATGAGAATGGTAGTTTGAATAATATGAATAGTCAAATTCTGTATATTGCTTGTTTACAGAGCTATGTCTGAATGCAGAGGCAGAAAATCGATTTTACTTTATTGTATAGAAGATTAAATTTCCTTCAACTATGTAATCAATAACTGAATAATTGATAGAATTGGCTGCACACAATTCCAGATAAGCAGGCAAATAGATTTTTAATGACCTTTTTATATTAGAAGCGACTGGCCAATGACCAGGCATCTGTATCAATGTATTCTAAGGGTTGGGATTATTTAGTGGTTGAAATAGTTACATGGTTATATTAGGTTGACAGGAAGGTTCTTGTGGAAATTTAAATTTTGATTTCAAATTATGTATTTCAAACAGGTTTTCATTCTAATACCTTTGTTTTATATATCATTTTAAAGAGCGTTATTTAATCGTTTAAGTTACAATCATTTTAAAACAATTGTCTTTTCAGAATGTTGAATACAAGAGGGTGAAAAAGCAAATTCGCATAATTTTCTTATTTCAATTCAAGCTAGGCTGAAAAGCTGCTGTAACAGCTTGCGATATCAATTAAGCATTTGGCCAAGGAACCACCATTGAACACCCAGCACAATAGTGGTTTAAGAAATTTTGTGGTGGTGACGAGTCTTGATAAACACAGTGGTCGGCCATCGGATGTCAATAACGATCAATTAAGAGACTTAGTTAAAAGTTAAAAAGCGCAATTAATATTAAATTGTGTTTTTCCTTTATTTATCCTGTAGTCTGATTGATGGTGCGATTCAGATGACTTGTCAACCGTCTCTTTTCATTCCTTTATGTCTTCTCACTTCCTCAAAACTAAACTTTAGGCTTGTCTGTTTAGGTATTTTGTCCACCCACCACATACACTGTCGTTGTCCCCGTTCTCATACTTAGTTTTGACAAGACCTGTCGATCGTGTGACTTTTTGCATTCAAGAGATCTTCGTAAAGGAGACACGTTGCTTGCTTGTATCCTTTTTCTACATGTTGATGATTTGAAACCCCACATCTGTCTCTTGAAGAAAGCAAACTTTTTCAAAAATATTTAAAAATATTCCAAACTAAAAACTATTGCACACTCTAAAAAAACATATTTGGTGTAACATCTGTTTTACAAGCTGATATGTGTATCGCTTCCACCCATGTTTTGCGTGGCCTTCGCTTGTGAACTGACCCTGCTACATCGATTGTTTTACATTTACAAACCCAGAAACTCTTATGCTTTCAACATGGTTATGATATCTAAGTCTCCTAATCTGTATATGCTCCACCCACCTATACTGTTTAGATTTAATCTTTTTCTGAGGTCCTCAGATCTAAATTTGTTTTTAAGATTTTCATTACATATCCATAATATTATTTCGATGCAACATATATCCTCAATCCTTACTGGCCAGGTTTCACTTGCATACACCATATTGCGCAATGCTATATTGATTAAATATGGCAAAGGTTCACTGAATTTCATCCATTCCTAATTCTTACAATGAAACTATCCTCTGCTCCTGCCTGTGTTCCAATGATATCACCAATTTCTGAACAAATGACTAAACAAATAACCATGATCTTCATTTTTTTTTTTTTCTTTTCAATATCACATTTGGTATGTAATGTCTCATGTTGATGTGCCATAAAACATATAATCATATTAAATGCAAGATCTAAAATGCCTAATTTTGAAATGTAAAAATTGCTGACTTCATCCTCTTCTGTGAGGATTGCCTTTTCATATATATATATATATTTTTTTTTTTCTTAAATTTCATTTTTTTTTGTTTTTTTTTGTTTATAGCATAGAAAGTATTTGTTGTCCAATGCTTTCATTGCATGAACAGTAATCATCCAATAATTGTAAGTACTTACTGTTATCGCATAAAAAAAAAAGTTTCCACTTGGTTGATCATTGCCATGCAAATTTTCTGAATCATTACTGGTTTTATCAACATTATACTTGTTTGCATAGATATTCATTTGGAGTCTCTAGGAGGAAATTGGCATTATTTAATAGTACAGGCTTCTAGGTCGGCGTATCTGTATAAGTGGAAAGAAATATACAAGGGAAATGTTGCTGGTGTTACTTTATTGAAAACAAATCATCTCTGCAATGGACAGTTCTGTGTGTTTGGATTTGGCAAAATTATTTAATAACACTTGGCATTCACAGTAATAACATATTTACCGAGCCAAACGACTTCGGATTTTGAAACTCCTCAGAAGTAAATTGTGTTACCTAATTTGAAGACCGCACCAAAATGTAGATCAAAACATTATTTTTACAGAAATAATTAATACTGAAAGTAAAATGGTTTTTAAAAATGTAATAAATGAAAAGAAATTGAACTTAATATTAGTGGGGTCTTCAAATTAAGTAACACCATTTACTTTCAAGAAGTTTCTGAACCGGAAGTTGTTTGGATGAGTAAATTATGCTATTTTATCTGAAATTCCTACTGTTGTCAGGCTAATTTTAAGTTGAAGCTGCAGACATTTTGAGCAAAATTTTAATTTTTATCTTACACTTTAATATATGCAACAACTTCTAAGAGAGATGGATCTGTGATGGCAGGTTTATATATATATATATATATATATATATATATATATATATGTATTTGCTGCCATAGTTAATGACTGCCAGTTTTTTGCCTTGTCTTTTTCAGATCTTGTAGTTGCTATCTCTTTATATATTTTAGCTGAAAATATATAAAGGAATAGTACAGCACAATCACGTTGACATACCAGTTCTCGCCAGATCACCGAAGTCAAGCAACGTTGAGCCTGGCCAGTACCAGATGGGTGGCCATTTGGGAAGGCTAGGCGCTGTATGTACCTTCTGGGAAGGTTGGGCGTGGGACCAGCACCTTAACTCTGAAAAAAGAACTCTTTGCTGCAAAAGCATTTACAAAGTTGTAGATGGCCTATGCCCCTCCAGGAGCTCAAGGGCCATGGATGGATATAAAGGAATAATGGGCACAAGGTTTGAAGGATATCAGGCAAGAAACTGTCAATTATTGTGCTATTGATCGACTCAAAACTGAGACCTACATAAGCTCTATCAATGGCATTGAGTATGCTTTCCTATGAATATAGCAATTAATACAAATACATATAAAAAAATTAACTTTAAAATCAGAACAGAACTGAATTAAGATAGCAGATCTTAGGATATCAACCTATTTATTTGTCTATCAGACAGAAATATATCAATAATAAAGTGTACTTAGCTTAATACTTTGCTATAATTTTACCATATCACAGGTCAGGTGTGATGAATGAATCCCAGTCTGATGTTTCTGATGATGGTGATATTGTGAAACTGCAGTAAAATGTTAAAGCTAATTACATTTTTTTTTAATTTGTTATATATATTAGATTTAATAAGAGATACTATTATATAATTATTTTCACAATCAGACAATGCCACAGCCCATACAAACCATGAAATCCAAACTGGAACATTAGATGTTGCTTTTTGTCTTTTCATCTCTGCATAATGGATGACATCATCCCTTTATGACGTAATCCATTATGCAGAGGTAAACGAGTAAACAACAGCCAATGTTTTAGTAGAGTATGTGTGTGTCTGTCTGATTATATATATCACTAACAAATAAAAAATTCTAATTAGCTTTCCTGCAATTTCACTTATCACATAAACAGTTGCAAAATGCTAGGAAAATCCTTTGATGTCCCATTAGGATGACATCATTTCTTAAAACCTGCCATAGACGACCTGTGACACTCAGTGATTGTATGTGTGTATAACATATATATATATATATATATATATATCTATATTGTAATAAAGTCGTATTTGTCTCTGTTTCTTTGTTCACAATTTCATTAATACATACAGAAGTTACACTTTCACGAATTTTCATTCAGCATGATTTCTATATATACTATTTATTCAAAGGAAATCTACATTAAAGAAGTAACCTCATTTGCATATTACATTAAAGAAAATCTACTTTAATAATTAGCTCCATGCTATTGTTTGTAATAAAATTGTTTCTATTGTTCTATTTAAAAATATTAAAGTTGATTTATTTAATTTATTTTTAATTCAATTTATATTCAATTATCTGTTGTACACCAGTTGTCTTTAAAAAACGGAAGTTTATTTATTTAAGCTGTGAGAGTTATTTCCCCTTTAAGCTATGAATCTTATTTTCCCCGTTTAATTTTCATAGATGAAAATGGATGTGTTTTATGCTTACATAAATCTAACATATTTCAACTTTAAGGAAAAGTGTAACAAGTTAAGGTATTTAGTGCATCTTAAATATGTGACTAAATCCTCTATCCACAAATATGTTCCAAGTTGGCAATGCCGGATATATATATATATATATATATATATATATATGGAAGGTCTAAATCTAACATAAGATTAAAATTGTCTGTTTGCTAACTATTTCTGTTATTAAATTAAATACACAAACTTCAAATTTATAAGAGTATGCACATTGTCCTCTTTAAAGAAATTCTGACGGAGCCTGATCATCTTCCAGATTTGTTTTATCTTTAATTTTAATGAAATTTCAGCCATATGTAACAAGAGACAAAATTTGGTCTAAATTTTAAGTAAATTTTACCCATTAAAACACCTAATATCGAGTTCAACTCGACAAAATTCAAACTTTCTAAGTCCACTTTAGTTGTGTGATCTCTATTTTCACACATTTTTTTACCATAGCAACATGTTCTAAAGTGTTTCATTATTTTAGTTAACTCCAAGTTGGACACTTTTTCACCTGGCCAACCTTATTGGGCAAGGAATCAGAAAATAACTGTTTTGAATTCAATAGTATATCAAATTAATTATACTAATTTTCATTTCTTTCAGATTCTTAAGGTTGAAGTGACACTCTCTTGATCTCTGGACTAAGACTAACCTTTTTGTTGTATATACCATATAGACATATATACATTACTAGTTCTACCTACTCAACCCTTTTATTCTTTGTATTTTTATCTTTTTTTCTGAACTAAATCAGATTTTAAAGTAGGATTTCTCAAGTTAAATTTAATAACTTGAGTATTGTTTCGTCATTAAATTATCAACCAAATTGTTATAAAATTATACCTATTTTTTCTTAAGGTAAGTATGCAAATGCGGGACCATAGGCTCGAGAAAAGAGTTAAATTGCTAAAGGCCAGTCAGCTGCTAAAATGAAAGAAACACACATTAGCAACAATGAAGGAACTGAGGAGTATATTGTTCAATAATGTTTTAATGTTCATTTTTTAAATTATTGAATGTAAATAGGTTCCAAACTTTCAGTGTTTTCATGCATAAGGATTTGTTAAGAATTTTCAAGTTGGAGATTACTTTCCATATTCTTTTTCAATTTTGAAAGGTCACAAAGTAATTAATTTTTAATTAAAAAAAAATATCTTTTTAATCAACTATTAAAAAAAATGATTAAAATGACTGACTTGTTTATGAAGAAACTGAAATTAGTCCTCGCGCCAGTTATACAGGCCTTTGGAAATTTTCATCTCTATTTTTCTCGTTATGTACTGAATATTTGTTAATGAAACCTATATGAAATATGTTCCTTATTAAAATTTAAAGATTTTCTATTCTGAAAGAAGTTTTAAAAAATTTAATCTAAAAAAGTTATTTTAAAGTTTTTGTTAAAAAAAAATTCAGATTTTCTCATTATTAAGACATGTATTACAAAGAGGGAGTTGCAAAAAATGAGTTGGGTGTGAGGAGAAATACAAACTGAAATAGAAAGGAGAGTTTTAAAATATAACCTTAAAAAGATAAGATACAAGTTAGAAAAGCATTTCATCCAATGCATGAAAATTATTAAACAAAATGTTTTTACTATAGGCTTTAAAAATAAAGGTACAAGATTCAATTTGAAATTTATTTATCTTCAAAGTGCACTTTTATAAATTTTTCAAAGTAAGGTATAAAAATGTAATTTAAATTGAATAAAAAAATTACCTTGAATTTATTTTATGTAATGTACATTTTGTTGCAATTTAAAAACATTCTTTCATCTAGCAATTAATGATAGATATAAAATTTTCAATGATTTTTTTTAAAAAGTGCAACAGAATGTATATTGCATAAAATAAATCCAAGGTAATTTTTTGATTCAATTTAAATTAAATTTTTATACCTTACTTTGTAAAATTTATAAAAGTGCACTTTGAAGATAAATAAATTTCAAATTGAATCTTGTACCTTTATTTTTAAAGCCTATAGTAAAAACATGGTATTTTTTATTTTAATAAATAATCGATTAATATTAAAAAAACAAAAAAACTATGCAGAATACGAACCATGCTGAAATATTATTTAGAAATCTATTGTTAACATTGGGAGGAGGGGAGCGTTTTGTAACGATCCTGTATTTTCACTTAATTTAATGAACAAAAGATAAATTGAATTTAACTTGGAAATCCCATGTGAAACATGGCACAATTCATATTTTGTGTAAGTACCAAAAATAAAAATAATGTACAAGTTGTGTGGAAGCAAGTGTTAAGATTTTGTCAAGTACTAAAAGTTAGGTTTTCTGACAAACGGTAGTGTTGTGGCACATGATTTCAAATACATGTTTTTTCTAATTGTTCATTTGAATGTTTCTCATTTCTGAAAAATTCTTCTATGATGGATTCATTGGGTAGTTTGAGTTGGTTTCTTCATCTCTGATTATAAAAATGACAATGAGATCATCTCATCAGAGATGTTTCAAGTCAATAACTTTTGTACCATCAAATGTAACTATAACAGCATTCACCTGTGATGGATTGAGTTGACTCCAAATGAGTTCACTGTATCCTGTGTCAAGGCAGTCCAACTACACGTATCAACAGTAGAGTTTTCAGCATATTACAGCCATTCGTGATTCTAGTGACAAATACCAAAAAGTGGAGACCAGCTACTAACTCCATGTTTGACTTAACCATTTTAATCCATGTTTTCAGCTGGCTGCCTTTGCACTTTCTCCAGCTATTGTGTGTAATTAAGACGAATTTGTGAATGAATTCTTAAGGGCATCAAGGAATGTGTCAAACCAACAAAATCTCGTTTTCAGAAAAATTTGTTATATCTTGTACGGATAATATGGTTAGGGATTTGGTCAGAGAAGTTGATATGTAGGATGCGTTGTTGGCAGTACATGTTGAAGACTTATAGTGCACAGGGAATAAACAAACAAAAACAACGAGTATTGTATTCTTAGCCCTACAAACTAAATTTATTTA
This sequence comes from Euprymna scolopes, assembly GCF_053919585.1. NCBI lineage: Eukaryota > Metazoa > Mollusca > Cephalopoda > Sepiida > Sepiolidae > Euprymna > Euprymna scolopes. The sequence goes on from NC_136494.1 coordinate 96,855,553, forward strand.
ATCACATTACCTATGCAAACATGAGCACCAACGAAAAGAAGCACTATAATAGCATAATATACTGTTGGAAATAAATTCCAATGTTTTATATACATAATAAGCTGAGTGAAATAATATGGAGTTTTACTGAAGTAACTGGTTTTCCGTCGTCTCAATGACAATCCTCAGGCATTATTGGATTTTTGCCAAACTCTTTAGTTTATAAAAGTAACAATGAACTTGGCAGTCAGGCTGTATGTTTTATTTACACCTACTTGTATTATTGTTTGTGGAGCATCAGTATTTTTAAAGCACCAGTGTTTCATTTGAAGATGTTCCCTTCTTGTACAGAACTTATGTATGATTCAAATGTTGCCAACTGTGCAATTTTGATTTTCAAATTTACCATCCACCGACTTTTTTGTGCCGAATCAGTAATTTTTGTTTTCCATCTGTTTCTATTTCCCAGTTTTATTTGTTTTGAAAACCTGTTGCCTGACTGTATTCTCACTCTTAAACATCCCTGTATTTTCTTTCACACAGGCTTATATTTATCGCATGCAGACACGAGTCTTACACATGTATAACTGTCACAAGATAACCAAAGACTTTGAGATTCTTATCAGTATCGCTCATATCTTTATAGTATACGTACATTGTACTTGTGGCATTGACCTTTATGATGGTGCAATTTTTCGTTTATCTTATAGATAATTAATTCTGTAGAATCATTCATTGTTAGTAGCAATTTGATTTCTTTCATGTCTGTTTATATTCTCATTGTGTTCATATGTACAACAAAATACTGTAGTACAGGTGTTTATTAGATTGTCTCTGTCAGGATTAATATGTGATCCTATTTGTGAATAAATGCAAAAGTTGGGCCCATTTCTTACCCTACAGTAAGGTCAAAATGTCTTTAAGTTAATTAAACTTTACACAATAGATGCATAATCGTTTTCTATATACTGCTTTACATGCGATATTGATTGTAAAGTTACATTTACATAATGGTTTTTAAAACTACTTTTTAACTATTTTGTATTTGCACCTCATAATTTAATAAATATACTGTCAAAATAGAATTTAACTGTAAAATTCTACCTCAAAATAGTATGATCTGTAAACTGCATAAGTATAATTAATTCTAGTGTAATTTTTTAGTTTAAACCTGAATATTTTCAAGATAAAATTATAATTTATACATTTATTGATGTTAAGTATTGTTTTTATTTTAAAAAATTATTAAAGAAAAAAAAATGAGCATTAACTGAACAAACATGATTGGAAAGGTGATATGGAGTAGCTCAAAAATGGTATATTTTTTTCAAAGATTATGACATGCTGATTACATTGAAGTTAAAATTAACTATTTTTTATTGTTTTTAAATTTAATGATTGTTTTGATTTTTTAATATAGTAAGCAGTTCTATTTTGTAATATTGTTTTATTTCGTGAACAAATATTTTGCATTTCTGTTCAAATGCTTTAAAGGGATCGGCTTGATTTTTAAAATATGATCTATTTTCTAAATTGTACAGATACCAAATTTTTATTATGTATCAAGTAAAGTAAAAAATATTTTCCAATCGAGTGAACATATAAAAGGATTTATCAATTGTTATTCAGTCCACAAAATTAGGTTTTACTTCATGTTTGTTGAACTGAGTTGAACCAAATTCCTTCAAAGGAGAAATTTTCAAGGGAATATCAAATTTACAAACGGTCCACAGTTCCTTTTGGGTGATCCCATCTTTTTAAAAAGGGGTTAAGGATGGTAACATGTGCATGAGCATAAAATTACCTTAGTTTATTATTATATAAATAGATTTATCACTCACCAAATTTTTGTCTCATTAAGATTGGAGTTGTGAAGGTTTTTATGCCAGAGAAAAAAAAATGTTTCAATAAATGCACAGCTGTCAATGGTATTTCATATCTGTTATTACTATCCTGGATGTAATGCAAAAAAAAAAAAAGAAGAAATTTAAGCTGATCAATCAGGGTTTTACATTACTTTTAAAAACTCTGACATATGGCCACTTTATCATGACTTCTGTTTTAAAGAGATTTTTTTAAGATGTGTCCACAGATCTCTGTAAGAACTTCTTCTTGTTTGTCACGCTTCGTTTTGGAATATTTTCACCTCCAAATGCAAAGATTTAAAAGATATCCATTTTTGTTCATTCATCTTATGAACCACAATTGATTGTGTGTTTCTGCGATTGATTTAAAAAATTACCTTTTAGGCAATTGCTAAATTACAGTGGATATTTGATTTTTATCTACTCTTTGTTCAATGAACTTAAGACTTTTATGTTGTATCAAGATGGTATCTATAACAGGCCTGGTAGCAAATGCAACTTGGGTTTACATCTTGGGTGCCCATATAGTCACCTTACTTACTATTAAATAACAATTTTTGAGAAGGGATTTGTTTGTGATAGCCCTAATTGCTTAGCAACTATAACATTGTATACACATTTAAGAAGTTGGAATTCCAAATACTTTGAATTAATAATAAAAATAAACATGAATGTTCCTAAAAATTAATGGGACTGAGGTCATCATTTAAATTCCAAATAGCCAACAACACAGTTTCCTATTCAATATATCCTCCCACCCTGCTTGAGTCAAGGACACTTTCCTATTCTTCACTGTCTAGAGATGGCCGTCAGTTGCAATAGTATGACTTTCTTGATGGCCTCTGTCTTCAATGGGGCTACCCTTCAGTTGGGGGGGGGGAGTGAACATATGCAGCAAAATCAAGTGAATATGATAAATGTTCTGACATAGTAATATTTTTGAAATTTTTTCCTCAGCTTAACAACCTGAAAAAAATACAAAACTAAAATTAAAGTTATGTACTACCAAGTTCCATGTCCTGTTAAATGAGAAACCATTCACTGTCATTTATCAGATCGACCTTATACTCCGTCTTTTAGTGAAGACTGAAAATACAACTTCAATGTTTGAGATTAGTGTTAATTCGATAGTTAATGGGTTAAAAAAGAGTAAAAGTCGACCTAGTTTTGAAAATTGGCATAATTTTCTGTAATTATGGTTTTAGATCAATTTACAATCAGAAGTATGTGTGTATGAAAAAAAGCTCCCAATCATTCACCCGAATAATGTACATACTGTTATTGCAATGCTGTTACCTCTGTTCGGATTGGGCTGGCTTCATCTTGGGCTTCACCATATTCTGAAACATGATGACCTATGCATGGTGATTTTAAAGTTTATGGTAAGATGGTTACAGACTAATGACTGTCTTCTATAGATATTGAAACATTTAGCCAAAGTTTCTCTTTGACAATGTTATTAAAACGTTTTTATAACTACATGTCATGTTTTGCACTCACAAAATCTCTTCTGTAAATTTTTGTTCCATTTTGCCTGTTGTTTTTTTTCTTTGGTAACCATTAACCGTGTGTCACTCTACTGACCTCTATTCTCTAATACTAGCTGATGACTATCATTAATTCCCCTCTCCCTGTTGACACAAATCGTCCTTACTATCATGAGGAGGAACAATCTTGTCACAGTTTAAAAATTACACTCCAGATACAAAAAAAAAAAGCCACAAAAACATCAAGACTATTATTTACTTTAAAACAAACAAATACATGAATGAATGTAATGTTAAGTATTTCCTCTACAGAAATCTGTGTATGATATATAACTAAATAGAACTGATAGGATTTGAACTCCATCTTGAGACCAAAATTATCACTCTTAACAATATTTTGTTTAATGTGAAATGGTACTCTTGTGTCCCATGTAGTTGTACATTCTTGAACAAGATTTTCTTTTTCTTTTACTTCCATGACCTTCAAACTGGTGGGACGTTGTTCAAATCCACTTTGCTTTTGATCCTGATTTTTAAACCATGGCAGATCTGACCTGTTAGGGTTGTTGAAGGAACCAACTCTCAGACAATGGTCGATTAATAAAATGAATTTGTATTTTTGTCTGATTGGCAATATGCCACTTTTCAGACTATGTAACTTTACATTTTCATTCATTCATACATTTCTGTTTTATCTTTCTCACAACTCGTGTGGTTATCCCCAAGTTTGTTTTTTTTTTGACTTCTGATTTCTGCTGACTGATCTGCCTTTGAAAAATCTCTTCTGATTAATATTTACCAGTTTTAAAATCTTCTATTATTGTGAAAAACGGCCATCTTCGTTTGCTTATTTTAAAACTGGTAAACATGAATCGAAAAGGACTTTTCCAAGACACTGATTATGAAGTAAAAACGGTCAGCAGAAACCGGAAGTCAAAATAATCTGCAGAACTTGAGGATAACCACTCATGCATTTTGGTATTGTCAAAGAACACATTTCTTCAAGATTCAGTTTTCCTAGTTTATTTCTTAGTGTACCTTCACATATTTATGTGTTTCATTCCAACGTATTTCTCGATACAACACTAATCCACACCAACAGTAGTTGGTATGCGTGCGTACAAAATATTCCCAACACGTATGCAACTAGAATGATCAACTAAACAAAGTGCAGTGGAACCCCGGAATGTGGCATAAAAAATTAGTAACAAAATACAGTCCAGTATATAATACACATGTATATAATTAAATAACACTGTTAGGCAAGGCAAATACTGTAACCAGAGGCCGAAAAACATTGTATTCTACATCATAATCTGAAAAACCCATATCCTAGAGCCACTGTATCATCTCTGGGCTCTACTGTAAAGCTAATATATATACCTGTATCACTTATATATTTAGTTTTGTAATTTATGTTTAAAGATTTTTCTAATGTCTTATCTAATTAGATTTTTTAGCTGATATTTTAAAAATACAATTTTCTTGAGTTTCAATTTAGTTTTGTTTCTGATTTAAACTCTAAACATGAAATCTTTCTGATCTTTCTGCAATCTAATATAGTGACATAAGTTGTTTCTCATGTGCGTTCTGAATTCGATTATTTTATGTCTATAAACACTACAATTACTAAATGTTTTTTTAAAATTTGTTTTTGCAGACTTCACACATCTCCATTTCCCTTTTTATCTTTTTTTCTCTCCAAATTCTTTTTTCATTCCATGTAATAAACTTTCTAGCAGTTTTTTGAGGAACATCCATCCGTCGCTGAGGAGTTGTTTAGTGATCTTTTTTTATTCACTGGAACACATAAGTTGTACTATAAAGAAAATTCTGTATAAAAAAAATATTAATAAAAACTTGTAAATGTGAAATATCACTTTTTTTTTTTTTTTTTTTTTTAAATATTTTGTTATTGGAATAACTAATGATATATATATATTCCCTTCTAGATACTTTAAATATTAAAGTATTTACTAAATCAATTGATGAAAATTGCTATTTTGTATTGTAAGACTCATTTGTCAATAAAAATATAATTTCTCAAAAAATTGATTGTAGTTTCGATTTTATTTTACTATAAATAATTCACAAAGTACAGCAATTTATAATCAGTATGGTCATTACATCAGATGGGAATGTATGAAAAATAGACACAATTTTTAATAAATCTATTTATAAAGTTAAATATGTGCATAGGTTTATATATTTGTATTTGCAGGATACATTTGTAAACTAATTAACCAATCATTATCAATTTTAGAACACGTCTAAAAGGCATAAGGGTGGGTAATGTGAGCTTTAGTTAGTTTCATTTATTTAATGCAAAGAGGTGGTGAAGCCCTTCATAAAAATGTGGTCACTGTTGGCCTCTCCACTTGGTGCACTTATTGAAATGTATCTGTTAACTAAATTTTAACTCTCTAGCTGCTTAGCTGATAAACTTGAGTATACAAACACATATTTTATCCAATCTATATGTGTATAAATTTTTTTTTGTGTATTGATATTCATATTAAAACCCTTTTTTTAAATCTATTTAAAAAGAAAATACAACTTCGTTATATGTGGGTCATGGAATTGCATTTATCTACAAAAGATCTAGCTAATTTGCATATTCTTGTAAACTTTTAATTCCCCATTAGTTTTTTGGTTTTCTTATGGGATGATCATCTTTAGTTAACTATTGCGTGTAATTATATTCATGCAGATATTCTATATAATTTATACTTGCAGAATATTTGCATAAAAGGGTTATAGTAAGCACAAACCTCTTTCTATATATATATTTCTGTATGTGTATATATATTTGTTTAAAAGATTTTGCCTACCAAACTTTTTTGTCAGTTTTTTGGTCTACAGACATGAAACTTAATATATAGGGTATTTGAACCCATGTGAAACTATATTTGGGTTTTAGCCAGGGAAAATCGGGTCAAAAGTGAAAATTGAAAAAAGAAAAAGTAATTTTCCAGGTGTAGGTCGAAAGACGGTATTACGAATACGCATGCATAACGTATTAGCTATTGATTCATGTTTTAATTTTTAGCCTTGCAGCAAACATGTCTTCAAAGCTTGACATTAACGTCAAAGAAAAAAAATAAATTGTAAGCTTAGCGATTTAGTTTTGATTCTCGGTGGTGGCACACAAGTCTTTTTTTTTTTTTTTTTTTTAACTTTTTAAATCATTACTATATATTGGGTGTAATATGATATGAAATCTGCACTAATCAAAATATATTTAAGCATATTTGCGACTGGGCAATGACGGGCGGTCTGCTAGTATGTATATAAATATAAATTTATATATGGTAATATCTATATATACAATGGAATACATTCATTACAATCAATCATCAAAAATGTTCTCAATATGTTATTTGATTCCAAAAAATATTTGTTATAAGGAAAACTTTATTTGCAGTTGCTTTGATAATAATTTATTTTTCTTTTGGAATTTCATGTTTTCATAAAAAGTTGGATCAAATAGATTTGAGGCACTCGAGAATGAGCAACACCTAAAGTGACAAATTTTGAACATAGATTTTTTTTTTACTTAAATTCTAAACAAAACAATAGTTTCTGAAATTTTGATAAATTTGAATTCTTCAGACTATTGTTTTCATCTTGAATGCTATTTGCACAATGTTTCATCAATGTAACCTCCAACCTTATTCAGGTATATCTTGTTGAACACTAGAATCTTTCTGTCAAACTTGGAAACTGCACAGAATTTCAAATGGAACCCTATATTTAATCCACAGGGTAATGTGCTCGCAGTCTCTCAACCATGACTGAGTACAAGTCCAAAATACTTTATATTTTGAGTGTTACCCCGCACAAAGTATTGAATCTTCAACCTCCAGAAAGATTTAATTTATAACTGAATTATACAAAATACTTTATCCATTTGCAGAAGGCATGGCATAGTGGATAAAGTACTTGGTAAAATTCAGTTGTAAGTTATACTCTCCTGAAGGTTAAAAATTCAATCTTCAGTGCAGGCAACATTCAAAATATTGATTTTTTTTTTTTTTTTTTTTTTTTTTTTTCTCCCACTATAAAAATCCTTAAAATATCAAAAGTAAAAAAAAAATTAAAAAAAAATTTTTTTTACTAGGGAGTCACTGTTTATTAAAGCCAAAGGGCCACTTGAGAATAAGGGTTAATGAGTGTTGTGTAGACTGTAAGACAACTCCGTGATGATTGGTAATGATGAAACTTGGGTACGGTTTGATTATTTAAGAGGCCAGCTCAACAAAAGCTTACAAAATGTGTCATTTTGGTTTTTGCTCATTGCAGTGTGCTTCAAATCCATTTGATCTAAAGAGTTGCTGAAAAGAAATTGAGTTTAATAAAGTCGACAATGTTACCAGCTGTTTAGTGTAATCAAAGGTGATTATAATAAGTTTCTCTCATTGTATTTACTGAAACATTTATGGAAATCGGACTTTTTTTAGTAAAAAATATTCTATAACCTGTATTGCACGTTTCTCCAGTTTATTTGAACACAAGGTTAGTCATGTTACTACTGGTTTAGTATTAATAGTGTATGAAGTGTAAGAATATAATCGAACAATGTATAGAAACAATACATAAATAGAAAATTGGACAAACCACAAAATGTCAAGGATCAAATCAAAAAGACATCAGTAGACTAATATTTTATTTCTTTGTCAAAATTTCATAATTAGTTTGTGTTTACTTTCCAATTTTTTTATTTACACACACACACACACAATGTTACTAGTTCAGATTATATAATGATACTTTCTTACCTAAAATGCACCAAACATTGTTATTGTTTTTATTTCCTCTCGCTTTGCAAAACTCCATATTCTGCAAAATCAAAAACAAAATTTTCTTATACAAAAAAAAAAAAAGAAAGAAGCAAACCAAACACCATGAATAAATATTTAGATATAAAGAACTTGAAGCATAAAACTTTATTCTAAAATTACTTGATTCGGTATGAAATAACCCAAAAAGAGTTGATGTCATAAAACAAAACACACACACACACACACACACACACACACTTCTATCCTATCTTAGTCTTTTCACTTGTTTCTTTTTTCGCTGTTTTTTTTTTTTTTAAATCTTAGTTTATTTTTCTGTGTGTTACTGCATATCTATTTAAAGCATTTTTGGATACTGGTTTTCAAATCCTATGATATTTGATGACCTGCAAAAAAATAAAATACAAGGAAAGAAACAAGTAAAAAACACTAGGATATCGAGTGTGTTTTTATTTTTAATTGGTCATCACTTATCAAGACCAAAAGCCACTTGAGATAAGGATTGATGAGATAAAATGTTAGCTAGTTAAAAGGTAAAGGACTTATAAGAGGGTCTACAATGATTAACAGAATGAATTAAGCTTGAATTTAGTTACAACTGTTGTAATCTGCAGAGAAGCAGTTCTGTGATAATGTGTACTACAGATTAGAATGAAGCCTTTACAAAGAAACTGTTGAAAGAAATTTCATCTGATACTAGGTACATGGAAGAAGAGCAAACATTTTTTTGTGATTTGTCACTGTTGGTTTTAACTGGGTCAGTGTTTGAGAAAGATGAAGAAAAATGATAGATTATGTGGATTCATCCAGTTTATGAGTTTGATTTGTGTTTTTACAAAGAAAATCTAGCTTTATATATTTCCAAGTTTTATATTTTTCAGGTTGTCCAATTTCTCATCTATTTGTTTCCACATGCCCCCCCCCCCATCTAGGCTTTTTCACTTTTTTTTTTCTTAGTTTCTCTATTGGTCACTGTTTCTCCAATTTAAAGCATTTATGCATGCCTATCTTCCTAAGCATCCTTTATAAAAAAAAATGCTAAGGCATTTTATGACCCACAGGTGAAAAAAAAAAAAAAAAAAAAAAGATAGGATGTGTGTAGAAACAATAAATCTATATCCTATTTATTGTTAATGTTGGTTTAGTATTAGATTGAGCTAGTGTTCTGGGAAAGATGGTGACCAATGCTAGATTATTTGAGCCATAGAGATTATACAGTTTGATTTCTGAAAACAAAAAAGAAAAAAAACAAAACAAAAACAACTAGCTTTATGGTGGATAGCAATAAAATCTCTTAATTTCTGTGCTGTGATGCCAATAGGAATCTACCCATCATATGGTTTTAGGGCAGACATAAATAGATAAGTGTAATCTTTTAGTATTCTTTATCTTTTAATACTTCTTGTTATCTGATTTTGGATTACTTACTCTTTGCACTCTTTGAACAAGTAATTTAGCTTATAAGATAGTTATTTTATTACTTTGTGCTGCACATTTTTTTTTTTTTTAATCACAGCTGACAAGTGAGTTAATAGTTACAAATCCGTTTTGAACCCAGAAAATGAAAAATGGTTTGCTGAGTGACAGACGTGTTTGTTTGTAATACCGATTGATGTAATCTTGGTTATTTCTCTTTAGAATTGAGGACAAAAATATTTCTCAATAACCAATGTTTATAATTTAGCTCTGGTTAGTCACAATCAAGAAAGAGATATTACTGCTGTTTTGATGTGTGTTTTACCCTCTGTAGTCATGAAAAGTTCCCACTTTTTTACAGTTCTTTTGCATTATTTATTGTATTCTCCAAGTTTTCCAAGTTTTGATAATAGAGGGCAGACAAGGGAGTGATTCAGATTGTGTGTGATATCTTTGTCTTGGCTAGTGACCCTTAGTGCCTCTTGATCCTCAGTTCTAGGTCACAGTGTTCCCTTTTTCGATCCTAAATTCTTTCTCTCTTAATTTTATCAAGGTTCAAAAGCCACATGAGGTCTAGAGTTAATGAGTGATAGGTTGATGAGACAAAACCGTGATGATTGGTAATGTTGAAATTTGGCAGAATCGATTATTTAAGAGGACAGACAGCTCAACAAAAAATAGTTTACATTGGATTTGAAAATGACAAAATTTTGGATTGTCATACCAGTATTGATATAATCATCATATTAACACAAGCAACCGTTTAAAAACTCAATTGAATCCTATTAAATGGAGTTAAAGGGAAATGTCAATCGTTTAATAGATACTGTCATGGTCTATAGTCTAGGAATCTACTCTAAACTTGGTGTGTTTATTGTGGTCATTTATGCACCATTTCATTCTGAGGAAAACTTTATGGATTTGCCACTTATCACCAATTATGGGCAGATAGCAACTTTTTAAACAAATTGTAAACAAGGAATTATTTTGAATAGGTAATAACCCAACCATAGAACAACCATTTAATAACTCCAAATATAACTCAACCATAAAACAACTAGATCCAGATGGAATTAAGTCTGAAGCTGTGTGTGTGTGTATGTATATATATATATATATATACACACACACATACACACACCCTAGAGGAGAGGCTTCTGGTAGTTTAGAATAAGTAAAAGTTGATTTGAATTACTAACTTAAAAAAAGTATTGTAATTTCAGAAGATCATAAGAGGTATACAATTATCAAGGGAGAGACACAAATGTCCAGTATGCAACTGCTCATTTATTGAGAGTAAATGTAAGCCCCAAAGACTACTTGGTATGAATTCAGAACTGCTATTTTTAAAGGAGAGTTTGAAGATAGGTCCCCAATCTCAGGCGGTCAATGCAAAGAAAAAAATAAAGATAAATAAAAAAAATAAGTATAATCTTAAAGACATAAGAGAAAAGAAAAACCTAAAAGGAAATTAGATTCATATATATACACACACACACACGGCATAATCACATTCACACACCGGTTATTGCCAGGTCACTGAAGTTAAGCAACAATGAGCCTGGCCAGTACCAGATGGGTGACCATTTGGGAAGGCTAGGAGCTGTATGTACCATGCAGGTGATGTAGAAATTCAAGGTTGGTATTTGGAGGTGCGTTTAATTCACTGAGAGAGAAGCACCCCCAGTCTTCTGGAAGTCATTGCACTGACAGATTAGCAGCTGTACCAAAAAGTGTGATGTGCTCTGCACAAAGCCTTCACCACTATAAACAAATCATCTGTGTGGAGTTGATACGTTGAAATTGACAGGAAGATCAATCATATGCATGTTTGCGTGTGTGTATGAAATTTTAATTTGTTATTGCTTATATAAATATTGGTATTTTATTTATCACTAGTTTTTGCATTCGTTTCCTAAAATTACTACATTGAGATTTGATATTACTCCCCCTCTGGGTGTAGGTGTTTCATATCTGAACTCCCTAACCTAATCCATACAAGTCCCTGTTTCTAAAAAAAGGCTTTCTCTTAATCTCAAAGAGGGGGGGTGGTGTTTAAACAAAACAATTGGAATTCTTTTATCAAGGACATTTTTAGTATTTATCTTTGTATTCAGATTTATTTTTTTAAAAGAAGAGATACTCAAATTAATGAATGCAGAAATGAATTTGAAAGCAAATTTTTTTTTCTAGAAAGAAGCATTTTTGTTTGCTGTGTAAAATGAATTTTTTTTTTTTCATTGCCAACATTCATCTCATCATTATCTTGAGACAAAAGGTGCCTGTGTACACATTCACAATAGGCAGCTTTCTTTACACCAGAGGTTCTTCATTCGGTATACACATACCGTTTTGTCCTCAGAAAATTAGTAATATATGGATGTGACCTGACCCAGTTCAACTGTATCATTTCTCTTTGAAGTCTATAAAAGCCTTTTCTTTTCATGACATTTAACCCCCCTCCTTTTTTCAACAATAAAATAATAAATTCATGGAGAAACCAATTAAAATTGATCACTTTGAAACTTGTATCCACCGAAGTAATTTTAAGATTATTTTATCTTGTGTTTTCACTTGCTATACTAGTTAAATTATTTGAGACTTTTATTAAAATTTAATTGAATTTCATGTTTTTATTTGATAATTTTGTTCTGTTCATATATTAGTTATCTCATATTTTGATTATTGATACTTGCATTCAAAGTTCTAGTCTGAAAATGCTATTTTCTTTTTCTTTCTCCTTTTGCCTTTCGTTTGTCAATTTTCTTGTTAAATGGTTCTAGAAACACATTGTGAATGTTTCTTCCTTGCTAACCCTACCTGATATATTAGAAAACCGATATCATCTGACTCTTCAAACTCAATAGATATGAAAAATATTTGCTCAAGACACACCAAATTTTGTATATGCATACATATTCTTGGTGATAACATCTTCAAAACCATTATACATGCTCAAGGATTTACGGAGAGCAAACCGTCCAAATCCAATCATTTCATACTCCTATTTCCGGGAGAGGTGAAGGTGGGGTAGGTAGACATTTGTAACCCTGATTAATTCTGAAACCTCACATTTTTTTTCCAGCTTTTAAATGCAATTATTATATATAAACAAATCTATTTAAAATGCAAAAAAGTAACCTTACCCAAAAAGAAAATATTTCTACCATTGTTGTAATGGGAAAGGAGAGGCTTCTGCTAGTTTAGAATAAGTAAAGATTGATTTGAATTAGTAATTTAAAACAACAAAAAATAGTATTGTAACTTATAAGTCACACAATCATCAAAGGAGAAGCACAAATGTCCAGTATGCAACTGCTCATTTACTGGGAGTAAATGTAAGCCCTAAAAGATCACCACCATTTCTTGGTATAAGTTCAGAACTTTTATTTTTAAAGGGGTCAATGCAAAGGAAAAAAAAATAATAAAGATACAAAGTATAATCTTGAAGAGATAAGGGAAAGGAAAATCCTGAAAGGAAATTAGATTCATACAGATTTCAGAAAAACAAAATGATTTCAACAAGTGGTTTTGAGAACATTAAGAATAATGGTTCCTCACACTTGCAGCAAACTAAAAAAGACCCCTTTCTTTTATCTTGACCCTTAAATAATCATATTCTACCCAACTTCCACCACCAATGGTCACTAATCTATCTCTGTCACTACCTTACACTCATTAACCCTTATCCTCGAGTGGTCTTCGCGCCATGATAAGTCTAAAAAAAATGGTAAAAAGAAATCTGGGAAGAAACAACAATCTTTCATTTTAACTCTTGATGGTTTCAATAAAATCTCTAAGCATTAGTCTAGATATTTTATATAAAAAACTTCTCTGGAACGTGTGTATATTAAAAGAAACTAAGCTTTCTGACAAAGATTCATATAAACCCAACTCCGCCATAGAAAAGTCTTTTTTGAATTTGTGTCAGTAAACACGAGTGCATATACTGTCATCTACATAGGAATTTTAACCTTGTCATCGTAGATTCTAAATAAGAATTCTTTGTTAAACATTAGTTATTTACCTATTTACTTTAAAAACATATTGGTGGGGGTGGGGGGGGCTTTAGAGAGTGAAAGAAATTGACTTCTGAGCTATTAATGTTCCCATGTAAGCAAAAATTGATTTTTTTTTCCCCCAACTCATTTATAACTTTTAAAAATTAAGTTTTTAATTATCATTCTCAAGGTCGGTGACCTTTTATGGTAATCTATGTAGTCGCTTCCTTTTTATATCTATCCTATGAAATGAAAGACTTTCTCTAAAGTTCTGAATGTCTGCCTGCCTCTTAAACTTAAAAATAAATTATTCCAACCTATATTAATAAAATTGTGTTCCTCGCCTTTTATAAAATGAGTTTGAAATGTTATATTTTCTTTATTTTATAATTGACACTTAGCTAGAAAAGACGATTGTAAAGTTTCACATATGTACTGGCAGGATTTGTGTTCTAGTGCTGCTTGGTAGAAAAGTGATCAAACGAAGAATTGCAACCCTCTAGAAGTAAATTCACTAGTAATAACCGGAAAAACTTAACTATAATGCTAAGCAATTATCCATACTATAGAAAATATCTGTAAATGAAATTGTAGATTACAATGAAATAAAAACAAATAGAAATTTAATTGATGTCGTTTAGTCTTTAAATTGTTAATTAAATCAAATTAAAAAAAAGATTTAAAAGCAATTTTCTTAAATGTTTTAATCTCTATTCATACAATTGTTGCATATAATTTGCAAATTGATTAATCCTAATACATGAGGATTTGCATTTTTAAAATCTAAAATGACTAAATTCAACGGTTAAAATGTTTTCAAATTTTGAAGAGTTACAATGGAGTGTATTTTTTTTTTTTTTTTTTTATCAATTGTTAACAAGATAAAAATGGGTAACTTGCTTATGAAGAAACGGAAATGCATTATGATAGATTTAATTTTTAGAACTTTACACTCTGGTATATTCGATTTCCACCAATAATCTATTAGTAGGAAGATTTGATTTAAATTTCTCTTAAACCAGCCCGTTTCTTGTTAATTCGTACATTTAATTCACTCTCTGTGCAATTGTGCCAAAATAGCTTGACTCATAAAAAGTTTTTGAGATTGGTCTCATTTAGGGAAGAGATATTTCCGTGTTGGACTTTGGTAAGTGTTGTAACCCCATAGTTAATACTAATCACAGACCCCCCCCCCTCCCCGTGGTAGTATCTGTCAGCATCTCCTCCTTTCATCTATGAATTTATCAATTACAGACTATTCGTTTATGAAATTTATGCATAAATAATATACAAACCAATCCTATAAAAAGAAGTACGGATTTGGCATACAATGAGCCAATGACTGTGATATGCGATAAAATCCAACAACCAAATAATCATGTACCAACGTATTGGTAGCATCAGAGCCAAATGCTATTTTCCTAGGAAACCAGTCGGTTGAAATATGTCAGAAGTCAGGGAAATGACTTGCCAAATTATAAGTATTTAATGATAATTTATGAAATATAAATTGTCTTTATTTTTAAGATAAGTGGCCATGTTTTAAATCTGTTATGCAATAATATGTGTAGATATTGTTTATTTGCAGTTTAAGTCTATTGATTTTTTTTTTTAGAAATGTTTTTCTTGATCTTGGAGAATTGCATGGAATGTTACATGGTGAGCTTGCTGCCAGATCAGACCTTCCAACCCTACCCCTCTGAAACATTGGGAATGTTCTACATCTGGAAATGCATAATTTGTTTTTCTCATAATCTGTTCATAATCAATTGCAATGTTTTCATGTAAAAATTTTAAGTGAAGTTCATGTTTTGTTTAAATCTGTTTTGAACCAGATTTTGACTTGGTGGAGTAAGTGACGGCTTGTTAGGTATTTGAGTATTTCACAAAAGCTTAGCTCGATTAGTCACCAGAAAGGTGAAAATTATTTTCTTTAAGTTTTGGGTCAATAAATAATCGTTTCTTCATTTAAGATATTAAATGAAGAAACGATCAATCACCAATTACCATCTTTGTTGATTTGCACAACCACATTTTTTTTCTTTTTAAACTTGCGTTTAATTTGGAAGTTAATAGAAATTTATAATCTTTGCTTAGATATAAGCAAAGATTATAAATTGAGATTGACTTCCAAATTAATAGAAATTTTGGTGCTTCTACAGAATTGGGACAAGATTTTCGGAAATTGTAGAACTGAATTTCACATGAAAACAATGGTATCTATGTATTCCTCGTATTTTTAAGGTGATTATATCCAAAAATTAAGAAAATTGATAATGTAGAAAATTATTAAAGAAAATAGAATTTGATGAAAATAATCGTAAAACACAGTTCAACAGGGAGATGATTTTCCGTTCGAATTAAACAAAGATGCAGCAATTTTTCACCTGCTGACATAAAGTTGTTTTTTTAATAATTCAGTAAAATTCATTGTAATTTATTAGAATTGACAAAAAAAATCAATTGAAGCCATTGTTTTATTATCTGAAAACTCCATTTATCGCATACAAAATCTCGTCCCAATAATGTAGAAGCACCAAAATGTTGTTGTTGTTTTTTTTTTTTTTTTTTTTTTTTTTTTTTTAAACTAAATTTTACAGATTGATGTAGAATACACCATGAAATTTCCATGGAGTTCAGCTAGTATTGAAATAATTTTTCTAATACGTTGGGATATCAAGTTTTTTTTTTTTTTATTGAAAAAAACATTTAAACTTGTTTAAAAACAGACCTAATGTTATATTGAGAAAAATTAAATGAGCATTATATGAATTATTAATCGAACTACTATTCTCATGTTGAGTGTTATTTTCACGATGCTTCAGCTGATGTAACCTCTGCCCTTCTTCAGTTGTCTCTTGTTAAAATTGGGTATCTTTCTGCCAAACTCGAATCTGCATACAATTTCCAATGGAACCCTTTATTTAATCCAAGTATGCTTTCATTCTGTCAATCATGATTGGTTAGAAGTCTTAAGTAATTTGCAATTGTATTCTGAATATCACCTGCACTAAGGATTTGAACTTTCAACCTTCAAAAGAATGCCACTTTTACAAGAGAATTTACGTAGTACGTTATCCGTTATGCCATGGATCAACATACTGATAATAGTGATAATAATAAAAAAATAAAAAAAAGATAGAAAAAAATTCCTATACCAAAAATTATTTGCTGTAAGATTTTGCTATTGTTTGACCTTTGGCAACCTTAAATCAGATCTGAAGGTCACATGATCAATGGCAAAAGTGAAAATCTTGTACATATACATGCCATCAATTATGTAAATAGACTTTACTGTTTTATAATGATTATGACCTGCAACAGAATAGATATTTTGTAGATATATTAAAAAAAAAACAATTCAAAATTTATCTTTGGATTTCTTTTTACCTCCTTTCAAAGAAAGAAAAATCTTGCAGAATATATTATATCAATGTACAGATCAAATTCTAAATATTTAATCAGATCCAAAAATGTTGGTAAATTCATTTTTATACCATTACTACAAATACTGTGATCTATTCAGTCACTCTTTGAGCTTTGGTTAGATTGTTTTTATGAGAAATAGTGAGTTTGAAAAGCCAGTTAAATTAAAACAAACCAGTTAGTCTCTTTCTGTTCACTTTTCTCTTTCCAGCTATAGATTAAATAGTATTACTATTTATGCTGATATTTCCTTTTGCTTTGAATGGGCTATTTGAATCTGGAATTTTACATTTTAATTCAGCAATGAACAGTGTGTGTGACTGACAGAATTGAGTGATAGACTTATAAAATTAAGATGGAGGGGCGATTAAACAACATTGAGTGATAGACAAAAACTTGGTGAGAGATGGATCACTTGGTGAGTTCATTGCAAATTATGGCTAATTTAACTAACTTTAGTTCTCACATGAGTGATGTTTCGACAAAAGAGGAAGAATTGGGATAGAATCTATCCATCTAATACTTGATGGTTAATTTTTTACCTTCATTTTTTTTTTTTTAAGTTCCTTCCATCAAGTGTGGCATCATGCCTTATTTGGAGTCATTTTCATAAAAAAATTAGAATTAAAATCGAAGATTTTTTTTTTTTTTCCATTTTTCCAAAACATAACTCCATCTCTAAACTGAGAAATATTTTAGCATGTGTTTTCTGATATATATAAACTAGTAGGAAAACAAATGTAGATTAAATCAGCTTGACTATAATAGGTTTTTGAATTCATCCATTTATATTAGGTTGTTACAAAAATAATAGGGTCCTGGATATGACCTTAAACTATATCCGATGGTGAGGCCCAAGATTGCTGGCTTTGGGGAGTGTGGAGTCACCCTTTAATTGCCATTGCTCCCAGGTCCACTCTGACCCGGAGTGGTAGTACCTGTTAGAGTCCCAACTATGGGTTAAATAGAAACCGACTTAAAAAAACAAATATACTCTATTAAAAAATTGTTCTTTAAAATCACTGGATTCAGCATTAAATAACCTGAAAAGGGTTGATATGCTGTAAAACAAAAACAAACAAAAATAATGGCCGATTTCAGAAAATAACATTTATTATTGAAAAATGAACAATAGAAATTGTAAAATTAATCAAAATATGAGCCTTGCACAGCTATGCATTTCTGCCATTGATCTACAAGATTATTCCTCGTTGATAAAGTTATTGGCTGTGATTCAACAAAATTTTTGAAAGCTGATTCCACCTCTTCTTTGAACCGAAACATTTTACCATTTAAAAATAAACTTAGATGCTTAAAGAAATGATTAGCAGTAGGCGAAAGGTCTGGAGAATATGGAGGATGTGGTAGTCTTGTATCCCAAGTCTGTGAGTTTCTGCAGAGTCAAGCTTACAACATGTGGCCACGTGTTATCGTGGAGCAGATTTGAACCACGTCGATTCACCAAGGCAAGCCCATTTTTTTTTTTTTTTTTTTTTTTTTGCAAGGAAGCATGCATTTTGGCAAGTTGATTGCAGTAGATCTCTGCTGTAATACTCTGATTGGTTCCCAAAAAGCTGTAGTGGATAATACTGATTGCAGATCACCAAACTGTCACCATAATCTTTTGCTGATGAAATTTTGACTTTGGGAAGTGTTTGCGAGACTCATCATGATCAAGCCATTGACCAAATCGTTTACGATTATCATAAAGGATCTACTTTTTGTCACAAGTGATGACAATTCGGTCAAGAAAGGGCTCATTGCTGTTATGCACACAAAGCATTGAGCAAACTTCAAATCTTTGATTCTCATTGAACTCATGAGGGATCCATGTATCAAGTTTTTTCACCTTTCTAATGCTCTGTAAATGGCATGAAACTGTTGCAGTACTAATGCAAGTGTCTGAGACATTTCTCTGACACTTTGACGAGGATTTTGCTCAACAACTTCTTGCAATTGTTCGTTGTCAAGACTGCATGCTCACCCTTTACCTTCATCTTCAAGGCTCTCATCTCCACTATGGAAATTTTAGAATCACCTTCATACTGTCTGATCACTTGTGGACCCCTCTCCCCATGCTCTGTTGATATTAACAGAAGTTTCGGAGGCATTGTACCCAAGTTTGAACTTCTGCAACATAAGAGCTGAAAGTCATGTTTTGGATTATTCATCATTGTATGCTTCCAAAAAATTTTTTGCCTGAAAATAAATAAATTAAAAAATATTAATTAGTATATAACCTAAAATGAACTACAAATTTTATATTAAAATGACTTTTCCAAACACATCATTTTTTGGCGGCCATTATTTTTGTAACAACCTAATACTTAAAACATTAGAGATGACCTGATTAGGCAATTTATTCCAAGAGTGTGTTACTCTTTTAAAAAAAAAATATAATTATTGTGTTGTAGATTTAGTTTTTGAAACGTTTCTTTCCGAATAATTGCCAATGCAAGGAGATATTTAAAAAGAAAGTGTTATATTTAGAAATCCCATTAATTATTTTGAAAGTCTAAATCAAGTTCAGTAAAGTAGTTAAGCCTAAAGATTCCAATATATCCTAATAATTACTAACCTTCAATCACTAAGTTACTTTTTTTTTTTTTTTTTTTGTACATCTTCCAATTTGAATATTTCAGTTCCCATATTTAGGTATTTTGGTGTTCACAACTGAATATTATATTTGATAATTTATACCAAAAATAAATCCTCTCGTTATTTTGCAAATGAAATTTTGTTTCATAATCCAGAAAAAATACCATGAGCAGTGCCAGAACACAATGTCATCATAGTTCATTATTTTCCATCTCACAAAAATTATATACCATGGATAAAAATGAGCTAAATTTAGGAAACTCGTGCCACAAAATTAGTTGAAAACCTAAATACATAAACATTTACGTGGGAGAAATTGTATTGCTTGTGTTATAGAAATGCTGATTTGGCCAGAAGGCAACATACAAAAGGAATAGTTGTCAAATACCAATTCCTTCGTGCCATTTATTTATTCATTTTTTTTTTTTTAAATCTTTGAACAACTTTAGTTTTAGGAACATTTATTTTTATTTTTTATCCTGATAAAAAAAAATTAGTCCCTGGTGGCTTTTGTATAGTAAGAATGTTGGGTCATTATACATTATTATAGCATAAATTTCTTTTTATTTCTTCTATTTCTAATTTTAATGTACTGTATCCAAAAAAATAACTCTGAACCAAAAATTACTTTTGATATATATATTATTCCCCAAACGGGTTTTTAGCTAATAAAATGTATTCACTAAACCGTTTTGCATCAGTTTTATGTCCTATTATGAAGATTGAAATCAAGATATATTCTATTAAATCTTTATGTCAAGGATCCTTAATTGAATTTTGATTAAAATAGATTATATTATTTGGATTCTAGAAAAAAAAATGTCTAAAATTTTAAGCTGAAGCTTAAAGAGGTCTCAAGAAGAAATTAAAATTTAGAGAATTTTACTGAATTGGTATCTGACTGCGGATCAATTGAAATGCAATTTAAAAATATTTGAATTTCCAAATAAGGGGAGTGAGGTGCTCATATTATTACCTGTAAGAAAACCTTTAAAATACTATATACCCCCCCCATCCTGAAATTATAGGAATATTTATCAATTTGTCTTAATACCTATAATTAAAATTTCATCAAAAGGATCTGAATATTCATCCTGGGCTTCCAGCTCCTCCCTCCTCCTTTATACCTATATATTTTTATAAAACTAAATTGAACTTAATATAGCCTACATTATCCATCCTCATACATAGCAATTGTATTCCAATAATGATCAGTTAATCACTTTATAGTTTACCGCAAATGCCCCCCTCCCTCTCTTTCAATACACAAATAGAATTTATTTAGTATAGATTTTTTCTTTATAGAAACATATTGCTACATAAATGCATATGTTTTGGCTAGAGCCAACATGGCCGAGTCTCATTTGGCCAGGAGTTAAAATATTTATTTTAACTTTTGATGAGGCTTTACCATTTTAATTATGGTCGAAACGCATGTGTTTGTGTAGTAAGATGTCTGTATCAAAGAATTTATACTAAACAGGACCCATATACCAGCGTTGCAAAAAAAAAAAAAAAAAAAAAAAAAATATTTAACTACTGTTGTTAGTGGGAGCCACTGCCGCCCCAGTATAATAGCAGGCACATGGCAAAGTATCGACGCATTTCATATATATTTATATATGTTGAAGATTTTTTCTTCCAAAGACGAGTATATTTTCTAATGATTTGTTCCAATAAAAAATTACAGAAATTTTATGTAAAGGAATATGTAGAATAAATAAAATTGTTGGCAAAAAATAAGTGTCTTATTTTGTTCAATAAACTTCCATATTTTTCTTTATTTTAATAATAAAATAAAACGCAAATATTTGGGACTAACTTCAATTTAGTTATGGAGACATTGTTTTTTATGTTTTTAAGAAAAATCTTAACGTAATTGTCGCAAATATTTGGGAGCTAAACTCTTCGATATATAAATACATATGAAATGTGTTATTTTTAATCATCACCAATGCACATGCAGTGTGTTTAATGGTAAAAGAACTCAGTTTTGTCGATGTTTTGACGATGGAGAATCTTATACATCATCATAGTCATCAACAACTATGGCGAAGGATAATTTTAATGGGTAGCCTATTTTAAACTTTGTAAAAGAAAGCAAGTAAATTTTTTTCCATCTTACATTTCTGTAATGCCATATGCAGTAAATAAACTTGACTCCGGGACAAAAAATGTCTCTTAATGATGCCATATTTTAACGTTATTAAGCATCCATTTATTAAGTGACTAAATGGATTCCGGAATATGAGAATTTTCATAGCTCAACCAATCAGAATGGATGGAATTTGGCGAGGGAGACTAGCTATTATATAAATCTCACCTGTCTGTTTAAATGTATGTTTGTATGTCTGTCTAAAACTTTCAACAGAGATGACGGATTTTCACGAGATTGGTATCGTTTTGAAGCTTGATCCTTATGTGTGTACTTATTGATTTGTAAATTGCCACTTGTTTTCGTCTTCTCTCATCAACACCGACTATATCCCATTCCTCGCATTGCGATAGCCTTCTAAATCTCTACCACAAATATAAAAAAATTGGCTAAAAAAATTAATTCCTTCACTCTCGACTGAGCTCTTTTCTACAAGGAGAGGTCGCTTTTTTCACTAGTATTTTCAAAAATCATCCCCTCTTTTCGATTGACTAGCCTTAACTATCGCCACTTCCAGTTTGGCGATGGATGCAACAGCGAAGACGTCACTTTCTTTTTTGTTTTTTTTCCCCCCACGTTCTGAGCCTGCCTGCCTACTACCACTTTTGTGTTTTTGCTCAATACACATCTCAAACACCTGGGCAATGCCGGGCACCCAGACTAGTTATTTATATATCCGAAATTGAAAAGATTATATTATGTGTATGTATCTATGAGGCAGTTACGGTCGGTGTAATCACAGTATCTGTTGAACATGTAGAATTGGTTCTGGTGACAGCTGGTAGTGGTGGTAGGACTAAATATTTAGAGATAAAAATGACTCCTTCCTTTAAACATTTTGTGATGGTTTGACTTGTCAGATGCAATGTAGCATTTTATTATCACAACTGAACGTGTCTAAAATGGTGTTTAAAAGCTACATAAGATAGTGGCTATTAGGCTAGAAGTATTGAATTTGTTTGTGGCATGTGTTGTTGCAAACCTACAATACTTTGGTCCAGAGGGGGATTTCTACAGTCATTTTATTATATAGGAGATAAATATATGATTATTTTTTTTCTAAACACACGCACATATAATATACATTATATATACTAGCAGGACGCCCGGCATTGCCCCGTCGTAAAATACACGTAAATATGATATTTTGATTAATGCAGATTTAGTATATTATTGCTGTTGTGATGGTGTTGCTCGTCAGATGCAATATAGCATTTTATTATCACAACTGAACGTGTCTAAAATGGTGTTTAAAAGCTACATAAGATAGTGGCTATTAGGCTAGAAGTATTGAATTTGTTTGTGGCATGTGTTGTTGCAAACCTACAATACTTTGGTCCAGAGGGGGATTTCTGAAGTCATATATATATATTTACTATAATAATTAAATACCTACAGACACTAGTGTTTCATCCTTTCGGGAATCTTCAGTGCAGGGTGTCACGATTAACACCAGTCGACAGATTCAAACTCGGCAACACGAGCCATCTCTGGCTCGATTAGCAAAGATCGTATCAATTCGGCTACCATTAACCGCGTGAAATAACGTTGAATTTAAACATTTTAAATGTTCTTTACGTCAGTCAGTGATCTAATCGTTATACGATGGTCTATGCATAAGAGCTAAATTGACCGACTTTAATTCAACTGAAAGTGCTCGACGATAAGAAACGAGTTTCTTAAAGGGCCTGTCATAATTATGTTTTTACTATAATAATTAAATTATATATATAATGAATGAATGAATGACACATGTCTATATTCCAAAGCATTGTCTGGATCGATTTCTATAATACAAGTGTAATTTGATGCAATTTTGTCCCTTTTTACCTTTGTCAACTTTTTCATTGATTATTTTTTTTCTAAACACACGCACATATAATATACATTATATATACTAGCAAGACGCCCGGCATTGCCCCGTCGTAAAATACGTGTAAATATGATATTTTGATTAATGCAGATTTAGTATATTATTGCTGTTGTGATGGTGTTGCTCGTCAGATGCAATGTAGCATTTTATTATCACAACTGAACATGTCTAAAATGGTGTTCAAAAGCTACATAAGATAGTGGCTATTAGGCTAGAAGTATTGAATTTGTTTGTGGCATATGTTGTTGCAAACCTACAATACTTTGGTCCAGAGGGGGATTTCTACAGTCATTTTATTATATAGGAGATAAATATATGGTTCTATTTGTTGAGGACTATTATATAAACTCACTAAGATTCATTAGATTGTTTATATAACTTTTATGAACAAAACTACACATAGAATATAATTTTGGGCAGAATACTATACAAGAATTAAAGTTTTAATTTGTTTTTAAGATGCATCTCTTAGAAAAGCTGTCAGTTTGTCATAGCGTTTTAATTGCTAAACATGTATATGGGATGGATGCATTATACGAATATCTATACTAACAACATTCAAATATTTATTTCAAGAAATAAAAGTATATTTCAATAAGTCCATATTTATTTTCCTGTAGACGAGGGCAATTTTTTTTGTTTCATCTACAGGATGACGGTATAATAAACATGGCCACTAATTGAAGTCACTTAATTATCACAGAATATTTTTTGTTGATGAATGTTATTTATATAATTAGATCTAATGTATGATTTATATATATATATATATAAAATATAAAATATATTTTAGTCATCGACATACAGACCTGTTTCGTTGTATCACAACTCATCAGTGCCGCTAGACTAACACCTCTCCCAAGCCGAGGATCGAACCTAGAACCGTCGTGATGACAGTCGGCAGTCCTATCCCCTTGACTACGGAATCGGTGGCCGAAATTAACTTGTCAGAACGATTATTTAAATAAACATTCGTCTGCTACTCGCAGAGGGCTCAAACGTTTGTTTGTAAACAAATCGCGAGCTTCGCATTATTTCAGCTAAATTAAGTAGCGAGTAAGATAATTTACAAGAGTGCTCTACCAAAGAGGGGAGCTTTATAAAATATATTTTAGTCATCGACATACAGACCTGTTTCGTTGTATCACAACTCATCAGTGCCGCTAGACTAACACCTCTCCCAAGCCGAGGATCGAACCTAGAACCGTCGTGATGACAGTCGGCAGTCCTATCCCCTTGACTACGGAATCGGTGGCCGAAAAATATATATATATTTGTTTTTATAAAGTATCTTTAAAAGTATAAATGTGAACATATAAGAGAGGAGGGGGAAATGCTCTTTTTGTTATGTTTATAAACAGAAATGCCTAAAAAAAAACCCAGATGACTTTGAAATGTTTTCTTTTATTTCTTTGTTCGTTATATTCAACATCTGCAGTTGAAAGAAATGCACATTTTTTATTATTTGTAATTTGTTTAAATCTATTGTGCAGCATAAACCCGTTTTATTTCTTGGGGAATTTTATCATTGCAAAATTCCTTTTTGCTTGTAGTTACTGAAGCCTCTCTCTCTTAATACACTGTTTCAGTATCTATATGTATAAATAACTATTTCTTAGTGTGTAACACTAAGGGAGGTTATTCAGTATATATTTATGCAGATAGAATAGATCGTTGCTGCTGCTATTTTAATGTAAACAAGACAGCAACGCTTTTTCTTTTTTTAAATTTTAATATCAAAAGTTGTTTGGTAAGTTGGGGACCCAAAGTTGTAGGTGGATATAGTTTATTTTTTGTTTCAGTGTTTACAATTTTTGTTTGTCTAAGTAGGATTAATTCACTATTTAAATAAGTATGTGTAATTTGTAGTAACAAAATATGAGTATCTGTCCAAGTGACATGTCAGCAGAAGCTAACTTGAAGCATTATCATTATTTTAAAACAAGACAACTTTTGTTTTTCTCAAGTAACTTGTAGAAATTATAGGAAAGTTAGGAAGCAATAAAAAAAGTATGACGTCATCAAAATTCAAATAAATCCAATGTTTGTGAAATTTTAACAATAGTTATTAGACATCAATTAATAAATATTTACTGAATTTCAGTTTCTTTGGAGTATTTTAAAGAGTTGGTGAGTATAATGGAGACACAAATTCAAATATTTCAGATTTGTATTAAATTTGATTTTTTTTAGAATCGTATCTTGATTTTAATATTCGTAAAGGAACATAAGTGTTGAAAAACTGTTCTGTAAGGGGAAACTAATTTTAGCCATCCTAAAAAGGATAATCTTCTGGTTTATTATAAAATCAATTATTAATGTTATTGTGTCTTTTTATTATTTCTTTCCTTTTATAGTTTTATTTTTCACTAAATTGCAGAAAGGGCCAATTTAAATCAGATTTTTTTGTTTGTTCAATTAGAAGTCAGACGTCAAGTGAAAAAAAAAAAATCAATCCAGAGGTGAAGTTATTTTTAACTAACGTCCACACCTTTTGGGCTGAATAGACTAAAAGAGAGTTTGTATAGAAAAAAAAAAATGATACTAATTGCACATTAAATCTTTGCTGCTGTTGGACTAAATAAATTGTGCAATATGACTCGTGTAATTGGTTTTGGTTCTTTAAAAACATTTTTTATTGGATTAAATTGTTGTAATTTTCAAATATCCTGTTACCTTGTTCCTCTGTAGTCCTATTAACCGAAATATACATTATTCATGCATTTATTTAATGATGGACATTCAATGTTTATATAGTTTTATTGGTTAAAGTTTAGCATAAGCTGAAAAGAAACAAAGAAAATTATATTTTAAGGTGACCAACTTTTCTCTAACTTTGCACACCATTTTTTTTTTATTTATCTCATTCTTAATCTTAGCTAATGATAAATTAATGTTATATTAACGTGCATCTAAAAAAACATTTTTTCATTTTGATGGTTCAGGTTTTGTATAGAAAGTAAATTTTTTGTTCAAAGCAATCATATTTTTTGTTTAGTTTGTGCATGTGTTTGGTCTAAGGTGTGTCGTGTGTGTATGTTTTCATTTGTTAAAATAAACTATCTCCTTTTCATTTGAATAGTTTTTCTTTCTAAAATCCAGTTTGTTTTTATAATTATTTGATTCTTCTCCATATTTGATGCATGACGAAATGAAAGTAGAATTGAATATGTTACATGAAGCAAAACTGATTTCAAATTAAAATAATTAAAACTGAAATCTTCAAACTGCTTATAATGAACAATAGGCACCTCCAACGAACGCCAATTTTACCCCCCCATATGTACCTATTTACTATGCCTCCCCACGGGACAGTTAGACATCAGGGTCGTTTTTTAACGTGGAGAAAAGGTACAAAAATAAAAATTGTCTCAGTCGTGAAGGATTTCTCCTCCACCGAAAGAGAACAAGAAATAGAAGTGCAGCATCTGAAGAACAGATACTACACTTTGATCTTGTCCCGAAGGCCCCTCCCTATATGTAACACGATGTAATTGTAATTTAATATTATCATCCTGACTGTTTTACCATTTAAAAGAAAAAGCTTCAAATAAACTGTTAATATTAAAAAAAAATCTTTTTACAGCATACAAAAATAATGAAAATGCGAGACAAAAATCGTGTTTACATTGTCGATGTTTAAAAACGTTCCTTCCTGTGTAGTGACGTTTTTAAGTTGTTCACACACCCATGTTTTAAAAATCTAGTCATATTTTCCTGAAATTTTCGATATTTATTCATTATTAAATAAACTTACATAATAAAAGTAGTTTTCGTTAAATATATTAGGAAATATATATTTTTTTAAGTGTTCTACCCCCCCCCCATATTTCATGGTCCGAAAACTAAACAAAATAAATGTGGGTCGATAAAAGTTTCAACATTTTTTTTAAAGCTGAAAAGATCAAATAATTAAAAAAAAATAGTAATATATATATATATATATATATATATATATATATATAAGTGAACATGTCTGTCTGTCTGTACATTTCTCTACGCAATAACTTTGTCAATTTTTAGTCTACAGACTCGAAATCTGATATACGGGGTACTGAGATTTGGGAAAATCTATGTGATCGGTTTTCGGCCAGAAATTTGACTGTTAAGGGGTCAAAGTTCAACGATTTGATCTTTGAGAACTCTGCCAAACTCCTCCAACAATTTTGGGTCTAAACACTTGAAATTTTAGATATAGGTTCCTTGGACATGGATCTAACTTAATAACTTGATTTGAGCCTCAAACAATAAATGGTAAGGGGTCATAATAAGGTTCAAATTAAAAAAAAAAATTGACCGCTTTTTTTTTTTTTTTTTTTTTTCGACATACCCCTCCAAACACCCGGGCAACACCGGGCGTAAATGCTAGTGTGTTTATATATATATATATATATATATATATATATATATAAAATCCTGTTATTTATTTCACTTACCTCAAAGTTGTAAATAAAATTGAACATAAATTCAATATTATGTTAAAAAAAAAAAAAATAACACTTTTTCTTGATAATTTTTTCTCCCTGTAATATAATTATTTGAATTGCAAAAAAAACAAAAACAATTCTAAAAACTAATTATTTTTAAAAAGCTTTAAATGATATTAAATTCAAATATTACGCGATATGAAATTCAAACAAATTATTTTAATAACAGGTTTCCAATAATAAAAAAATATATTCATATAAGAGAATATAAGACTATTGAGATAATAAAAATTGTAAATTCAAAATCGGCCTTAAAAAAAATTCGTTTGGATTTTATTATTTAAATTGATAGAGGGTGGTCCTTATATTTGGCGCTTTTTTTTTTTTCAAAAATGTATGAAGGCTTGTAAGGAACATTATCTTTAAATACATGTGTCAACAGAAGACGTTAAAATTTTATTTTATTCGCTCTAATCTGTGTAGTTCGTTAATAAAAATGTATTTGTTTTACAAAAGGTAAGTTTTATATTATTTTTTATCCATCGCAAAAAAAAAAAAAAAACGTTACTTCTATTAACAATTATAACGCGAACGTTTATCCATAGAAATTGACACAAACACACGAAATGATGACGTCACCATTAATGTGTAAATCTGACATTTTACACATCGCCGTGGAGGTACCTAATGAACAAGATAAAAATAGTTGATTTTACTAGATAATCTAAGATTTACTTTTTTGCTTATAAAAGAAATTTGTTTCTATTAATAAAAACAAATTTCTTTTTTTCCTTTCTCTTTCGCTTTACTACCCCCCCCCCAAAAAAAAACTTATAAAAATGTAGCACTTTTTACATTATCTTAACTTCCACTCATTTGTGTGTGTGTGTGTGTGTGGATGTTGCAGAGAGAGGGCTGTTTTTAATGTGAGGAAAACAAAGATCCCCCAAAAGGTACATTCTCGATTAGGATTAGTCTAGGATTTTTCTACATTTACAACTTTATCGTAACCTGGTCCAATTAAGGACTATTGAGTCCTCTACTCTGACTTTTGAAAATTTTTCAAGATCCAATTTTGAATATTTTTTTTTTTCTGGTAGTAATACTTGGTATATTTTTAAAGATTTGCAATTTTTTAAGGCTCTGAGATTTTAATTTGTAATATTTTTTTCTAATCAAGGAAAATCTAAAAAAAAAAAAAAATAAAGAGAAATTATACAAAATGGCAATTTGGGGACATTTTTAGCCCTGTGTGTTAAGAAGACTGATTTTTTTTTCTTTTAATATATTTATTTTTTTTAAACAATACATTTCAGTCAGTTTTCTACATTCATGGTCATTTAACATTCTGTGAAACGTTAGTGAACTCCTTTTTAGAAAATTGGAAGAGTAATGGAAAAATAAACAGTCACAACAAAAAAGCAAAAAAGAACCTAAGTCCTTTCCAAATGGGAAACAAACAAACAAACAAAATGATACCAATGGAAAATCCCCAAAACAAACAAGTGATATCAAAACCAGCAAATAATCATTTCGTTGTTACTTTTTATGCATTAGTATTTTATTTTTAAATCGGTGCCTGCCAATGATTTACTTAAACTTCTAAAACAACAGATCTTCTCAGATTCCTCCTTCAGTCTGAACTTGGGATGTATATTTAAAAATACAAAACCTCTTTCCTTTCATTTATCACCTTACCCCACCAAAAGTTAATCTTTATGTACATCCAATATTATTAAATTTTTATTTGGAATTTATCAAGATAACGCGCGTGCACACGCACACACGCACGCACACACACACACACACACACACACACACACACACACACACACACACACACACACACACACACACACACACACACACACACACACACACACACACTTGCAACTTATCTTGAAAGTGGATCAAAAACAATCTTGTATATGCTTATTTGACATTCTTTTGCAATAAACATCATTCACTTCTTCTCTCTTAATAAAACTATCAGACATGATATTGTGTAGCCATGTTTGTGGTTTGTATAACCCTGATAACGAAGTGTTTATTATTAATAATAATTGATATTTATTGAAAACAAAAGTAAAACGAATTTAGAAAATGTCAGAAAAAAAAAAAAAATTGTGTATTTAAAAACCCTTGCAATAATTTCTTAATCTGATTTACGTCTTGTTAAGATGATAAAATTATAAAAATGTACCAAAAAAGCGGCTGCAGAAAAATTTATTAAATCAAACTGGGAATACTTTGTGAAAAGCAAATTTCTGCTTTAATTAAAAGAAAAAAGTTTTTCAATTACAGTGAAAATAAGTGATGGATGGCATGACTTAAAAAATTAATTTTTATGTCTACAACTCGCTAATTATATTAAACTGAATAGACGATTGGAACATTGTACATTTATAAAAAGAAAATATTAAATTTTATCAAAATAACTAAAAAGTAATAGATATCGCAAATGGAAATTGAAGAGAATTTCACCACATCTACCTGTTTTCATGATTTAAACTCGGCTGGTTTGTGATACTTAATTATAATCTGAGATTAAGATAGTATTTGATGTAATGGAATTTCCAAATGTCAAATTCATCTTTTAATCTTTGATGTAATTACAAAGAGGATGAGATTCTTAGGAAGTTGAATTATTTAGCCATCGTTTTTTTTTTTTTTTTTTTTTTTTTTTTTTTTTTTTTTTTTGGAGTGTTAGCTTTGCCTGATTGAAATATCGTCAGATGATTTACAGATGTCAGCTTGTTTGATTTTAGAATGTAATCGAGTAGTAACTGAGATACTTATTTTCCCAAACTTCATAAACTCATCTACATAGATATATATCTTTAGCTTCCCTCAGAAATTAATTTAATGTCTCGCTTTTTTGAGAGGGAGGAGGGGCTATTTGATTCTTAAATACATTCTCACATCCAGAATCCAAAAATAAATGATGAAATCCCCTTCTCCCCCACCAAAGTTATCAAAATGTTTGTCATTATTATTAATAATTAGGGCTAGGACAACAGCATATTCTTTTCATTGTTTTGATTCTCTGATCCGTTGATATCTTATGTCTTATGTTTTTATATAGTGATGTGGTTCTCGGTTGATTAACTGCGTCTGTGTTGGATATACACCCAAGAGTCAAAACAATGAAAAGAATATTCTGTTGTCATAGCCTTATTAATGATATAAAGATTTTGACATTTTGTTTTCAGTATTTTTCATCTTGTATTACATTTTTTTTTTAATTTCTTAGATTTAACAAATATGTTGAATTCGAAGTCTCATAAAAGATGCCTGCTCCTGTAAAATTAAAATTATAATTTCTATCCCTGTCCCTCCTTTCTCTGTCCCTCCTTTCTCTGTCCCTCCTTTCTCTGTCCCTCCTTTCTCTGTCCCTTCTCTCTCTGTCCCTTCTCTCTCTGTCCCTTCTCTCTCTGTCCCTTCTCTCTCTGTCCCTTCTCTCTCTGTCCCTTCTCTCTCTCTCTCGCTTCTCTCTCTCTCGCTTCTCTCTCCCTCGCTTCTCTCTCTCCCCTCCCTCGCTTCTCTCTCTCCCCTCCCTCTCTCCTCTCCTCTCCTCGACTTCTCTCTCCCTCTCTCCTCTCCTCGGCTTCTCTCTCCCTCTCTCCTCTCCTCGGCTTCTCTCTCCCTCTCTCCTCTCCTCGGCTTCTCTCTCCCTCTCTCCTCTCCTCGGCTTCTCTCTCCCTCTCTCCTCTCCTCGGCTTCTCTCTCTCTCTCTTTCCTCTCCCTGGCTTCTCTCTTTCTCTCTCCTCTCCCTGGCTTCTCTTAAGAATTCAGGTGATAAGTCATCTCCCTCTCAGTACAGACCAATAAGTCTCCTGTGTGTTATGAGTTAGTTGCTGGAATCCATATTAAATAGAGAAATAGTCAACCACCTCAGCAGAAACAACCTTCTGAGTGACACACAATATGGTTTCCGCTCTGCAAGATCTACCGCAGATGTGCTGACGATTATATCTCACAGGATTAGTGAATCTCTTGACAAAGGCTTCCTTTCTAGGGCAATTGCTCTTGACATATCAAAAGCCTTCGACAAGGTATGGCATAAAGGTCTACTTCACAAGATTTCCAGCTACGGTATAACTGGAAATGTTTTCTCAATCATTAAATCATTTCTCTCCGATAGGCTCATAAGAGTAGTGGTCGATGGACAAAAATCAGAGGCCTGCAGTATTAATGCTGGAGTCCCTCAGGGGTCAATCCTGGGCCCAACTCTCTTCCTGATCTACATCAATGACCTCCCTAAACACATACTTAAATCATTCGTTGACATCTATGCTGATGACACGACCATCTATGGCAACACGTCAAAGGCTGTAAATGACAAAGTTCTCTCTGATTCTCTCTCCTCTGATCTTGAGCGCGTGGTTCAGTGGGGGAAGACGTGGCTGGTTACCTTTAATGTATCTAAAACCAAACTCCTATCCTTACATCATCGATGCTCTGATCCCCATCTGGCATCAATTGGGATGGATGGCTCTCGTCTAGGAGAGGCCCCGTGTTTGGATAAGCTTCTGGGTTTGACCTTTACTCCTGATCTGAAATGGAACACGTACATCAAGTCTGTTGCCAAGGTCGCTGGAAAGATGGTGGGGTCCTTCTACCGCTCCAGAAGATATCTCACTACTGATGCAATCCTCTATCTATATAAAAGCCAAGTACGTCCAAGGATGGAATACTGGTGCCATATCTGGGCAGGAGCTGCTAAAAACAGCCTATCCTGCTTTGATAGAGTACAAGGTAGACTTTGTGGCTTAGTGGGGGATGCCCTTTTCTCTACCCTGCAATCTCTCTCCCACAGAAGAGACGTTGCGAGCCTATCCTTGTTTTATCGTTATTTCCATGGCAGGTGCTCGTCTGAACTCCAATCTCTGGTCCCCCCTCGCCAATCTTTCACGAAAAACACCCGTCTAGCCGAATCCACTGTGAAAAATTTCCCCCACTCTTTATCTGTGCCTTAATCAAAACGTGGATTCCATGAACAAAGCTTCTTTCTTAGAACTGCGCGCCTGTGGAACTCTGCTCCGTCTGCCTGCTTCCCACCTGACTACAACTTGGATGTGTTCAAGTCCAACGTTAACAAATTCCTAATGAACCGCCCCCTTAAGTAAACACTTCATCAAATCTCCACACTAACGTAATGTACTTGCGATAACCCTTATCCTTGAGTGGCTTCCGGACCTTGATAAGTGGTGACCACTGTGAAAAAAAAAAAAAAATATGAAGAACATTAACAATATAGTTACAGAAATCAGAGAGAAACGTAGATATATAATTGTTTGCTGGGTTGAGATATATATATATATATAGAGAGAGAGATATATATATATATATAGACAGGTGCCTTTTATGATAAGCTATCAGTGTTCGCTTGCCCCTCTTTCTGATTAGGATGTTGGGATGAGCACAGATTTCTGTGGCTACTCTGTTTCCAGATTTGTCAGAAAAAAGACCACAATCTCTTTGTAATTCCTAATCTCTGTTTATTTGCTGCTATTAATCATTCCTGGTTTGTTTAACCACTTCTTCCTTTCATTTAAATAGACACCGCCAAAAATGGCCGAAAAATCAAGTTGTTGTTGTTTTTTAAAACGAAATTACATTTATTAAAATCCATTATTTCTGAGTAACTTTTTTTTTTCCAGAAAGATAAAACCCTGAATTTTATCATATAGAAAACAGAATAATGTAAAACTTTTTCTACTATTTTTAATTAAATTTTAAATGTTAAATTTTCCCAAAAAGTTAACAATTGACATTTTCTGTCTTGCACAAAAAACGTACATAAATATTAAAAAAAAAATGTTTTTGAAATAATTTATTTATTTATTTGTTGTCTAACTAAGATTTAGGGTGATTTTCTATGAGAATATGCAAAAATATTATATAAGTACCTGGATTTCAAATAATTCCACGTATTCATATAGGCAACCAGTTACTTCGCGTCGATCTAGACAATGTTTACGTTTGTACTTAATAAAAAGCAAACTATGGAAAACCAAACAGGCCAAAAAAACTTATTTTTCAGTGACGAAAATTTCAATTTATTATTAACGCTGAGGCTGGCCAGTACCAGATGGGTGACCATTTGTATGAGTTTGGTTTTTAATGTGTATGTGTGTGGGGGCCAGGCTCAATTTAAAGCAGAATAAAAAAAAAAAATTATTTCAGCGCGTTTGGTCCACTGTAGTCGAAAGGCGGCAAACGTTTTTAAATGGGATCGAAAAAATGATGCTATTTTTAACACGAAGGGCACAATATTTATCGAATTTTTTTTTTTTTTTTTTTTTTTGGTATCGATTTTTCAAAGCATGCCCTGTTTAATAATGGTCATGCATTATTCGGCTCGCTAAAAAAAAATTGTTAATTTATTTATCAAAGATTTTAAAATGGCTTTTTTCGTATAAATATTAAAACTTTTTTTTGTTTTGCTTAGCTTAAATTAATTATTTTACTTAACATGTTCACCGAATTTCACACTTCAAAACTCAAAAGTGGGATAATTAAACACAATTGAAGTTCTGATATTCAGACATCAAAATAAGGTATGCAAACAAGTTTTTTTTAAATCTATAATCCCGTCCCTTACAACAACATAATGTTTTGTTCAGTTTCAGATGATTATTTTAAGCATATTTGGAACCCCCTCAAAACAAGGGGGGTTGTAAGCAAATATATATATATATATATATATATATATAAATATTGTTTATGAAAAATAAGTACACTGTTATAAAGTTCATTCTTCTCTTAATCGCTGAAAATTTCGTATTGATTGGATAATTACCTGATTTTTGGTAGATTTTTAAAAAGACGTTCCGTCAAAAAGTACTTACCTGCCCCCCCCCCCAGTTTTGGCGGTGCCTACATTTAAAGCGCGTCTTTCATTATCTATCAATAGTAATCATATAAAATGTAAAATAACGTTTTAAATCTTTAAAAAATGTAAATATTTATTCTATATAAATGATTATTCTATAAATAGAATTACTTACTAGTCAAACAAAGTGATGTATATTGGACATCCTAAACACATTTTAGCCTGATGGTGTGTGTGTGTGGTGCTTGTAGCACTTAGTAACATGAGATCCCATAGCAGCAACTAATTGTCTTATGTACAAATAGAAGCCAGTGATCTCTGTAACATGACCTAAAGCTGGGACGCTTTGCCATTTACATGTCCGCAACTACGCATATTACAATCTTGTAGGTATGGCCTTGTTGTAAATGTGGCAGTCGCGATGCATATTAATACCTACGCACACATTTTTTGTCTTTATGAAGATTTATCAGCATGGCTTCATCTAATCAACTCACCAACTTCAAGGTTTAAATTTCGGACCTTCAGTCATCACTGACTACGAAAGGCCAAATAATGTCAGATATTTTTTTTACCCTATGTAATTACACAAATCAATTTCCTTAATGTTCAAGAATGAATCTTGCACATTAGCTTAGATAGAAATCGTCTTTTTCCTACATCAAACATAAAATCCAAGAATGTGCACATTTCCCTTGAAATTGTTGTCGGTGGTTATGATTTTAAATTTACAATTTTCTCAAGATTATCTGATGTACATAGGTGTCTTTTATATGATGTCAAAGTTTGGTGTCATGTGTGGATAGAGGGACTGGCTCATCTGTTTTTGTGGAGTAAAACATGAATGATTTATAGTCACCCTGAACTCTTAGAGGTTATAAACAATCTTTCCCTGTAGCAGCTTATTCAAACCTAATCAGTCAACTTAGTATGATTTCAATGAGGAAACTGCTGATGAAAGATTAACACTGAAAGAATAAAAGGTGCTTTATAGGACTAGGTATCTATAGATTTGTAGTTGTCATAAACAGTGCAAAAACTAATCAAGTTCTGATTTTTACTAAAATATACAAATAGAAAAAAGTGCTATTACTAAGCAAACAACTGATATATATATATATATATAATTTTTTTCAATCTATTAGATCAAGTTCCGAATTTTACATAATTATTTGGATGCCCTTATTACGTTTGCAACTTTTAATTTGGAATTTTTTGTATGCCTTCTCATTAATCTTTACTAAAAGGGGTGAAAAATCTCTTTGGTTCATATTGTGGAGAAGTACCAAAACAACATTACAGAATACATTTAAATCTCTCTCTCTCTCTCTCCACACACACACACACACACACACACACACACACATATAAAGTGATCTTGTCAAAAACAGTTTCTATCAAACTACTGTCATTGTTTTGGTCTACAGACTTGAAACTTGATATATAGGGGATTTGGACTTCTGGAACAAATTTTATTTGGGTTTTAGCCGGTAATGGGCAAAAATTAAAAAGCGTAACTTGACAGGCATAAGTTGACTAAATGTGTTTCTTCTGCACATCTGCAAATATACATACTGTAAAGTCAGTTAATGTTTATAATTCTGATATTCATATGTTGTTAGCTCAGATTGTAAAGATTAAGGCTGGAGAGCTATGTTTTGGTTTCGATTTTAGCTGATGGCACCCAAACTTTTTTTTTTCTTTTGAAATCATTACTATATATTGGGTACAATATAATAATAATCAATAGAGAAATTGGTTCTGTAATAATAAATATAAAATCTGCATAAATTATATTTAAATGTATTTTATGACCAGGCAACCTAAAATCAATAGTTTTTCATTAAATAACTTCTTTGCAAAAGAAAAAAAAAAGTACTTTCAGTTTATCCAGTTAAGTTGACGTTTGCAAATCTCCGGTAAAACTGAATTGATGACGAAAGTACTGAACATCTTTTGAATACCTATTCCTAAAAAGTATCGGATAAATTAAAAAAAAAAAAAAAATATGCAAACAAAAAAACTTTATTGCAACGATTTATAAGGAACACCATGCTAATGTAATGTGAAATGTTTGTGAATTTAAAACTAAACATTTTATTTTTTGGTGGGGTGGGGGGTTGACTATGAACAGTATCTGTTCTGGTACTGCACCTCATCTTTTTTGTCCTTGATCAATGAAGCAAAACCCCTTCTAGACTGGGAACATTTTTATATTTTTGTCCCAATCCAGAATGCTTCTTTTTAGGAGTTTGAGTTTCCTCACATAAAAAACCGACCTTGCGTTTAAGTCTGCCATCAAGTGGTGGGTCGATTTTACTAAGGGCAAAATAACCAGTTGATTAGATTTAAGAACATAGCAAACAATAGTGTACAATACACACATAATCATATTTAAGTACAAGGAAAAAACACCACTGTAGATGTATTAAGATTAATAGCTTTGAAAGCTATTCATATCCAATAGATTAAAACATTTCCATAACAAAATTCTAAATTTGATAACCGTTCGGTTCAATATATGATTTAATGATACTGTTAAAAATTTAGCTTATAAAATCCTATTTAAAAAAAATATAGAAATTATGATAATAAAAAAAAAACAAAAACATTTTGATTATTTAAAACTAAACTAAAACATCCTTAAGAAACCTGCCGATTCCAAATATGCCATTGGTTTTGTTCAGATATTAACCATGAAATGCAACACACATGTACATCCTAGCTTTATATAAATACTGCACTCTTATTTATATTATCCATTTATATTTGACGAATCGGGCTTTAAGTGTATAAAAAAAACCCGGATATTTGTAAGGTGCGCCCATTCAATCTTCATTTAGAACTAAAAATGTTACTTGATGTGACAGACATGCAAAGTCCCTTATCCATCGAGATGCAAGGTTGCATTTAGAGCTATTTTTTTTTTTTTTGTAAAATAAAAAAAAGGTCTGAATGTCAAGTTTAACAAAACATTTAATAAAAAATTTCACAAAAGGAATCAAATGCAGCTTATCATAAATCTGAATGAAATAACTTATTGACTGAGAAACTATTCTTTTCATGTGATTGTTTGTATTACTTGAATTCTTCAGACTGCCTTTTTCTCATCTTGCTCACATTCCGGCCAGTTAACCCCTTCTCCACTTTCTTCAGATGCATTTTTCCAAATTTGGAAATCTAGTCAGATTATATTGAATTTTCAACTGGATCCTTTATTAAATACTTGGAGGTAGATTGTTCTCATTCTGTCAGCCACGTCTGGGTAGAAGTGTTAATTTATGTAATTCTTAGTTATCATCTGTAGTGAAGATTGAACCTTCAACATCTACAATACTGTCAATCAAGACTAATTGTTAACCAACAATCTTTAACTGTTAAGCCATACATCAGCATGATAGAATGAGAACAATATACTTCTGTGAATTAAATAAAGGATTCAGATAGATATTTCTGTCACTTACTCCACTCTCTCATGCTACACTTTATTTTATTTGTTATTTATTGATGGGTTAGACACTGTCATGTTAATTGGTGGTTATTCAATAGTGGTTGTATTTGTAAATCCCCGTTTATCCTCAAGTTTGTTTTATTTTTATTTCTGAATAACCGGAATGTTTACTCTGTTCGTCTTCCCTATTGCCCTTGGCATTCATTTGGGTGATGGAAATCCAGCATTCAAGAGTGTCTCGATTCATTGTCGCTTGTTCTCTTCTTCCACCTGCAACAAATCTTTTTTTTTCATTTTTCTTGGGCGCAGCTGTTGTCGTTGCATATTTGTATAATGGGCGATGAAGCAGCAGCAGCACTTCTTCTGCAGCGCTTCAGATTACCTCCTCCTCCTTCCTCCCTTTGAATACAAGCACACCCCCACAAATGCAAATTTTTCACTTTCTCTGGGACTTGACCCAGAATATCAAGATAATGTTAGGCTGCAAATATTCATATTACATGGGGATCTTGGATTTTTCAAAACTTGGAAGTTATCCAAGATTTTTAATAATAGTTAAGAAACTATAAGTTTTATGTGGATTGTGAATTTTTTTTCCCCCCTTTTGATGATTACATTTTTAGCTTTCGTTTTAGGAGGGAATTACTTGAGACAAGTAATAGAAATTCATTAGAAAGTGGCCAGTAAAATACTTCTCGAACCGTTCTACTACATACATATATTGTACATTAGTTTTTAAGGATTATATATCGTTTTAGGAGCCTTCCTTACAACGGTTTTTATCCTATAATAGTTCAGACGGCAAAGTGTGCCTTAAAAAACAAAACAAAAACTAACCTGCATGCATTATGAAAATATTGTATGAATCTCGTTACATGTTCACTAGTAGATGATGATTTATACTGCCAATGTTCTTTCATTATAAATTGTTCTATGGGACTTCTTTTTTTCCATACCCATATTGAGTTATTTACCATTTCTGTGAGGTGTTTTATGTTTTTACTTCTGACATGACGTTTGATCCCAATTCAGCGAAATAAATATAAGTAATGTTTTTGTCCTAATTTATATAAAGTAATATTTTTTATTTGTGCATGCAAATTTTTATTCCAATTGTTTTTCATCTTTACTGAATCTTAACTCAAAGCCGGTTAATAAAGAATATCAATACTGAAAGGTGTCTCGATCAAGGTTGTTTGCATTAAAAAAAAAATGCGTTTGATTAATTTGAAAGTACAGAATAGTTAAAAAAAAAAAAAAAAAAAAAAAAAAAAAAATGATGCCAAACGCTTTAGCATGACATTCTCTACCAAACTAGTTTTAACATGTGAAAATGATTTGTATTATTTGGTTCTTCAGACTAATGTTCTCATCTTGAGTGTTGTTTTCACAACGTTTCGGTCGATGCAACCTTTGACCTTCTTCAGGTGTGCCGTGTTGAACTCTGGAATCTGCACAGAAGAATGAACGGAAATCTTTATTTAATCCGTGGGGGTAACATGCTCTTTTTCAGTCAGACATAACTGGGTAGAAGTCCCAAGTAATTCGCAATTATTTTGAGTTTTTCTATTTCTGCATTGAGGATTGAATCTTTAACTTAAAAAAGAGTGTAACTTACAACTGAATTTTACGATTTATAAGAATTTTTTTTATTTTTTTATTTTTATTTTTTTTGAAACGGTAAATATTTTAGAAATTGCTTCTATGTTAAAACTAGGTGGGTTTAATAGAACTTTGTTTCATCAGTTTGATACTTTGATATTTCTATCACTTTTTTTTTCATCTTCTCATGATGTATATTTAAAAGGCACCATGGGGTTGGAAACTGCTTCCTGCATCTCTCCTCTAGCACGCTGGAGAAAATTTTCTTGTGTAACATCATTATCTAAACAGGATAACGGGTGAGGGAAGGAGCTATTATTCATAGCCAGATGGTTATATGCTCTATTTCTCATACACATGCACACACATGTATGTGGGTGTTTTGACAGCAGTTTCTCATTATGACAAACTAGCAAGGAGAACCAGCATTGACCGCGAGTCTTTTTACTTTAATTTCTGTTGCTTTCTCCCTTTCTTTTTGCTTATCCCTCCCCCCCCTTTTTTTTTACTTTTTTTATTTTATTTATTTTTATTTATTTATTTTTTTACATTTAAATTGTTACAGTATCATTTGATGTTTTAGTTATTAATTGAATCAAATTGTTATATTACTAATTTTATTAAGGCAATGTTTTTAATTTTTATATAATAAAATTATTGGATATATGTATCTCCGTCTCATGGTGGGAAGATTTGACACAGTCCAAAAAAAAAAAAAAGTGAGGTTTACAAAAGCCAGCACCCTAAAGAGCTCATTAGAATGGGCAGCTCTATCAGCATTCATCAGTAGCAGCACCTCAGACGATTAGTAATAAACTACCCTCTTAAAGACTGAGAAAGCAAAATCTGGTAGCGTGGACCTTCTAGATCTGCACAGATCCATACTTCAAAACCAACAAAACGAGCCACCACAGCAATAGGTGTATCAGAATTTTTGTAGGAATTTTTGACACCCCTAACACGAAACTGCGAATAAAATATAAAAATCTCATAATTTCTCTGTTAAAAGTGGGTTATTTATTTTCTTTATGGATTATACTTCCAAAATAAACTATTACAGTTGTTTTAAAAGTAATAGAAATATTTTTTTTTTTTTAAAAACAGTAATGAATTTTCCGAACTCAATATTTTTCAATTTTTAAACTTTAAAAATCTATCAAAATTTTTCTATTTATTCTATTTTTACGATATTTTCAGGGTCAATGTGAAATTTTATGTTCTTTCCAATAAACCGAATATAATATTTTAGACAAACGTTTTTTTTAAAATTCACGCCCCCCCATTTGTGTAAGTGTCACACATTTTCAAGTTTCTCTTAAAAAGTAAATAATTAATTTATGTTGAATAGTTTTATATATCACAAATTGAAGAGAAAAGGTCAATAAATAATATATTCAAATTTAAAACAAAAAAAAAATCCGTTTTTTAGAGATTTACCTGTAAAGTCCGAAGTTTAAAACCTTTTTTTTTAAAAAAAAAAACATTGTTTTTTTTTTTGTTGTTTTTTTTAATAAAATCTTGGTCCTTGCTCCTTTAATTGAAATAAAAAAAAAAAATAGGGCTTGAATTACATTTTTCGAGGAGTTATAAGCTTGGAAAGATGGGGTGGAATTATTCACTATTTTCACGAAATTTCTGATACACCTACCACAGCAATTGCTTAGAAAATTATTGGATGTAAATAATTTCCAAAACTTACAATCTCTTAATACACAAGGATTTAAGAATTTTAAGGTTGAAAGGACTCTTCATTATTTCAGTTCTCTTCTTTATACTAAATTCCTTTTAAGTTTCGAAGGGTTAAAAAGTAATTCTGTTGACAAAATATTAAAATGTCAAGTTTACAATGAAAATAAAAGTACTGTATGGTGAGGTGAATTTTATAATCATTAGTATTTTTTTTTTATTATATTGACTCTGAACACGGAGATGTTTGCAGAACACGAGACTTCATTGGTATGGCCAAGTTGAAAGAATAGATGAGAGTTCTTGGGTAGTAGATATAAAACCATCAAAGTGGCAGGCAAAAGCCAAAGAAAACATGAGATGAAGTGATAGTGATGGACTCGAAAGAAAGGATAAATAAGGACTTGGTCAGAGATAGGTTAATTTGGAAGTCAATTTCTAAAAGCCGTCCAGTACATGCCAGCGTATAAAATGGATGTTAAACCAAATATTTTTTTTAATAGGAGTTTTATTTGTAAAAAAAAAAAAAAATCATCTATTAACAATACCGTTAAAATCAGATTTTGTGATGAGTGACAATTGGTCTCCCTTTCAAGATATTTTTGTAATGTCTTCAGTGTAAAAAATGGGGAGAGCAAATGTACAAGATTTTTTTTTTCTTACTGAAATACAATGGAAAACCTTATGGTTTTCTATTTATATTCATGGAACCCAAGTTTTTCTTTTGTTTTATCCTGTGTTTTTTGTTCTTCTGCCTTAAACATCTATTACATAAAGGGGACCCGCCTGTGTTTGTGTGTGTTTGTATTTCTGCTAAAAACTTTTTTCATACGCATCCTGCATGCACCAACTCTACATCATTAGAAAGAGCGATCTCACAGACAAATAATATGTAAAAATTATAAAATATGGTCAATTAGTTCGTGTAGAAATTGTTTTATTTCAAATGTGGGGTCACTTAAACGATTTAAAGAACTGCGCATGTATCAAACATTGTTGTCTGTATTACTTTAAACACAAGAATTTTCGATGTAATTTTGTAATGAGCGCTGTCTGTCTGTTGCCCAGTGGATTATGATGTTGTCTCATAACCATTAGTTTTGAGGTTTGTGCATGCCTACCGGTGGTCGTTTCTTTTGCATTTAAATAGGGTTGTTTTGTAATTTCGGTGGCATATTGTATTAAAAAAAATAATTTCCTTATTTTGATTTTTTAATCAGCAGTTTAAATTAACTAAAGGTGAAATTTTTATTTAAAAGAAACAGAAATTCCAATTCAATTAAGATTCTTTTAATTAAAACAAAAGACAAAACAAACTTTCTTTCATTTTCATTTTTTTTTAACAGTTTAAAACTTTAATTCGTACGACAATTTCAGACGCTAAGACCAACGCCAAAAACATTAATAACAAAAAAGAAGCTGACGAACTGCAGAGTGCTGTCAGTGAAGGAGAAATCCTTCACGACTGAGACAATTTTAATTTTTGTTCCTTTTCTCCACGTTAAAAAACGACCCTGGTGTCTAACTCTGTCCCGTGGGGAGGCATTGTAAATAGGAACATTAACCGCGCATTAAATAGGAACATTAACCGCGCATGCGCCGATCATTGATACCTTCTTTCATCTAAAATAAGTATAATTTGCGATTTTGTGAAATCTACGTAATTGTAGCTTGTAGCTATATCGGTAAAGAGGTTCGTTTACTAACATCAGTTATGCGAGTTCGTGACCAGCACTCGTAATTTTTCTTTTTTTCCTTTTTTCTTTTTTCTTTTTTTCCTTTTTTCTTTCTTTTTCCTTTTTTTCTTTTCTTTTTTTCTTTTTTCTTTTCTTTTTTGCTTTTGATTTCGCTTCAGGCTGATGGCACCTGATTACCCCCTACCCTACCCTCAATTCTTTTTATGCCCCCCTCCGTTGTCATAATTTGTTACATCTATTGATTACTTTTTTTTTTTATTCTGTTCTCCATAGTGTGTGTGTGTGTGTGTGTGTGTGTGTGTGTGTGTGTGTGTGTGTGTGTGTGTGTGTGTGATATATAAGAAAGAAAATTAGCATCTGCAAATTGAAATGACCGAATAAGACAACAAATCTTGGACAAATCAGGAGCTTAATATTTTATCTGATATCTATAAATCATACTAAAATGTGCTGATCTTAACATTTTACTGCAGTTTCATGGCATTACCAATCATAGGAAGTATTCCAGACTGAGATAAATGGCATAAAGCGCATTTTAATTAAAAAAACAAAAAAAACACTTGGTTTGCTATATGAGAATCAAGCAAAAGAAAAACTTAGGTTTCATAAATATCATAAATAAGGTTTTCTATTTTATTTCAGAATTATTTGCCACTGCATTTTGAGCAGACAATACCAAGGTTAAAATCAAATAGATATTATCAACATCGACTAGTAAACCTTCAGTTTTCCACGTAATTCCTTTTAGTTGTAATTTATATAATAATTATTGTTGATCTACATAGCATCCTTTTTCATCCAATTATTTCTTATAAAAATCGTTTTATAGCATAACAATTCTTTGAGTTTCAGAGGATAATGCTTTTCTAAACCTCAAAGTTTATATATCATGTCACCTGTTGATGGTGGCATGAAATTC
Source organism: Euprymna scolopes (assembly GCF_053919585.1). Classification (NCBI taxonomy): domain Eukaryota; kingdom Metazoa; phylum Mollusca; class Cephalopoda; order Sepiida; family Sepiolidae; genus Euprymna; species Euprymna scolopes. Next base: position 96,899,772 of record NC_136494.1, read on the forward strand.
TTTGATAGAAAATTTGCATTTTACTAATTTCTGGCTTGTTATATATTTGTGTATTATTTTTATTTCCTGTCATCAATTCTTAATTTTCCCTTTTAATATAGGTGGAGTGACACCTAAAAAAAATCTTAGTCTATCTAACTAAATATCCATGTGAGTAGAATCTCTGACACAGTCTTCATAAGATTCCAAAGTTGCAAACGCTATTTCCAATAAATCTTAGTTTAGTTTTACATCTACGGCTTCCTGATTTTCATGAATCATTCTCTCGGGGCATCTTTTATTTAGTATATTGACAGCTGGGCAAAAACGCTTTGAACATGGCCTGGTACTTGAAATCCTTTCAACCAGAGTTGGGGAATCAGAATAGATACTATGATTAGATAAAAACTTCTTTCCTTTTAATTAACTAAGGAATTTCTACACCTTCATTTGTTAATGATTGTGAGAGTCTGGAGTTTGTAATTTTGGTTCTTTTAAGTTGGCTCTTTGTTGTATATTGAATAATGTGGGTGGGGAGAGCAGGTCTTGTGTGGCTGTGCCGTTATGAATGAGAAGTGATAGTGTGAAAGGCCTCTTTAGATATCTATTTGAACTCCCACTTTGAAAGTTACCAGCTAAAGTTCAATGAAAATATAAGTTTTGAATGCTGTAAATACCCCATCTTCCACAGAGGAGGAGGGGTACATATTGATTGTGAGTTGGTACCACAATTCACCCTTGGTTCAAACTGAGTTGTTAAGTACTGTGTTGTATTATACAATAATGCTGGTCTATGCATACGTGACAGTTATAGACAAAAAAAAAAAAAAGACACACACTCACACACTTCTGCTTTTAACTTGCTGGAACTACTCATACTTCTGCCCACATTTTAAATGTTCAAATAGTATCAAGAAATGTCGATAGTTAAATTTTCTGTATAGAGGTAACCCATTATACCTCTTTTTTACACTTTCATATCTCCTGCTATTTTTCCAGAATACCATTAAGTTGTTATCTGTAACAAGACATCTTTTGTCAGCAATCTTCATCTTTGACATAGGTCTACGATTTCATTATGCTCTCCTATCTGTTTTGTGTGTATTTGTATGTACTTTGTGCATATCTGTGCTGTTCCTTGTAAATGTAGGTGTCAAACCTACTTATATGGTTCTTAAAATAGCACACCAAAAAGTACAGATTTGTTTTGGCACAGTTTTTGTTGGGAGGAAATAGCAAAAACAAAAAAACAAACACTAAATCTTTAATCAATTTAGTTTATTTTTAGTTTCTTTTACAGAATATACAATTGGGTTAATTGACTTTCCTCTTGGGTTGTCTGTCCGTCCCTCTTTCTCTTTGTCTGTCTTAAATTGGTCACATTTTAGCTGAATGTTTTAGTCATTTTTAATAGTATTAACACTTCTAACACACTTTGTAGTAAGTTGTTTATTTTAACTGGTAGTTTATATCTTCAAATGCTTCTTTACTCAAGTTACTGATGTTATTTTTAATGGTATTAATAACATATTACACTAACATTGTGGTTAAAAAATGAGAACGCGAGTTCGGCCGATTGAGAATATTTATTAGCACATGGATTTTGCACATTATTCTCTTAATTAAAACTAGAAACAGGTGGCGTAGAAACTAAATGTCACTTTCTTTAATTAATACCAGCAAACAAGCAACAAGGAATAACTCCCACATTTGTACATGTCATGAAACTATATAAGTTATTGATAATTAAAATTCATTTTTTTTTTCTTTAAGATATTAAACTATTTGTTAAATATGCCAAATTGGTCTCTAGTACAATGCATCCTTATTCCAAATCCATTTTTCCTAGCCTTTTCTACCTTTTATTAACCTTTTTCCCTGCCTGCTCCACTTCCCAACATTATCAACTACCCAAACTCTGTCTACCTCAACCCAGTCTTTAAACTACACCTGGTGGTGAGGCTCCAATTTGGAAGGTTTTGGGTGTGTGTCAATATTATGGTCATGTCTACTCTGAGCCAGAGTGATAGTCCCTGAATGCACAATTCTCTCATGTATTATAACATGAAGATTCTTTTATGCTAGACTCCTTATAAACTCTAAAACATTTAAAAAATGTAATGACTTCTACAATTTATCTCCTTTAATCACAAACTCATATTAAATGAACAGAATTTGAATTTAGATCCAGGCTATTTTACAGCACATTTCCAACAAAACTTTGTACATAACGTCAACATTAAAATTCAAAACAAATATAAAAAAAAAAGAAAATCATATTCCGTTTCTTTAACGCATCACACATTTTTAACTATAACGGTTATGGTTCATTTGAAAAGAGAACAAACATGTTTTTCACGTCATAATTGCACCAGTTTTTGAATTCTAACATCAGTTTCTTTTGAAAAAAAATTCTTTTCACATCATAAACACAATATATTTTCAAATATTATATATTATTTCTTCAGATCAATCTTTTTGAGAAAGTTTGGCAATAGAAATGAAACTATGAATCTGTAAATAATTTTGGTTTCTATCTTTTCAGTTTCCACATATATATACAATAGAACCCCGGGATATGGTGTTCCTAGGATACGTTAAAAAATTTTTTTTTTTTTTTTCAGTTTACTATATGGAATACAATGTGTATTCCAGACACTGGTTACAGTATTTACCTTGCCTTACGGTGTTATTTATAATGTTATTTGATTATGTATATGTGTATTATATACTGTACTGTATTTTGTTACTAATTTTAATGCCGTATCCCGGTGTTATACTGTGTATATATATTTTTTTCATTTAATTGAAATTTTTATTAATTAAAGGAATATAAATGTTGAATTCGTTCAGGATTCTATCAAGCAGACCTAGACTTGTCGTAAACTATTTTTCAGTATCTTTATTCAATGTAGTCAAATAAATTAAATGTAAATATATAATATTACATTCAGGCTTTGAATTTATTAGTATTGTGGGATTTATTATTCGGTAACACATGTTATATAATTACAGATAACTATAAAACACTTAGTTTTATTCATAAATCAATACATTCCATGAGGTTGAAAAGATTTACTTTAAGAATCAGGTGGGTGTAAGGTTATTATTGAAATTATTTACTTTTCACAAAGCAAATTTCAATATTTCTGTATAAATGCAACGTTGGACTCTACAAAGATTTCAAAATGTTAGAAACTTTGAATTTCGTTTTACTTTCTTATAAATCTGTTTAATCATCTGTCTGTCACACTTAAGTTTGAAATAGCATTTTCATCAGTAAATAGACACATCTTAAGAATGAACTTGTTCTTGTCTTTTACTCTAAGCACTACCTTTTTTTAATAGAAAAAAGCAAAATAAAAATAGAACAAATTGGTCTCCATTAGCAATTCATTCTCTTGTGCTCAATGTTTCTTTTTTTTCTGAACGCAACATGTTGACTTTGTAGTCATTTTGGATTTAACTTTTTCATGTTGGTTGGAATTCATAGATGGATTAAAGAATCATGAATGCTGTAGACTATTTTAAATATGGATTAACTAGTCAGACTCCATGATGGAAGTTATTGGGTTTCAATTTTTTTTTTTTTTTTTTTTTTTTTGAAATATTTTGGAAAATTCCAAATGCTATAAAATGTAAAAAAAAAAAAAAAAAAAAAAAAAAAGAAAAGTCATGATAGTTTTATTTAATAGCAAAAGTGCAAGTAGAATATTCATAATTTGTATTTTTAGATTATTCAAACTTTTCATCTTGGACTTTATTTTCAACATTTTGACTGCTGTAATCTCCAACCTTTTGTTTAGGTGCTTGTTGAATTCTGGAATCTGTATGGAAGTTCAAATAGAATCCTTTATTTAATCCATGGTGATACTTTCAGATTCTTGAGTTCAACATAATACACCTAAAGGTGGGAGATTACATCTTTTTTTTTTTTTTTTTTTAATTAAATTTTCACCCCAAACAAGGCACAGTGCCACTTTGAAGCAGGGGGCTACTATCAGGGACATAATTTGCAGATACATTATGAAGGGAGATGAGTAGAAAGATGTTTGTTCACATTACACTTGAACTTCTGCATATCAGTACAGTTGGGAAAGCAGAATCCCTGAAGAAAGTTCCAAAGACTTGCAGTTCTGAGGAAGAAACTATTGGAGTAAAAGGCTTTCTTGCATCTAGGGATCTCTACTGTAAACGGGTGAGACTTAGTGGTCTGTCATGTTTGTCGGGGGTAGTTACGTCGAGGCGGTACAAGTGTTTTCAGTTCATCAGAGCATTCACCATTAAAGTCTTTGTAGAACAGACAGAGGGATGCAATATCTCGTCGATGGGACAGAGGCTGAAGCCTAGATGACAGTTCAGGACCTATCAGGTTGGCGACTCTCTTTTGAACCCTGTCCAGGAGCGAGAGACAAGCAGCAGATGCACCAGCCCAGATGTGACAACAGTACTCCATACATAGGGCGAATGGTGGCCTTATAGAGGTACAGGATACTTTCAGGCATAAGTAGTTTTCTAGCATGGTAAAGGGAGCCAACCTTCTTTGCAGCAGCAATGCTCTCAATGTATCCATTCCAGTTCATATTCCCTATAAATGTTAGGCCGAGGAGTTTAAAAGTACTTTCAGACAATGTATTCTTGGCCATTGTTATTGGTGGTAGAGAAGGTTTCTTGTAGTTATTGAAGAAAACACGCTTAGTCTTAGCAGCATTGAATGTGACCATCCATTTTTGTCCCCATTCCACTACGGATTGGAGGTCATCCACTAGTGTTTCTGCCATTTCCTTGGATATGTGTTCATTTGTTTTCTCCTCATATCTGTTATAGAGAGTGGTGTCATCTCCGAAACAATTTTATCAGGGAGGTCATTTATGAATATCAGGAATAATATAGGTCAAAGGATAGACCCCTGAGGTACTCCCGCATTTATGTCATATTGTTTAGATGTACGACCGTCGAGGACAACTTTGATTTTTCTCTTACTTAAAGATTTAATTACATTATGTATTCTTCCAGTGATTCCATATGACCTAATTTTCCTTAGAAGACCATCATGCCATACCCTGTCAAAAGCCTTAGATATATCAAGGGCTACAGCTCTGCTCTCCCCTGTTTTGTCCAATGAACGGTATATACGTTCAGAGACTACAGTTAAGATATCTGCTGTTGAACGGGCTTGCCTGAATCCATATTGTTTGTCAGTCAGGAGTTTAGCAGCTGTTAGGTGCTGGACTAGGGCTTGATTAACTAAGAACTCAAATATTTTGGCGAAAAGCAGGAGGAGGCTAATGGGGTGATAATTTAGTGGGTCAGTTCTTTCACCAGAATTCTGGTATCACAGAAGCGGTTTTCCAGCAGTCGGGAAAGCAAGATTCGTTAAGGTATTTATTGTAAAGTTTATAGAGAACTGGAGCAACCTCGGCAGAGCATTTTTTTAATAGCACAGCCGGGATGAGATCTGGTCCACATGCTTTTGAGGTGTCAAGGTTTTTTATAAGACCATGTACCTGAGAAGGGGTGATTTTCAAATCGTCTAGTGTGGTGTCTGTCTGCAAAGGATAGTGATGGAGTAGTGTGCTGGGTCCAGTGTGGTTTGAGGCAAACCGACTGGCAAGCAACCTCATAATTGTTTCATAGTGGGGGAATTGTTGACTGCCCATTATTTACTACGCTGTTGTAGATTTTACAAAAATCATGGGTTCCTAATTTCTGTGCTTCGATGCGTTTTCTGGTGGTTTCAGAGTAATCTGTCTTAGCTGTCGCTATCACTCTCTTACAATTATTTCTAGCTTCTATATACTTCTGTTTGTTTGAGCTGGACTTATGTCGGTTGAATCTGCAGAACGCATGCTGCCTTTGACAAATGGCAGCTGCACAAGCAGAAGTAAACCATTGAGGAGAGTGGGGCTTGCTATAGAATTTCCGTGCGGGAACATGTGCTTCAATTGCAGTTTTGAACCATTCAGTGGTCTCATTTGCACACTGTTCCACTGGAAAAGAAAAGATATTTTGCCATGGGGCATCTCTGATGAGTTCCCTGATGGCTTCCCAGTCAGCCTTTTTGTAATACCTCGTTGTTTTGAGTAGTGGGTCTTCAGTTTTAGGGCAGGAATTTAGGGTGATTTCTATCATTATCACAGCGTGATTAGCATTCCCGAGTGGGCTGTGAGCATTTGTTGTACAATCATCAGAAACCGTTGTCAGAAAGAGATCCAGAACTGAGGCATGTTGATCTTGCTGGTCTGGGAAATGTGTCGGAAATGTAACCGTCTGAGATAGGGAATGGGATATAGAGACGCTATGTGTTGTGCTACCAGCTACATCTGTGTAATTAGAGAATCCTAGCCAGTTACTGTGGTGGACATTGAAGTCCCCAAATACATGTACTTGTGCGCTAGTATCAAGGGAGAGTGCTATATCTATGCTGTCAGAGACTTTGTTTATTAGGGTACAGTCCTGGGTTGAGGGAGAGCGGTAGAGAAAATACAAGTAGCTAATATTATGTTGCATATTTAGTCTGAAGCACATAAAGGCCTGGTCGTCTGTTTCTAGTTTTATTTCTCTAGTCAGGGGGAGGGTGTTACAAATATAGACTCCAAGCCCATGCATATGTCTGTCCGAGTCCTTACGGCAGAGTGGGAGATAACCAGGTATGTTAAAGTGGGTAGAGGGAATGGAGGAGTGAAGGTTAGTTTCACTTAATTCTAAGATATCTGCTGAAATATTGTGAAATAACATTCAAGATGAGAACACTAGTCCAATCATAAATACAAATCCTGAATCTTAATCTCCAAAATTCTAAAACCGGAAATATTTATCTATTATTTGGACTATTATTTTTATCTTGAATGCCACATCCACAATGTAAACTCCTCCACCCCACTTTCTTCAGGTACATCTTTTTAAACTTAGAAATATTCTTGTTGAATTTGAGAACTCTAACAGAATTTAAAACAGAACCCTTTTAGTTCACTAGCAAAGATTATTCTTATTCAGTTAGTCATAACCGAGTAGAAGTAGAAATTACACTTCTACCTGATTATATCCGACTGAATGAGAACAATCTACCACCAGGAATTAAATAAAAGGTTCACTTAGAAATTTCATACAAGTTCCTATGTCCAACATAAAATTTTCCAAGTTCGAAAAGATCTACTTGAAACCTAGAGGTTACATCGGGCAAAATACTCGTGAATACAGAACTCCAGGATATGGTGGCCCTAGGATACGGTTTGGTCAGGTTACGAAGTGGAATACCATGTTTTCTGGCTGCTGGTTACGATATTTGCCTCACCTTACAGTGTTATTTATAATGTTATTTGATTATATACATGTTATATACTGTACTATATTTTGTTACTAATTTTTAATATGCACTGTATAAAATTTTGCTTAGGCCCTGCCATACGGCGATTTCACCTTACGATCCCAACCCCCAGAACGGATTAATGCCGTATTCCGGGGTTCTACTGTATAGCATGAAAATAGTCAATCGGTAAAACAAATTCCCAACCATAAAATAATCACGGTTTTCTTTTTTTTTAAAAAAAAAAAAAAAAGAAAAAAAAAAGCTATTTGTAACCATATTTTCAAAATAATATTTCAGTTCATAAAACCAAATTCATTGAATTTATGAAACTTTGTTCTATTGTTTTAAAGATTTTTCTTCTACAAATTTTGATTAACATTTTTATTAACTTAGAAAAAATCAGATGCTGTCTTCTTTTTGTTTACACATCTACATAGTGCAGTAGCAGTATGAATACAGCTTCTAAGTTTGGATGAATTACATTCTTTTGATTTGGTGAATGCTTATTGACAATATTACAGTCATCTTATCTGAGGGAGTGACAAGCAGAATTATATATATTCTACAAAAGCTGTTTCATAATGTTTTAGGACATTTCCATTCTTGAACTAATATGATTATTTCAGAAACACCCTTTAACTCCACATGATTTTCCTCAACCTATTGGATTTGTATATTATTGAATATTTTATGAATGAATACTAGCAGGTCACCCGGCGTAGCCCGGTAATAAAATAAGCTTAACTATATTTTATTTTATAGAGATTTGGTATTATTATAGAACCAAAACTCTTCTATTGTACCCAACGAACGAACTCTCTTGCACACACAGTTCTTTTATAAATTTATGCAGATTTCGTATTTCTTATTATAAAGTAAATTCTCTATTGATTATTTTATATCCAATATATAGTAGCGATTTAAAAAAAAAAAAGAAGAAAAACTCACTTGGTTAGAATTGAAATCAAAATATACAATTCTTCAGCCTCGTTCTTTAGCATCTGAGTCACGCTCGTACACATAAATATTTAAAAAATAAAATTGTTTAACCTGGAATATAGATTTGTGCATGCAAACACATTTAGTCAACTACTTCTGCCAAAGTCAATTGTTTTGCTATTAATTTTGACCTCTTAGGAACAACTTTTTCTGGCTAAATACCAAATTTGAAAGTGTACTACAGGTCCAAATACCCTATATATCAAATTTCAACTCTAGACCAAATGCTGAGAGTGGAGTTTGGTGGAGACTTTTTGCACACATACTGAGAAGCCAATGTTTAATGATGTGATGTGATCTAGTTCTTCCAGTGCTATGGATATTTTTTTTTTTTTTTTACAAGGGAGTCACCGCTTATCAAAGCCTGAAGGCCACTTGAGGATAAGGGTTAATGAGTGTAAGGCGGTCAGTGAGATAACAGTACAATGATCAGTAGTGGTGGAAATTGGGTAGAGTTTTATTATTTAAAGGAATAGCTAAACAAGAACTTCTTTACATCTAACTTGAAAACGATCATGTTGTAGTTAAGTGGAAAGCAGAACTGCAGTACCGGTGGCAGTTCTAGGAAAAAAGCTTTATTCATAGGATTTGCGTTTAGATTTAGGCACAGATAGTGGAGGGAAATTGTTTATTGGTTGTAGCTAGATGAGTGTTGTGAATGTCATGCAGTGGGGGGGGGGAACCATAGATTGAAGCTCAGATGAACACTTGCCATGAAAATAATGATAGAGCAGAGATAAATTCACAACGTCTCTTCTATGATAAAAAGGTTACAGGGAGGAAAAAAGGACATCTTCTCCCAGGTTTTGAAATTGGTCTTGAATCCTTTCAAAGCAGTAAATTATGCTCTGAGCAACTCCTCCCCACATGTGACAACAGTACTCCATTTTAGGACATATTTGGCTCTTATAGAGGTAGGCACTAATATCTTAGAAAGATATGAATTTGTCTCTCATCCTCTCAATAGTAGAGTAGTCCAGACTCAAGTTATGGTAGAGCAATTTGTCTAGGAGAAGCAAAACTCCAAAATAACACTTGCAAATCTTTTAAATATAAGATAAATCCATTTACTGATCATATTTTAATAGCGAAGTAACCCGTGATCCATCAGTATCGTAATTATTTTTTGTTGATAAACAAATAATAAATCTAATAAAATGTGACTAAAATAATTCATCATAATTAATAGGGAATATCAGCACAAGTATTAATACTATTCAAAAAGAGTCTAATTTTGTCTTTATTTAAAAACGATTCATCAGATTTTGTAAACTTGCCTTTTCCAACTTGGATAATCTAAACAGTTCAATGGATAGCCGAATGAATCACATTTTAGTCTTTGTGTGCGTGAGAGAAGCATACACAATATAGTGACTATGAATAATATATTTCTTATGAAAATACATTATGCAATTAATTTCTAAATGCCAACTACTCATCAGAGCAAAACATATCTAAAATATTTACTTTCATAAAAGGTTTAGCAGAATATGTAGGTTTATAAGTTTATACATTATGAGGAAAAACATTTTTTGTGTTTTGATCAAGATAAATTTGTATAGAGAAGATCAGACTGGCTGGTGTAATATTAGCTATCTTTTATGGCTTGGAAAATAATTGGAGGAAGTAGGGTATCATAGGGGAACATTCAAAATAATTTGAGGGGGGGGGGCTGTAGAGTGTGCCATATCTTTACCTGATGAGTTGTTACCCACCTGTGTGGCTGTCTAAGACATCTTGTACAGCATTATCAGAAAACTCATCTTCCTTCTCCAACATTATTCAAAATGATCAAAGAGTAATGTGGTACCCATAGGACTACTCAACTCTAACCTGTAATTTGAAACTTTCCAAGAATAAATTTTATATCTTTATATAATCTCCATCCAGACACACTGCATCCATGTTTGTATGCAGAAAAAGTGCTTACTGTACAGCTTGGCTGGAGGCTTGACATACACACATTACTTCAAAGGTCTCTATAAAAAGGAAGTTTGGTTTTAATCCAAGACAGTAGGAAGACATTTAGCTCAGTATTACACCTGGCTATAGATTTGTTAACAAGGAATATATAAGCTTGATGCAGCCTTGAATAATCACTGAAACAAAAATCTATCAGTAGAGATATATCAAAACTGGATCTACATTCTTTGTAGATGTTCTCACCTGTTTTACATGTAGCAGATGGTTTCTATCAATTATTAGACTGTGCAGAAATACAAGGGCGTAAGCAGTAGCAGAGGCAAATCTGCCATTGTCAGACACAGCACAATCAAAATCTTTGTTTTTAATTGCATTTCTTGCAAGCAATACTTTGAATCGTTAATTGGACATTAGTGATTCTCAAATGGAATTGGCTCATTACCCAATGGGGGAATGAATTTGTGACATAATCCTCCCTGTGTCTCTGCATGGATGGCTCAAGCATATTAGTGGAGAGCTGAGAATGTGAGCAATAATCATTAGGGAGGACTTGGTTGCGCTTTTGGGTCAACAAGTGGTCGTCGATCTTGGGTGATGGAATATCAAGTACCTAACCATCTTTTGAAGCCTTGCTCAGGACCACTGGGCTTGAGCTGCTACAGTTCAGAACTTGGTGCAGCCCAGGGAAGAAACAGACTCAACTCAACCAGAATAAATACTATTACAACTATAGATAAGATGGAATCTAAGAAGAATCTGGATGGTGTGATCGAATTCCTTGAAAAATATTACAATTGTATCAAATTTGAACTTTTTAATTAAGATATCAATTCTATTAACAATCATATTAGCATTCCTTTTTACATGTATAAAAGATATACACAGATATATCATCTTGTTTCATCCACTCTTCACATTAGACCAATACACACATAACTGTCATAAGAATGTTGGCCCCTTTTCTTTGCTTATATATCCTATTTTATAAACTTCACAAAATGTTTCTCTTTTCTTAAAAATTCTTTAAGATTTAATGAAATGAAAAAAAACCCAACAAATTTGTGATATACGTTTTGAAAATTTGAATTTATCAAATTTAGTGTTAGAATTTTTATATCTAATGGTAAAAAACAATTCTTGGTAAGAATTTGTATAACTCTTTTAGTGCGAATTTCAATATGCATGAATTGTGAAAATCAATAAAACTTTGCAAAATTCTGTAAATCAATTTGACGTAAAACTGTTCTTTCATTGTGAGCTTATATATGATTGTCTGTAGAATAGTGAAATAAAATATGAAAATGCATCTTAAAGAAGAAAAAAAAACAAACTTGTTTTTTACTTTTGTTCATCTCAAACAAAGCATATTGTCACGGAGATGTAAGTGGCTACTCTGAATTAGAGGCCATAGTTATATGGAGTATCATCTATGCGAATTTGTACAGCAAAATATTTGTTCACATATTTCAATTTCTGCATATTCAGTCAGGAAATAGAAAAGCTATTCAACAATGAAGGGGTGGGATTTTGCTGATTGTAAGGTTAATTGGAAGTAATTATTTTGAGGACGCATAAGATCAAGGACTTTGTTGGAGCACATTTCATTGAAGTACTTGTAAAACAAGCACAGGTCTGCAACGTTTGTAGTAGTGAAGCTTGATTGTGAGATACTATCTCTTTTTTTTTTTTTTTTTTTTTTTTTTACACAGTGATCACCACTTATCAAGGCCCGGAAGCCACTCAAGGATAAGGTTTATTGCAAGTACATTACGTTAGGCAGAATGAAAGAAAGCAAACAGATATCACAACAGGCTAACCTTTAAACTTCAATGTAAATTTTATTAAAACCAAAACGATCCAAATTGCAAAAGATGTGCCATCTTTAACTTCCTGCTGAAACAGAGCTGAAACACCTGTAAGTGTAGTAGTTCATGGTTTATCTTCGCGTTTGCAGGATTCAAAACTTCCCGCTGTTCGAAGAATAGTTGCAACAAGTCGATGAGTTAAGTGATGCCTTCCAAGAATGAATGCTGCGAGTCTGGTAGTCATGGAGTTCACTGTAAATAACCATCCGAATGGTGGACAAAGGGCAGATCAAAATGTAGACCTTAAATTTGTCTCGGAAAGACATTATATAAGTAATGAAGAAAGTCAATCAATCGTAGAGCATAACAGTGTGCTAAGAATACAATATTTCACCCAACATAAGGGCATTAGTGTTTGCAAATGATAACATTTCGCCCCATGTTAGGGCATTAATACGTCTCAATGAGATAAAGGGGTTTTGAGGCTACATGCCTCGAGTGACTCTTCTTACGTCCATTTGACCTGTTGTGTTTGTGAAAACTAGCGCCAAGAATATGCCTCTGCAGTTAATAACAATAGTCAATTTGATAGGCCCAAACAAAATTGTGGGCGGTCAAACCGACCAATAAGGAGCCTACTTATTTCTGCAGAATTTCTTATATGATAGACAGTTTGGGACCTATTAGATTAGAGGGAAGGAACTCTGTGGATAGTATACTAGCCGAAATGTGGCAACAATACTCTATGTATGGGCGAATGGTGGTTTTATAGAGACCTAGGATGCTGATAAGGAAGTTTTTTATTTTATTTTATTTTTATTTTTAAAAAAATCTTTTCTTTTTTTTTTTTTAGCTCAATAGAGGGATCTCACCTTAGCAGTTGGGTTTTAGAGGGGATATTTGTCTCTTCTTTTCATTTTCAACTACCTCACATTTCTGGACATTTCTTTGTTTGGGGAGGGGGTTAACCAACTGTCATCACTTTCTGTAACCTTCTTTTCAAATCTGTTTTTTAATTCTTTCTTGGTGCTGAAAACCTTTTCACACATTCAGTTCAAAATCCACACCTACATGACATGCTGACGCCACTATGGCTAGTACAAAGAACTAACATTTAATGAAGCTTATCCATTATTTTCTGTCCAATATTAACATGGGATGGTCTCTGTAAGGCCGGAGCTGTCCTACATGCCACACAGCTTGTGTATGAGGTTCATTTATCTGTTAAGTGTTTTGTGTAAATGTTAAGAGTGCTTGTACAAAGGAAATTAAAAACTAAAAATAAAATAATAAAAGCAGATTTTGCCAAAGAAATAAATAATAAAAAAAATGTTTTGGCCAATTATGTAAATAATGGAATTATCTATGAATTTACATTTCTGGATTTTTGTGATTTTAAGGCATCATTACTTAGTCCACTTCCAAAAATCAGTGGAGTAACTGTATTCTTTGAAAATTATAGCACACCAATATTTTATGTGGATATGCATTATAATGTACTTATCTATATTATAAAATTAGAAGAATACTTGCCCAAGGATGAGTAAAATTAATACCCCGCTCAAACAGAATAGTTTTGCACCACTTTCATGTCCCTTTACAAAGATTATAAAATCAAAATATGCTACTAAACCTTATGTTTAGAATCTTCATTCCAATTTTGATCAAAATCTATTACATGATTTAGTTTCTAGGAAATGTCTGTCATTTAAAGCTTAAGGAGTATTTAGAAATTGAAATTCAGGGAATTTTATTTAATGTCCAATGACTATGAATCGAATTTGATGCAAATCTGATATATTTGAATTTTTAAATGGGAAAGTGTGCTTATATCATTGCTTGTAAAAACCTTTAAATACACTAATGAAACTGAAAAAAGACATAAAAATGTTCCTAGAAGATTTATTTAATTTAAGGTACACATAAGAATAAACTAAAATTATTTACAGTGGTTATAGCTAGATGAGGTTTTGTAAATGTTTTACAGGAGAATCATAGATTTGAGATCAGACAAGCACCTATCATGAAAATCACAATGGAGTAGAGGAAGACTAGCAACTTTTCTTCTGTGAGAAAGAGACTTTAGGGAAGAGAAAAGGACGTCATCCACTAGATTTTGAAATAGGTTTCATACTTTGGAAAGTATGCTCTGAGCATCACTTCTCCAGATGTGTCGACAATACTCCATCGTAGGCAAGTCAATCCTTATTTCATTTTATACTCTAACTAAAAGTTATTGTTAATAATATTCAGCTTAAAAGTTCTCTTTATAAGTTGCATTATGTATATTATTTGCCTCCTCCAGATGTTCAACACAAGGTCAGGCGTGGTCTTGAAAAGTCAGCACACTATTTCTGTATGTAGATAAAATACAATCGAAAGAAGATAAAGATTACATCAAGGCATATGGAGGATTTTTTTTTCACCCCAAATAAGGAACAATGCCACTTTAATGTAGGGGCTACTATCGGGGGCATAAGTTGGAGGAATACTATGTAGGGAGTTGAGTAGCAAGATGTCTGTTCACATTACTCTTGAACTTCTGCATGCCAGTACAGTTGGGAAAGCAGGAACTCTGAAGGGAGTTCCAAAGTCTAGCAGTTCTGGGGAAGAAACTATTAGAGTAGAAGACTTTCTTACATCTAGGGATCTCTACTGTAAAGGGGTGGGATTTAAGCTGCTTGTTGGGTTTGTTGGGGGTATTTACGTCGAAGGGGTACAAGTGCTTATAGTTTGTTGGAGCATTCACCATTAAAATACTTGTAAAACAGGCAGAGGAATGCAACATTTCGTCAATGGGACAGAGGTTGAAGCTTTGCTGACAGTTTAGGACCTATCAGGTTATATTTTTTTTATAAGTGTTCAAGAAGATTGTTATAAGTACAAGGTGTCTTAGCCACCTACTTATACTGACATATAAGAGCTAGGAATGTAGAATGGTAATAAGTAACAGAAAAAAAGAATTGGTAGATCATTAAAGAAAGGAAATAAATATAGAAATCACCAAGAGGTTAAAAGGATGATCATCTTGTATGTTAGATTTGGGTCATGTGACATTTTTTTAATTTGGCATGTCCCCTCCCCCTCATACTTTGGTTTCCGTTTCAATTTTTTATTTACTATTTTTTTTTTTTTAAGGAATTTTCTTGCATGCTGTTGATTAGTCATTCTATTAAATACATTGATTGTTGAATTATGCATTGTTCAATTTGACTCAATCATTCTTTTATCTAACTGTTATAACTTTCTAAGATTAATTTTTGTTTTTGATTGTTAAAACAGTCACCATGATGAATAAAACTGTGGATCTCCATAATCCCAAAAAGGTTGATATGCCATAAAACAAAATAACCAAAGCGTATTTCCTTCCATATAACATGTTCCAATTGATAGATGTTTGTCAAAAAAAGCGATCGTTGCATTAGCAATACACCAGTGCACTTGTGCAAATTGCTATGCAAACAAAATCTTTTATGTCATAAGGAGCAAGCAATTTTTTCTTTCTTTTTTTGTGTATGGTGGAAAATATATGGTAACCTCCAAAAGAATTGATTTCTTGCAAATTAAACATAAATATAGATTGCAGACTAAAGAGACATTGGAATACTTACATGGTTTATTTATTCTGTTACAAAACTCTTACTAAATGTTAGTGCAATCAACTATTCTCATAAATGTACACACACACACGTATATTTTCTATCAATTCTACAGTCTTTTTTTCAGCTTACCACTGATAGATTTTAGAAAGGGAAAACACATTGTATTACAAGCGCATGACATAGCCATTTACGCATACAGTTATTAAGTTCAATCGTGGTTAAAGAAAAAAAAAAAAACGAAACAATCCCAGCTTAACACTTACAGCTCATAACCCATCTACAATTATTGCACTATTAAGTGAACAGCAACATACTTCAGCAGCTCTTTTGAGGGTAGCACAGTTCACCTGAGAAGGGTCATGAAAAGGTGACCTAAAAAAAAAAATGCATATTAAACTGTGACTGTTTACACCAGTAAAAGAAAATAAAACAGGCTAATGATAGCTATTTGGAATGCACAAACACTCCTTGACCACAAAAAGTTGAAAACTCTAAGCAGCAAACTAGTATCATTGTGAAGAAACTGGTTAAGTATAAAATCAACACTGCATTGGCGGAAGTATCTTTCAGCGATGAAAATCAACTGAAAGGTGAGGGCTGGATCTACATTCTTTTGGAAGTGAAGGATGAATTGGTGGAGAGTGGGTTTCCTCATTCACACAACCAATAGTTTCGGACAATCACATGGTGTGACAAATTGATGCACCTCTGAATTGCTTTACAATGCAACCATTTTATGACTTATTTCAGTTTGTACTCAACTCTTTGTGATGAAGGAATTGGGAAATCCACAATCAAATTAAGGAGATGAATATAGGGAAGGCACCTGGACTCCAATATGTATTAAAAAAAAACATCCTTATGGAAGTTTGATGTCTGGATTAGTGCTCCTGTTCCTCAGAACTAGATGGATGCAATATTGATCTTGATATACCAAAGGGAATGGTGCACAGTTGGTCTGCTGTGGCAGCTGTCAAGGAATACATCTTCCTAACGTAGGTGGCAGGATTTTCTTGAAAATCTTGCTTAACTGACTCCCTAGAGTGTTTCCTTGTTATTCCGGGAAGTCAAAATTGTTTTACATTAGGTTTTGGCACAATGGACATAAACTTTTCTACCAAACAACTTAAAAAAAAAAAATTGTATCTAACAATAAGTAGTATTCAACTTTTTTTGGTTTTAAAAAAAAAAAAAAAAAAAAAAAAAAAAAAAAATTTCAACACTTTAAATAGTATGATGTGTTGCACAATCTTCTGCAAATTGAAATGATTACCATGATTTGTCACAATGCTTAGTTTTATTAGAATAATGAACTCTGAACCAATAGCCATTGATAATGAAAAACAAGGTGACATCCTTACACCGAGGTTGTTCTGTTTGCCTTGATCCCTCTCCTATACTTTTTAGGACTAATGTCATGTACTTGTACATTTCCGAATCACAGGTAAGATCTGGAACCTCACTCACTTAAATGCAAAGTCCAAGATTTTCCAATCTCTTATGCATCAACCCTTTTATATCAGCTATGCAGGCTTTGCTACTCACACTCAGCTGGATATACAGGAAACTCTCTTCATAATGGTGTTTGGACTCCCTGTCAATCTGTAGAAAATGAAAATAATGCTCACTATGCCATCAGAGCACCAATATCTACATCATGGGGACCAGGCTATATGATTGACTCATTTGTATATTTTTGCAATATTCTTTCCCATAACTCCAAGATACAAATAAGAAATAAAGGATTTTTTTTTTTTTTCATTTTTTTTATTACCTTGAAAAATATGTGGTCAGATAGCCATCCTCATCAAAATGACGTTTAGTATGTAGGAGTAGTTCATTTTGTCTATACTCTTATAGTCCACATTTCTGAGGAATATGTACCATTGTCATATCCGAGCACTAGAGAGGTTTCACAAAACTTGAGTTATGATAATCCTAAGCATTAATTGGTAATGTCTCCCAACAGACACTGCTGAATTACAGGAAGCTGGCATAGAAGTATGCTTAATTCATAGTCCAAAGTGCTGGATACTAGACAAGGATAGAAGATGCCAGATTAAATAACTGCTATATGGGGAACTGCAGCATGGTAAATATCTGAAATGTAAGCCCACAATGTTTTAAAGATGTTGTCAAAGACAACCTGAAGACCCTTAGCATGAATGTGGAAAACTGGAAGAGGACAGTTTCAAAGTGATCATATCATGGCAGAAACGCATCTACGATGGTTGTGAAAGTTTAGAGGCAGGGTGAATACATTATTTATCGTGAGGTGTGTTTTGTGGTAGCATCACATGTTAAGTATCCCAAACACCTTTGCAGCCTGAATATTTGTGTGGTGACTGTGGCAGTGTGTCTACTCAGCTACATGTGATCCCATAGCAACAACCAGCCATGCAAAGGACAAACTAAGGAAGAATATAGATATTGTATATTTTGGCATATAAGATGACCCTTAACGTTAAATCATCTTTAAAAAACAATATTTCATAAGATACTGAGTGTTGCAATCTCTAGCCTAGGCTAAACAAATATGGTTTCGTGATTTAGCAATCGTCTTATACAACCGATATATGATAAATTTATTAAAATTTGCTCTAATTTTGTACTCCATCTTATCTGACAGTCGCTTTATACACCAAAATACACGGTATGTATGGTATGTATAAACAAAAGCCATATATATTAGCAAGCCACCCAGCATTGCCCGATCGTAAAATACACTTCAATATATTTGAATTCATGCTGATTTTGTATTATTATAGAAAAAAATTCTCTATTATATTGTACCCAATATATATATATATATATATATATAGTAATGATTTAAAAAGTTAAAAAAAAAAAAGACTTCCGTGCCATTATCTGGAATTGAAACCCAAAACAGTCAGCACTTCAGCCTTCATTGTTATTTAACGCTTCAGCCACCGTCGTTACCATCGCTGGATGAATAAAAAAAATGTCAAAAATTAAGTGACTTCAAGCTAAAAAGTGTATGTACGCATGCTTTGAAGTTAGTCTATTTATTCCCGCCAAAGTCAACTGTTTTTTTTCCATTTTGACCCCTTTTAGTAACTATTTTTACAGGCTAAAAACTAAATCAAAAGTGGTCCCAGATTCCAGATACCCTATGTATCAAATTTCAAGTCTGCAGACCAAATATTCAGAGGAGTTTGGTAGAGACTGTTTACATGCACACCGACAAAGTCACTTATAAATAAACTATTTCCATGTACTAAAACGTTTTCATCCTAAATTCTATGCAATTATGCAGAATTTAGAAACTATGAATAAATATAATTAAGCGTGATAGTGAAATGAAACCAATAGCCTAATTAGAAAAAAATGAATAATTACTTAATGAATATTCGTTTTTCAAAGGAATATGAAAATTAGTTAACCTTCAAGTAGTCACTTGCATATCCTTGACTGAGTATATTCAGTTCGTTTTAATAATTTTTAAATAGAAAAAGTAGGCTTTAAATATTAATGTCATAGCGAGAAAAAAGAAACCAATTTTATAGGTATATAATGTATATATACACGCACATGAACCCCTTCCATCTCCTCACCACAATTTTTCTTTTGTGGAAACATAACTATCCTTTTTTTTTCTAATACACAGGGATCTGTTGTATTATTTTATGTGCTTTTTTCTAAATGATCCCACTTAATGCATAAGCAGTTTCTAGATCTCTTCTATATTGTTTAATAATTTTTCTTGTAATTAACTTTCCTGTTTTTTTTTTCACATTGATTGAAATAATAGGCTTGCCTTGCACTTGTACTCTGTTTTCTGATAAACTAGCTGCGTGAAAATGTGAAATGGATACTTAAAGACAATGGTTTCAGATCTTTTAAAAGATACAAATCGACTATATAGATTTTCTTTTAAACCTTTTACTAGCAATAATAATTAAATTACTATTTTTTATTTATATTTTTAGGGATTTTAAAGATTTTTTTTCTTTGATATAAAGGCAATAGTAAAATGCAAAAGAAAAAAAAAAAAAAGAAAATGATGCAAGTTTTCTAAATCATCCCAATCCAAACATCTTGATTATGTCTTGAAACTACATTCGGCATTAAAGCCCCACTTTGGGGCAGTGGGCATCAACCTTGAAATGCCAAGCCCATTCTGACAGGTACTACCACTGCAGTTCAGTCTCCTCAAGGATTAGACTCTATCATTTACAGACTGTTTGCAAAATATGAAAGCAAAAACAAGTTTAATCTACAAACTGCTCATAGAAGATGTAGTTTCAACATAAAATGATATTACACTAGTTGATACGTCATAAAACCCAACGGTCAACCAAAAATAATCGAATTCAGCTTCTACAATGGTTGATGTGCAATGAAACTAAATTATATTTAAAGGAATATGATTCCATGCTTGATACATGTGCTTATCATTTTTTTCTCGAGTAATGTGAAGTAATTGGTAATAAATTGATATAAAGAAGAAATAGAATGAAATCGATCTATTCTCATCAAAAAGGGTACATGTGTTGAACTTGAAATAAAGAAAAACGAAAATCAATAAAGCAGGCTTTAGCCTTGAGGATGGCCTTGATGTAATTTTAAAAGTGAATTCATAGATCAAGTGGTTCTTATTATTTTAGCAATCACATTTATAGCGAATTTCATCTTTAGTATTTAACATATTAGTTATTGTCTGCCCCCTGTTTCTCTTTGCCACTTTTGTCTTTCTATTTTTACCCCCCCCCCCCATCCGTCTTTCTCCCCCCCTCGTCTTTCTCCCCCCCTCCTTGTCTTACCCCCCTTTCTTTCTGCCCCCTCACTTCTGTCCTTGTCCTTTTCATTATGTAAGCAGTTTCATGGATTTAAATCAGAATTAAATATTTGTATAATTGTAAATTCTTGACTAGCCTTTTCAGAATTATGAGATTCGTGTAGCAGAGATCCGTTTTATTGTAGAATTTGTATAACCATTACAGGTCAACCTATTGATAAAGGACTTCATTAGTACACAAATGGGGATTTAGATTTCTGAAAAATTGTTTGACTCTTTAGTATGAGATGTGGAGCAGGCTAGAAAAAAAAAATTTGATTTCAGTCATTAAAAAAATCGATTCTGACTACCAAGCTAAACTGCCGTAAAAAGTACTGCCAATTCCTGACTCCCCACCGCTGTCTACTACTGCAGTATAAATGGATGCATTGACATTGATGCTATACAGGAAAGAATTTTGACACCACGGCATGTCTCTCATTACTTAGTTTCATATTTTCCATTTCAAATTTTCCTTAATTCTATTTACAGTTTTGGTAGATTCAGTTTCTTTTGTATCTCCATAAAAAGAAATATAAGTAAAAAAATAACTTAAAAACACAAACCCTTGTCTTAACCTTTTGTAGCAAAGACGCTAATTACATTTTGAAAGAATTAAAAAAAAAATTGGGTGGGGGAATTGTTTAATTTATTATTGAACATTACAATAACAAGATTTTAGATTCATGAAAAATTAGTTTAGCATAATTTCTATCAACGTACAGTTCTTATAGAAAACATGAATTCGGTGCATCTTGCCATTTGTACCTTTATCATATTAGTCGGTTACTCTTACAAAAAACTTTCTCTTTCACTCATTGTGTCTGTTTTCCCCATACATATCGATGTATCCTTTGTGTAAATGCTTACCTATGTTGAAGAGAGGTAATCAATTAGTATGATCTAATTATATCCAGCATTTATGGTTGGCCTTCCTATTTACTTAGTTTTGGTTATAGTTATCATCAAAGAAGAAAAACATTTCTGACGCTGAGCTCCTTCAGATACTTGCACTTGTTCATTAAGCACATAAACTGTTGGATCACATAATATCGCTCTTCCTCCAGTTTTATTTGTAACATGACCTGTGCCACCTCCTTATATGTCACACATGTAATGTTCTTATGCACCACATGTAGTAGACTCATATTAAAATTCTTGCTAATGGCACTCCTTGTGACTTAATGTTGTTTTATTCTTGGAAGGCAGGCACCATCTTGCTATATACAGGTTTACATATGGTTACCCTTTGACTATTTTCCTTTTTGGTCAAATTTACAATGCAAGAGGAGTGGAATTTTACAGTACTACTTTGTTTTCTGGAATGCCATACGTTTGAATAGCCTGTTTTATCTGGACATTATTCCTGCCCTGAACACCTGCCGGGCCAGACATTGGATGCTCCAGAGCCTTTATTTCCATTGATGCCCATATCCGCATCAGTCCTCATTGAATGTCTGTTTGCCGCCTTAGGCTACAACCAGCCTTTTTGTTATCGAGATACACACTGATGGTAAAATGTGCATTCCATTACATATCAAGTAATACCTGTGCTTGAAGCTTTTTATAGTGAGGAAAAACTTTGCACTGAGACAATCCCACTCTCAGAATAACTGCCATATTGAACCAAAAAGAAGAGCAAGTCAACATCATTGGATGCAGCAATCGCCACAGGTTTTATATCAGGGGTTTCCTTCTCCTAGAGAGGTTGCCCTCCCCATGACTTACGGAGCCCTCTTCACTCAAAGCACAGATGTCTTAGTGTCATACTGTGCTTCTCCCAGACAAATCAACTCCACGTGCACGTCGTGACCACTGTCACGCAGACGGGGCTCTGATGAACGGTGAGTGTCCTGCGCCGTATAACTGGATCTCCATGGCCTTGTGGGCCAACGTTCTTTTAACGAAAGGCATACATACATACATACAATGAGGGTTGATGACATGAGTTGCATCGTGAGAATATGATGGATGTGTAATGCAAGTCTGAAAAACGGGTTTAGATCTGACGAGTGTAGAAGAACTAGAGATGTATGCAGAAAAGTAAATTTCATTGATATACTCACAATGAAAGAATGGATGAGAGTTCTTAGATTAGTAGATGTAGAACAGTTGTGATAGCAGGGTCAGTTGGCTGATGCATTTCCTGTTAGACAGATCAACTATACCCCTCTACCTTTTTTTTAATTTTTTTTTTTTTAATTTTTTTTTTTTTTTTTAAGAAATAAATTTGTTTTAATTTTATTTTTATCTTTTCTTAGCTTTAATTTAGATGTCTTTATTTTGGTTATGTGCACAATGTTTTGGTCTATTTTGTTGTAGTCAGTACTTTTCCATGAATTTCAAACTGAACAGACTCTCAGCATCCATGTTTTGCATTTTCTTCCAAGTTTAATTTTTTTTTTTTTTTTATATATTTTGAGTTGACAAGAAAGTTATTCTAGTTTTTAATTTAAATTCAGATGAACATATCTCGGCTCCAACAAAAATTTATTGATCAGAATAAGATCAGAATCGACACACTTTTGCCAACGCAAAACAAGTGTACTTATGGCAGTAATGTAAAAATCTTGCATTCTGGTGGTGATGAAGTCACTAAAGGTATTTTTAATATCGTTTAGGTTTTTGAAGCATTTCTCGTGCAGAAAGTTGTCGAGATGCTTGAAAAAGTTGTACTTGTGAGAGGTCTGGAGAGTATAGCAGATTATGCAGTTTTGTAGCCCAATTTGTTCAACTTCTGCAGAGTCGGTTTAGCAACATGCGCTCAGGCATTGTCTTGAAAGAGAATTGGGCCTTTTCTGTTGACTAACAATGGACGTTGTTGAAGTTTGTGATGCATTTCATCCATTTTTTTGACAGTACTTCTCTGCCGTAATGATTTCGCCTGCATTAAAAAAAAACTGTAACAGATAGGGCTGGTCTTTTCTATCTCTCAAGTGATTGGAAATTGTCATATATGTGACCTCTAATTCAGAAGCAAGTTCTCGAACAGTTGTGCATTGATTGGCTTTGACTAAGGCTCTTGATTGTTGTCAACATTCAATGGCCGACAACTATACTCATCATCTATAAGACTCTCGTCACTGCCACAAAATTTCTTAAACCACCATTGTGCTAGCTTGAATTGAAATAAGAAAATTGTGCAAATTTGCTTTTTTTTCCATCTTGTATTTAACGTTCTGAAAAGAGAATTGTTTTAAAATTATTGTAATTTAAACGATTAGATAGAGCGAAAAATTCTCTTTAAAATGATATATAAAGTAAAGGTATTATGAAAACTTATTTGAAAATACATAATTTAAAATCAAAATCAAAAATTCCGCAAGAATTTTCTTCTCAACCTAATAGAAAGATTGCTTATCTGCTAATTTGTAAGTAGCTTGATTTTTATTATGTAGATTCTAAATGACAAAGATTAAAAATTGAAAATATGTAAACCTAAATGTTTAATATCTAGTGTTAAAATTTTACAAAACTTGGAGCTATCTGAATTATCACAAAGGGCTTCCATCTCCTCTTTGTCTGCCTTTTCATAAGACTAAACTAAATATAGTCCATGTTATTTATCCTTACACCTAGTAGCCATATTCCAAAAAGTCCTAATGATCAGTTAATCAGGAGTAAAGCCTGTACATAGCTAACTTTATATCAATAGAGATATGCACACATTTTTCTAAGGTATAAGTAGGTTTCCGATGCACAATGCTTGTTAAGATTTATCCAAGTAGAACTAATAAAATCCTTTTTGCTTGCTTGATGCTATTTTAAGAATCTGGTATTGACTCTGGATGTTCAAGATGGCAGGGGTGCAGGCGTCTGTTTTAGGCGAATATTTTAAGCTCTGCAACTTGATATCTGTTGTAGAACCAAATTATTGGCATTTAGTCATCTGGCTCAACTCTGGCTGTGCTGCACTTCTTGTCTTTTCTACCAAGGAATAGTTTCTATTGTATCAAATTTAAGATACGTCTACATGGCCACTTTCCGTTCTATTATTGGATCTTCCTTGGATGAGGAAGTGTGTGTGTGTGGGAGGGGGAGCAGTCTGTCTTGCTCTCAATGATTGTCATTTTCTCTTTTATTCTTTTGGGATAAATCAATCTTTCGGTTTGTGTTATGAAAGGCTATTTTTGATTTCCATAGATTTTTGTTCTACTTGACCACTCATTCTCAAAGATGTTATAAATATTTACTCAACTCAGCTGATTTTGGCCAAAGGCCATAAGTGTAGGTCATTCCTTGAGAATAGATCTTCCTACAACTGTAATTGTCAGCACTATGTTGTTAGCCAATGTTTGACAGTAGGGAACTTGTAAAGGTTTATTTTCAATATTCAGAGATTTCTTTTTAGAGGTTAGGTTTTATTACCAGTGTTGGCTTAGTATGTACTTATGTTCTGAACAGTGTTAGTAGTTTGAAAGATTAAAAGTATGATAGATTTATTGGTTGATAATGGAGATTCGTAGTTCACTTATCAATCGGCATAGCATAAATGTATATGATGTATAGTGACTCCACAATTGAAGCATCTAATACAGCTTTCTGTCAGCTGGTGAATTTTGAGTCTGGATGTCTGAGGTTATTAAGGTGAAATAATTTTCGTACACTGTTAAGTGACTACATACCTCTTTATAATACTTTTAAATGTGTTTATATTTTAAAGGGAAATAACTTTGTACCCAAGAGATATCTTATTTGCCCCAAAGACAATTTGAAGCAGTTATCTGTTCTCGATTTTTTTTAACTAGATGAGAACAAACAGAAATAGAAAATTCAATGCTTGTCAACATTTGCTTATCAAACCTCAATTTCAAAGTAATTTCTTTCAGTTGTAAATTGTTTAAATAAATCATTGTTATTGTTGGTCAACATAAAATCACTATTCATCCACTTACAGTAGAACTTGGGATACAGCATCAAAAATTAGTAACCAAATACAGTACAGTATATAATACACATGTATATAATACACATGTATATAATCAAATAACATTATAAATGTAAGGCGGAGCAAATACATGTATTTCTTCCTGTCACAACATGTATCTCAATAACAGTATAAATCAAATTATCTAAACAAAGCTGTTCCAAAACAGCAGATCTTGTGCACATAAAGGGCTCAGTATCATTTCAGATAGAGCTTTATAACAATAATTAAAATTTAAATTAAGTATTATTGTTAGAATAATAATGTATATATAATTACTTTGTGTTTATACAGGGTATTTTTGTTCTTTAGAGGCAGTAAACTTTAAATTGACAGCTTTTTCTTTAATAACAGATTTGGTAACTATTGGTTATTTTGAGTTCAGATTGGTTTAGCAATTCGTCATGAAGAGATTAACACCTGAGCAGCATGCAAATTTCAAATGATACGATCAATTTGAGAGAAACATTCGATGAATGATTAATTTCATGGAATGTACCCGTCAATTAGCCACCTTGCTCATGCGATTTAACCCCATCAGATTATTTATTTTCTTTGGGGATATGTAACGTCTCATGTCTATGCTGATAAACCAGACAGAATAGATCACTTGGAAGACAACATTCATTGCATTATTGCCAAAAGGCAGCCTAATTTAATGCATAGTTTGTGAAAATTGGACTTCTAGATTACACCACATACACACAAGCTGCATACCTCAAATTATATTTAAATTATAAATATCAAAAATTAATCTTTGGAATAAACCACATATTTGTATAATAAAAATATTTTTCTGTGATTTTAATTAAAGGTTCACTGTCTCTAAAATATACATCTTTTATACTATAGTGAGTAATATGACCATCTATCATTATTGATGATGCAAAGCTTTTTATAAACACAAATGGAGCACTCTTTGGGTGTTGTCAATGTTTATATAAGCATTGAAATGTTACTTGCCTGATGGACAAACAGTTAACATTGTTTTTCTGTATCATGTTTATTCACTGTGGTTAGAGATGGCAAATGCTTTCACATTGAGATTTAAAACTTGACCGCTTGTTGAAACTGATCAGTGGTTGAAGATTTTACTTTTAGACTATTATACCCTCTCTGAAAGTGAAATTATAATGTTCATATATTTCTACCTTTGTGTTAGCAGCTACCAAGAATGCTCTCTTTTTATGAAGAGCTATACACGATGTTCTTTTACTAGAGAGCTCAACCCAAGAACGAAAGAGTAAATGTAATCTATACACACTTTCACAAGATGCAAAGGAGGGTAAAGAACTCTTCTGCCTCGTAACAGTCATTGATTTTCTCACGTCGCCTGTGGTCCTTAATGTTTATCTCATCTGTGTATTCATGCTTCATTTCACACTCGCACAAAATTACGCCATTTCCAAAATCCATATTAAAACACCTTTTCTAGAGTTTCTTGCATTTTATATTTCTTTGGTGACAAGATGAAGTTTCTTTGTCATATAATAGTAGCTACTTATTTTTACCTCCCATGTGTTTTAATACCCAGCAATATATTTTCTCCTCTTTCTTACAACTGCATAATTATGCTCAAAAAGTTCCCATCTTTCTAATTAGAAAAAAATGCTATAGTTACTTTTGCTGCCTTTCTGGCAGTTAGAAATATTTTTACTTCAAAAAGCAAATAAACAAACATACAATTGTGAATAAATAGTTGCCAGTATATGCAATATCTGCTAATTTAGTTCACAAAAAAGGTTTCTTTCTGTTACGATTTTTGTCTAGTGCAATGTTGGGTACATTGATTTGCCTTCAAGTCCACATTTGGTAAGCATGACACATGTATATCAATGAAGTCTTGTTAAACTCATAAATACATTAAAGAAGTTCTAGGGAAAAGCAGAAATTTTTCTGATCGAGCAAGTGCGTTACAATATGCTCAGTGTGTTTTATGCCATAGTTTATCTTTACTGGTTGCAGATCTAATGAAGTCTACATTATTGCTGAAAGAATATTATCCAAAATAGTATATATGGGATTGTGCTAATCTGCATATTTTAGTGTTGATTTTGCATTTAGAGATATATCTCTCTTGCCAATCTTTGAAGATTGTTTGCAATATGCCATGCAGGAGATAGTCACTTGAAGTAGAAGCCAAGATTTCAATGGAATGTGCTCCAAGACACTTGCTGCAGTCGTGTCCCCTCAACATAAATATACCCAACCAACAAACAGCAAAATCCCACCTCTTCATTGTAGAGGTCCCCAGATGCAGGAAAGCCTTCTATTCTAATAGTTTCTTTCCTCCAACCATTTGCCTTTGGAATTCCCTCTCTATTTTCTCGACTGTACAAACATGCGGAAATTGAAATGTTATGCGTACAAACATCTTGCTGCACATGTGTCCACTTAGAAATGCCCCTATTAATCTGGCCTCTAATTTATAATAGTAGCCCTTACATCTCAGTGGCAATATTCTTTACTTTGGGGTGTATATAAATTTAGAAAAAAAAAAAAAGCGAAAATTTTACTGCAAGTGAATATTCCCTGCTTGTTTTTATGTCTAAGAATACAGTCTTGCTACTAAACTATTTCATTTGATGTTGGGTGGAATTTCAGGAAGACTAATGAAATGAGATGAAAATGCAGGGAATAAGGTATATATAAATCGCTTGATCATAACATAAACATAAGTTAGTAAGGTGGTTACATTTGAGTTGGCTAGACAGGGCTCTGATCAGGGATGGAAATGGTAAGAATTCCATTTTTTGTACTGCTAAGCAAATTGATGTTGCAGTAAGTAACTTTTGATAAAAAAAAAAAGGCACAAATTATGAATTGTGCCAGGAAATATTCACTTTGAAAATAAAACTTGTTAATTATTTATAGCATAGTGTTGTCCCTTAATCTGGATCAGAACCATTTTTATTCCAGATATAGCTAAGTGCATTACGACGGCCTGCACTGAAATCTAATACTTATTATCTATATATAAATAAAACGGTTGAATGGGTGTTAGTGTGTGTCTGTGTAAGTATTTAATCGATAAACTTTTAAACTAATGGTCACATAACACTGAAATTAATAGGAAATGTAAAATATGGATGAATAATACATACAAAAATGTCTGCTAGTTTAAATGCAAAATGTTCATTTCAACTTGTCAAAATATTTCTCTTACTTTTGCACATGTGCAAATTCATTCATAGCTGAAAGTAGTATAATTTAAAATCTTTATCTAGCTGTTGATAGCTCAAATGGTAGGGAATACAGCTGAAGCACTAAATGTTTTGGTTTTGATTTTAGCTGATGGCACCAAAGTCAGTTATTTTTAAGATTTTTTTAAAAATAAGTACTAATACATTTCATAGAAAATTGGCTCTGTAATAATAAATACAAAATCTGCATGAATTGAAATATATGTAAGCGTATTTCACGACTGGATAAGGTCGCTAGTTAATAAATAGGGAATACAGTAATGAAAACATGAACCTCATCTATCACCTGACTATGGAATGTGTTGGTTGCTATATCACAAATCTTTTTTTTTTTTCTTTTGTAACAGAAATTATTAGCTGATTCTTCTAAATATGGTCACTGTATGCATAAAATTTTTATAACTCTAACAAAGTAAATTTTGTTTATATATATATATATACTTTTCAAAGTCCAGCAAAGAAAATCTTGCTGTATTGTCTTCAATTCTAATATCTATTTGTTTAAATCTCCAAATACATCTATTAGATAAGTACACTGCTTAGTTATACCAGTTTACATTTAAACGTAGATAATGACAAGAGTATTAATATGTAGAGATGTTGCTCCTAATTATTAAACTAATTGAAAGGAAACAATAGTTAGATTACTTAGCAAGAAGTATGCTTTTCAAGTTAAGTATAGATATGATTTTCAAAATTCAGCAGATGTCAACCATCTTTTCTCATGATTTATAGATTAAAAATTGTCTGATATGTTTGTGAATGTTAATATTCAAGAATAATTTTGAAGTTCTTAAGATGTTTAATAGAAAGTAGTTTCTGGTTAGAATGAAAGTCTATAAGCTAGAGTCGAGTATTGACACCCCCCCCACCACCACCGCTCCATCCCGAAGGATTTTTCAACCAGTTGAATAAAACACCCAACTTATATAGATCTACACAAGCCAATAAACCCATTATGTAAAATCAGTACGAAATAGACCTGAATACAATAGAGATGTCTGTTTCATTATATAATTATCAAAGGAGCCATTGAAATGCTACAAAATGTCATTGATGGTGATTTTAATAAAACAGAATTGGCATTTTGTCAAGTTTTTAGGCTTTGCCAAAATTGGAGGCAATGGTGGGGGAAGTCTTAAAATAAACATAAGTCAGCAATTTCATTGCATTTGATACAAACTAATGCATTATTATTTTTATTTATTTTTTAATGCGTTTTTGCAGGTGTATAAGAGGCCTAGTCTGTCACACTTCAGTTTAGAATAGTATTTTCATTTACAAGTATGCAAATAGTGAGATTGGAGAAATGGAAGTGAAAGTAGGTAGTAAAAACTATATGTGCAGCTCTGTTGGAGATTCTTAGTATGTCTGCTTAATTTTGAAATAGTTTTGTCAGTTGTTCGCCAGTCCGTCAAGCATAATTTGAAATAACATTTCATTGATAAATATATTTTATTTAAACTTTTGTTTTTTAGCTGTGTGCAGTTATCTCTATTAGTGGGTAGGTTTACTTTTTATGCTCAAGTTTGTGGATTTTTCAATAAATCTACATGTATATAGTAGACTTTACTGGGCTGTCTGTTACCCATTCTATCAGGTTTGGAATAGTATTTTCATCCTTTGAACGCAATACTATGGACGCATCCTAAGAATTGAATTTAAAAAAAAAATATTTTTTTTGTAAGTTTTTATTCTTTCTTAAAACTCTGCCATCATTTAATGTTTTCTATAACATTTGATAGATTGTTTTTTAATGGAAAGCTAACTTTTTCAAGAACTTCCTTTTGTCATAAAACAGACAAATTAACTCGTTTATACATTATCATCAGAAAGTGTGAATGGTAAAATAGCAATGTATCTTCAACTAATTATATACATCAAACCCAAACAAATTGATTTACTATAAAATTCTGGAATTTATTTGGTGTGCTTGTATTTTATCATATGCATACTGGATAAATACTAAAACTGCTATTCATCCTTTATGACCCCATCCATGTTCAATCTAAATTCTTATATAAACATTCACAATTACTGAAAAGTGCTCCGTTTGATACAAAACATCTGATGAAGGCGGGAGGGCAAAACGGCCGAAACGTTGTGACTATAACAACCAAGATGAGGAAGTCAGTCCGACAATCTCAATCACTAATTATTTTTCTGAATTTTGAGATGAGGATTGATAATTTATTTGGATTATTCGGACTACTGTTTTTATCTTGAATGTTATTTTCACAATGTTTCAGTTGATGTAACCTTTTCAAGTGTATCTTGTTGAACTCTAGGACCTATATGAAATTTTCAATGGAACACTTTATTTAATCATGAGGAGCACATGCAATTGTATTTTTGAGTATTACCCTGCGCTGAGGATTTAACCTTGAACTTCCAGAAGAGCGCGATTTACAACCAAATGTATCCAGTACTTTATCTGTTACGCTATGAGTTTGATACAACATACACCTGAAGAAGGTTGAAGATTGCATCAACCGAAACGTGGCAAAAATAATACCCAAAATGAGAACAGTAGTTCAAATAATTAAAATAATATGAATTACTTTTTAGTTATAGTTGTACAAATTCTATAATTAATCTTCAGGTGCAAAAAAGTTTGATTTCGTCACTGGAGAAACAATATTTTTAATCTTTTGATAATTCAAATGCTTCATGTAATGTGACATTGACCCCCCCCCATTGTTTTAGCTTTAATTTGAAAACGGCTGCAGAATTTGTACAGTCGAAACATTGAGTCTGAATGGCTACTTAAATTCCCCAAAAACGTTTTCTCAAACCTATTGCACCTTAAGTGGAAAACAAGTTCTAATAATTGCATTCAAATTTGATCTTAATAATGAACACCATGAGAATTGCGTTGTCTCATCTTTATATTTTTTCCTTTTTATTTTAAGGAAAAAAATGGGTGGTGACGTGTAATTATTGTGTAGGCGGTGACTATCTTCTAGGTCAGCTCACTAGGTAAAATAGGTCAGCAGCCTTTATGGTGTAACAGGATTTTCATCCTTTGAACTAATCAAACTTGAAACTGAACTGTTGTTGTTGTTGTTTTTTTTTAAAGTAACTTTTATATCTCATCATTTCCCTTTTCCAGTTATGCATTTTACTGAAGATCTTGCTATAACAGCGTTATCTTTTGCTGTGTACTCCTAACACAAGTCATTCAGTTAAAATTGTCAACATAAGACTTGGAGGAAAAAAAAAAAAAAAGAAAGATACATAATAATACATGCTCAAAAAAATAAATAAGCATTAAAATCTTTGTCATTTTAAAAAAAATCTTTTTTTGTGTCACTTCAAAAAATAAAATGTTTAAAGCCTTGAAAAACATTCCTGTCTAGTTTATAATCAAAACGCTATATAACCAGTACATAGTATTTATAAATTGCTAGTATAGGTAAACATGATGTTTCCCTGAAATAAAATATGGACCCTTGGGTGCTCCTGTTTCCCAAGCTCTGAACCTCATATCATTTTTATTTGTATTTTTTTAATCCAGTAAAGGGGCTTTGATATGATGGATATCTGGTGCAGACACAAACCCAACTATACTATTGTAAAAAAAGAAAAAAAAAAAAAAAAACTTTATGGTGTGTGTATATATATATATATATATATATATATATATATATATACACACACACACACACTTTTAGTGATAGATAGGCCAAATCCAGTATTTTTTTATTTATTTTTTTAATTTAAAATACAATTACCGATTCTGTACTATATAATTTTTCCCCATTTACCATAAAAATACATGTTGAATATGCAAATAAATGTAAAATAGACTTGTGGAGGATGATCTATAGATTTTAGTTTTATTAGTAGTTTAAAATCAATAAATATTGTATCATTACTACCAGCAGTGAAAGATTTTGCTTTACACACAATCGAATAAAAAAGACAGTTAAAAGAGTTATTTTGGCATTGGAAAATAGGCACAAATTTTTCTATTATCCCCAAAAGTTTTGATTTTCCTGATTCCAATTAATCGTCCCAACACTTATATAATCGATCCACACACACCTGAACACATTTGGCCCATTTATTTAATCATTATTTGTTAAATATTTTCTACAATTTTTTTATTTTTTATCTTAACTTGCTTGTCACTGTGCACATTCTTCATCTGTATGTTTTAGCTGGCAAGAAGGGCAAATGAGAAGAGATATAAGTGAAACCATGTAATTAAGTAAAAGAGGAGAGAGGTTCCATTATGACATTGCAAGAGTTTCATAAATATTTGAAAAACCCTGTTTCAGTTATATTTATTATATATATTATTAAATACCTCTCTCTTTCTCACTCTCTCTTGTGAATGATAAAGAAATTTACATGTCACAAAGCTCCTATTATCCATTATTTATGCCGTCATCCACTGTGCATGGTAACCAGCAAGCAGGGTTTGAGATATATAAATAAATATAAATTTTTCTATTTGGTGTCCAATTCCTGTGCTGATGAAGACTTTGTTTCAATAAAATTTTGTATCATCTCAGAAAGAACCATACACAGATTGGTTGTTGATGGATTCTTGGAGCTTACGTAAATGATTTTTCCATAAATTATATTATCTTTATGTGTGTATATATGCACACACACAATGAATGTAGCTACAGGGATGTACTTGTGTTCTGATTCTAGAACTATGAAACGCTTCTAGTAGATATTAAACTTAGTGTATTGGATTACACCACAAAAATAATTGACTATTCTTAATTGTTTGGATTCGCTTCAATTAAATAATTTTTAAGCAATAGTCTGCATATATTAAATTTTCATAATGCATATTTAACATATTTCGGCTATTAAAGATAAGGATATATTATTTTAAGAAGCAGTTTTTGTGTGAAATTCATAAAATCCATATCCCTTTAGAGTTTCTAATTTTTAGAAACTTATTGGAAATACAATGCGTTTCGTTAACAAAAACAAAAGCTATTTGTAACCATTTTTTTCTGTCTATTCAGAGGATTTGCCCATTGTAATTTTTTTTTTTTTTTTCAAATCATTTCGGTAATTGTAAAATTTCTTGAATATACAATCTTATGTACTAAAAGCTTTGAGGAAAATAATTACTGCGTTTCCAATTTCACTCACCATATAAAATTCTAATATTGTATATAATATGGAGCAGGGGGTAACTGCATGACTTTACATACAAATCTATAAGATGTGTGTGTGTGCACATTTTTATGAGAGGCTTTGTCTGTTGGACTATCATATCCAGAAGCATTTACATCATTGAGCTGATTTTTTTTCCAAGTTAGTTGTTTTTTTAATTATTTTTACCTGGAATTCTTAATTTTTTAGTTTTTTAATTGAATTAAGAAAGTTATTAATTAAAATTTGTAAAGGAAAATGTGCAAAAACTATGATAAAGAATATTTATTTTTAATTGAAAAAATACTGTTAAAGGAATGGTTTAATTCAATCGTGCAAAACAGTAATAATAAAATGAATACAATGCAATTCATAACAAATTACTAGAAGCAATATTATTAACAATTGAATAAGTGATTTAAATTTCATATTTGAACCTTTCAAATCTAAAGCAATTCTTTCCACTGAGTTTTTTCTGTTGGCCAAAATGATGGAAACCACTTTTTTTTTATCTTGACATTATTTTTGTGCTAAAAATAAATGTGTGTGAACTAAATGTGGGTCATTGCCAACGAGGCATGCAAATACTGGTAGATCCGGCCATTGGAAGATCCTTTCAATTTCTAAAGCAAAATGGCTGTACTTTCTGCATAAGTTTTTCTTTCTTTTTCATTGCTCTGTTTTTGTTGCAAAATTGAAAATATATTTTTTCTTTCTTTTTAGAATTAGAGCTTAAAAAATGAAATAAAACAAACCTAATATAAAGTAAAGATTATGTCTGTTACATCTTGTTTCCTTAATTTTATAGCACATCAACCCTTTGTGCGTGTATTCAATGCTGGGTCTGTTTTCATTTAAATATAAGCGCAAAAGTTATTGTAAACGATTAAGTGTAGACTTATTTTTGCAGTTCTGTTACTGGATAGAATTATATATTGTTTGCCTTTCATTTCTACAAACTGCTTATATATTGTTACTAATTTAATAAGGTGATGTTTGCTAACTGTTGAGTGAAGAGCCATTCTTGTAATAGAAAAATAATCTAAAAATGAATGGCAAAAGAAATAAATATCTAGAGAAAAAATTCTCCAACTGCGAATATTAAATGTATTTTTTTTTTTTTTTTAGCCAAAATTGGTAGCATACATCTAGTCAGAGAAGCTTTGAATTAAGAATTCCAGGTAAAAATAATTAAAAAAACATATATATATTAATCCAGTTAGGATCAGCAAAGTGTCGTTCCCTTATGTCAAGACGAAAAACTATGACTAAAAAAATTGAAGATTTAGTATATTTTGTACAGTGATTCTAACACTTGGTTGGTTTATTCTTATCACTCCTGGCTATAAATATAATCGTCTAAATCTTTGTGATCATGCCCTTGTAGAATGCCAAAAATATTGTAACACTAGCTTAAAAAATATTGTTACTAAAATAATAAAATACAACAGTAAATAGTAACGAAGGTTATGATACTAGATTTAGCTAAAACAGAAGATTTATTATTACGTTTGATATTTGTCTCTCTGAATCCGAAACTGTACTGTTACTTTTAATTGTACCATGGATGAATAGTCTACTTAACTTTCACTTTTTAGAAGCAATGCCAACATCACTCAACTTGTGACCTGGTTTGCTCTGAATCACTGAGCTATAGGGACAGACACAACTTTTACATTCATCTACATCATTGATTTAAAAAAATAAATTTATCAATAGCAAAATGACCACTGAAGATTTGGTATATTTCTGTCTGAAGCTGAAAATTGTATTATTGTACTCTTTCAAGGATCAATTCGGAAGAGAGGTAGTGTAGTATCTATAGTCATAAGATCATTTTTCAGAGCACTACTTTCTCCTTTAGGGTAGCATACATAAACAAAAAAAATGTCACGATTGACTGCTTATCAGCAAACTTCAAAACTTGCATTATATTTCCTAACAAAATGTGACCAAAAGACCATATTTTTGCTAGAAATAGCAAATTAACATAAAACTGAAATCCATAACCCATCTTTATTTTCTCTTACAAAGATTCTTATATTTTATCCTAAACGCAAGAAAGAAATATACATAACAATACCAAACTTCAAACTAGCATTAATTTAATTCACTTAAATCCATTTTTTTTTTCTTTCTTTGAAGATTGTAACACTGGATATGGGGCAGCCAAACCAGCTGCCAACATTACCCTTCTTTTTATTGAAACCAACCGAGAGCTCTTTTTAGTATCCTCGTTGTTCCCTTAAGTGCAATTGTCTGGATCTCTTTTGCACTTGATTCACCAGGAATATTAGTTAGGTAGAACTTCAGGTTCTTCTTCATAAGCCCTGTGGCACCTCCGTGTACGTACTAACATGCACAATAAATTCTAAATGAGGCGTTTGTATTATACAAACAACCACACAAACATTTTATGAGCACAAAACACATTTTCTGTTACACAAGCTGGAATCTCTACCATTTCCTGCAACACATGCAAGAATTATATTTTTAAATTTCTACGCACAAAAGATATATGAACACAAGATGACTATCAAACAATGTTTATAAAAACACTATTTATGTATATGGCTGATTTTAACTTTATGTTCGATTTTCTTAAGACTTTGATTATCAAACTTATCCATAACAAAAACCTTCATCTGTTAAGCGATTCCAAACATGCTATCAAATAATGGAAAAGACTTAAACTCTAGCAAAAAATATTCTGAAGGTAAACTGAATACAAATGACTCTTACATTCTCTTACACATTGAGACACATTTTTCCACAATGTAAACAAAACAGAATGAGATCATTATACGTCCCCCTTCTTTTCCCTAATTTAAATAAACTAGAATTTGATTCATTTTTTGTCCACATTCTCAAATTACAACTTCCTTTTTACATGTAACTCCCTCCCCCGGCAGCTTTTCACAAACATTTAATCAATCATCTGATTAATACTTACACAACTGAACTGTCCTCCTGATTCAATCCTTAATTCTACCTCTTTGTCTCGGTTCATTCTTAAAAACAGGTGTATCCTCCTCCTACCATTTTCTCTTAACCTTCAGCCTCTTTCTCACTCCTCCCTCTAACTATGATGACCTGATTTATTTTACTTGAAAAATCAGGCATATTGTAGTATCGACAACAAAACAAGTGGTAAAAAAGAACAAAACAAAAAACAAGTATATAACAAATGTTATCAATGGAAAGAGAAGTTACTCTTCGACTTACCTGGATAAGTTTTTGTGTTTTAACTTATTTTAAAACATTTATTTGCTTCAAAACACAAATAGTGCACAGTTTTAAGTTAGAGCTAGAAAAAAATGGCAGACGTGAGATTGTCATCTGGGGGGGGGGGGGTTCAATAATTGCTCCAAAATCGAAAATTAAACAAATACTGTTAAAGACCCAGCCAATAAATGTCACCATGCCATTTGTTATGTGTGTGTGTGTGTGTAATATATATATATATATATTATTATTTTTTTTTTACCACTTTTTTTTGTTGTCTATACTGAAAAATGTCCCCCCCCAATCTCTTCTGTATAAAAATGATAAAAAATATTGATTCTTGTTACTTTGATAAAGTTCTTTAATTAAAAAGGGACAGCTGTTAAACAACCAAAAATGTTTTTAACTTGATTTGTCCTTTGTATTTTGCAGCTATTCACTTTTGCATTTATTTTTTTCCTCAACACATATCATGATAGAATTAAATATGATAGTTTAAAAATATTGAAATGTTTACATTTTCTTAAACAGGTCTTATAGTTTCATTCAATGAAAAAAACAAAAAAAAAAAAACAAAAACAAACTTGCCCTGTAGGTGACCTCTTTACTATAAACTATATGAGAAGCCAACAAAGAAAATGTTATCATTGAAATATTTTCTGTTTGTATTCCATATATTTGATGATATTTGTTGAGTTGATAAATCTTACCGATGCACCATTAACCTTTGAATCTTTATAGCTTGTAAGTCAATGTTTTAACCCAAACATGTGCTGATGTTTATTGCCTCAAGCAATGATGCTATCAAATTTAGATGTTTACCTCAAGATGGGTTGCACACATCACTCTGCTGCCCATTTTTCGCTAGTTATTGGCTCAACCCCAAGTCTCTGTGCTTTGGATATTTTTTTTTTCTCAACATCTGTTTTCTTTGGATCAACATCTAGTCTTTTTCAGTCAACCACCAAACCTCTCGCCTGTATTTGTGTGAGTATGTGCACACTTGCTAAGTTTCTTTGTATTGCCTGAAGCAGGAGATGCAATAAAATTATAACAGTGTCTTAGAAAATCTTATCTCAGTTTGTTTTTAGCAGAGGTAGAAAGTCAACTGGAAAAGCAAACAAGATCAGACCCCCATCTAAATAGTTAACCATTTACTACGGCTCCTTATCTCTGGTTTGGAGTTTAAAGTTTCATCTAATTTGCTCTGATGTTAAGAAATTTAAAATTTATGAAATATTTAATGCGTTAAAAAGGAGAGAGGGGATATCAATTTTTTTTTTTTTTTTATAAAGCTTTGTAAATTCTTGTCCTATGATAATACTGCTGTTACTATATGTACAAGCTGAGAAATAATTCCATTTTGGATATATTCATTGCGGTTTACTTTTTCACAAGGACAAAGTATGACAAAAATGGTTATTTTTATTTATTTTTTTTATTGTTGTCAGCAGCACTAGAGGTGTGTGTGTGTGGGGGGGGTAAGTAAAAAATGATTCCATTCCTCTTAGCATCTTACAAGTGAGAAAGCACCTTAGTTAACATATAATCTACCTTTTCTTATTCATGTGCCTCCTAAAATGCAGTCTACTTGTAGGTAATATGCACGTGTAGCGGAAAACTTTAATAAATATCAACATTTTGTGTGTGTGAAATTACATTACTAATGTACACGATTTAAAAAGCTATATATGGCATAATCACATTGACCCACCGATTTTCTTTTAATCACTTAAGTTAAATAACATTGAGCCTGATAAGCATCAGATGGATGACTATGAAGGCACTGTATGTATATAAGAGGACAGAGACTGTCCATGCAAAAAAAAAAAAAAATTGTAAAAGCTAAGGTCATTAAAATCATCTCACATGAACAGATGCGACTGGGAACTGTTTATGAACTTCCCCCCCCCCTACCCCTAGAAATATCCATCCTGGGAGAAAGCCTCCTGAACCTGCTCAGGGTGTGGCACACTAGGACAGGAGAATTAAAAAAAAAAAAAAAAAAAAAAAAAAAAATCTGGTTTTAATAGATTATAAAGCAAAATTTTTACTTTCATTGTTTTCAGTTTTGTGCATAAATTTTATACAAAAGACAAAAATGCAAACTAACTTATCTTTATTATGTGCATTCCCTGAAATGTCTTGGAAATGAAATGATAAATTTCGTGTAATTGAGCTTATTTACTTTGATGTCTATTGTGTGACAACTTCCAGCATCAGTTCTACCCAATGAAGAAATGGTGATGTAGCTTGTAAAACATGAAATAGTAAAGCATTTCAAACTATAAAAAATATCTTCCTAAAGTAATTGTAATTTTTTCAAATTTTGTTATCCTATTGTATCACTTTTCAATCGTATCTTGTTGGGAAAGATACGAGTTTCTCTCTTCCTCCCCAACTATTGATTAAATAGAGTAAACTGGACTCTCAAACCTAAGTTAAGCAATTCATCCAGAAAAAAGAAACCTGAAATGGCAC
This sequence comes from Euprymna scolopes, assembly GCF_053919585.1. Taxonomy (NCBI): domain Eukaryota; kingdom Metazoa; phylum Mollusca; class Cephalopoda; order Sepiida; family Sepiolidae; genus Euprymna; species Euprymna scolopes. The sequence goes on from NC_136494.1 coordinate 96,939,147, forward strand.
TAGTTCTGATAGTTCTTCTATTGATCTCCTTGGAAATGTCGTCATGGAAAATCAGAATGGCTTGGAGAGACATCGTAACCAAAATTCATTGTGATTTCATAAGAACTTTTCTCATCGGTTCTCATTTGATCACCAAAGTTGAACAGCATTGAGTCCCCTCAGTACCAGATGAGTGGCTATTTTAGAATACCAGGTGTTGTATGTTAGAGTATACCTCCTTGAGTAATAAAAAAGATTACAAAAATTGATGCTGTTGAAATATCTCGCCTAAACTGGATAAACATGTGACTGAGGATCGTTCGTTAATGTGATATTCCCTCGAATTTTCTTCCTTTGGAAGAAACTGGCTAAACCAACCCAGAATGTATGCATAAATTAACAATTGTAAAGAGGGCACAAGAATAAAAAATGTACCCAATTAATTATTCTCGAAGACATTTTGAGAGTCACTTGAAATGACCCACCCCCCAACTGAACTGCAAACATAGCGTTTCTTTCTTTTAAATTTTTTTTTGTTTATTTTTTTTTTTTAAATATATACACACAAATAAATCTATTGGCTATATTTTTATTACTTTTAACATTTTTTTGTATTTTGTATGCGTCTGTAGTGATGAATTGTTTAAGGCATTTAAACAAGTGGTTTATCTGGTATAACAATTCTAAAAAACATGTAAAACAATAAGGCATTTTTACTCCCAAGACAGTATTGTCATAAAAAAAACACCGACTTTGTAAATGTTTTATTTTATTTAACTATTTTTATAATGTGGTTGAATGTGCATGTTATGTGAAGCATATAATTACAGGCATTACTGACAGCAACACCCACGCACACTTTCAAAATATGTACAGTATAATTATGATGGTAGAAGGAACCAATATTAAGACATGTTCATTGAATCTGCATTTTTATAGTGAAAATATTATTTTAAACTTAAGCATGATAGAGCTACATATACGACCAGTCTTAATAGAGATGTGATGCATCCTATCAAATTTAAGCATGACGGACCTATAAAAAATGCTATTTTAAACTGGTCGGACATTGAAGTGCATCAGGTTGTAAGGCTCCAATTTTGGAATTTGAGTAGGTGCAGTGGAGGTGACTGTGGAAGTCATCTAGTTATTATTCCCAGATCCACTTTGACCCGATGTGGTAGTATCTGTCAAGGCTCTTAATCCTCTCATTGGTGGAAGCATATCGGTGGGAAGCTGAGAACATAGGTGACAACCATTTTGACTGAATTCTCAAGTGCACAGGTGGTTAGTCTTCGATGATGGAATTGTGTTGATGAACCATCTCTTGTGATATTGCTCAGTGTATGGGCTGCCAGGATTTAGAATGTTTTCAGGCCATGGAAGAAATCAACAACTACATGTTCTTAAAAATATAAGAGAATAATAATAATAAAAAAGAATATTCTCATATTTAACATTGATGCACAATCTGTATTTAAAAGCAAAACATTTTGGAGAGTAGAAAGTAGACCTTACTTTCAGCAGTTTTATAACTCTCGCTTCTCGTATTTTGTCTTTTAGTCCTCACATTCCATAAGCGATGTTTCTGGCAAAGAGGGAAGAATTGGTGTTTTCTGAGTTAGAATCTATCCATATAACATTTATCATTGCCTACTGTTTTGACCCTGAAGTTTTTTTAGCCTGTTACATCAAGTGGCTTTATACCTTGTCTGTAGCAATTTCCATTAAAAATAAAAACTGACAAAAAGGAAACAGCAAAAACAACAACAAAAAAGAACTTCAACCATCACAAAATACAACTGATTCCATTTGCTTCTTCTTCATTTAAGAATTTTTATGAATGGTAGCATCATCTTATGTAAAAGATGCAGATATTTGTTTGTTTTGCATATTTCAGCTTAAGATGAATCAGTTATATATGAAAAAGCATCACCCACAATAAATTAGGAAGCACCCCCACCCCAATGAAACGAATAATCTTTGCTGCTTTGATAGATAACCATTGTATGCCGTTGACTCCCCCTCCTGACTTTCTTTCTACAAACAAAAACAAAGGCAACATTGACAAGTACATTATTAGTAAACAACTTCTTGTTTGTACATTTGATATCTCGTTGAGGGGGTGGCAGAATGAGGGTATTTAGATCTATGTTTATGCTCTATATGAACAGAATGCTTACTTAGATGACAAATTCAGAGTCCTTGTTATTCTTAGCAAAGGTCAGGTTAATCTATGTTGCATGTTATACCGTGACCATCGTCATGTAGCCACGGTTATACTCTCATAAATGACTGCTATCAAAGGAGTAAGCTTTTTATTTGATTACTTTCGTCCTTTTAACCTGATAATCATGGGGTGCTTAATTAATCTTATTCAACATCATCACATCCCATGATGTTGTACATGCCGAGTTCAAATCCTGTTGAATCTATTGTGGTCATTTAACCACTAATAGAAAAGGTATGAACCTTGGAAGTTCACTCCAGCTAAGGATTTAAAGTAATTTGTTTTCATGTTGATATACAATAAATCATTTATAGTATGTGGTATCTTTCAGCAGTAAATAATTCCACAAAGTGTTGGTTTAAAGACAAATCAACCCTGATAACCACAAGATGCCTAACAATTTTAAAATGGTCCAAATGGCAAAAGTTTTAACCTTTTATCCATATTGGTAAATGCTCCTTTATTTCACTTTTCATTTTTTCATTTATAAGCCACGTTTTTCTATTAACTATGTTACGAATGCGCATGTGCGGCTGTGAAACTTGGCAGTTTCATGATGTTGAGAATAAATATGTTTGAAAACACTATGTAAAGATTGTTAAGCTGGTCTAATGGTTATCGTACTTGATTCACTGTCTTTAGGTTTTGGTTTCAATCTAAGTGTTGAGTATTTTTTTTTTTTTTTTTTACTTACTTACAAGAAGTGAACTGTTTAGAAAAAAAAAAAACCCGTAATACTTGCATGCAGATGTCTCAGTTTCTGTAAAATATAATATTTATGCATATTTTATGACCGGTCAGCCTGCTAGTATATTATACTAGCAAAGCTATCTGGCATTGCCAGGTAAAAATTTCTATTAAAACTTCTAACCCTTTTCCCCCTTGTTGCACCTCCCGTCTTCTCATCTCCTTTTCTTTTCTGCTCAGTTCATTTCTCTTTCTGGACACACACATACACACACAGACTAACAACTCTCTTACGTAGATTTCTTAAATAATGAGTCTGCATAAGGGAATTAATTCTTCCAAAAAAAAAAAAAATCGATTACTTCTCTTTAGTTATTGGCTGGAAAATAGACCCTCTCAATGAAATCTATGTCAGTTTAAGGTCAAAGAATACGTAACTTTTGCTAAATTTTAGATATTATTCATCTGGGACAACACCTATCAAGAAAATATCACCTTTGTGGCTGTTTGTTTTATCCAGACATACATACAGACAAATGCCTTTTATATTATAGAAGGTATATGTATATATTCTTTTTGCATATATATACACAGAGAGAGAGAGAGAGAGAGAGAGAGAGAGAGAGAGAGAGAGAGAGAGAGAGAGAGAGAGAGAGAGAGAGAGAGAGAGAGAGAGAGGACACTTTAAACTTTTGTATTTCATGCACTTCACTAATTAATGTCTAATCCTTTCATGTTTTAATTATATTGCTTTCATGTGTAAAACAAAAGTATTGCTATTTTTTCATTTCACTATTATCACTATGAAATCACAAACCTTGCATTTCACAAATGTACCTTTTTAATGAAATCTTATTGTTACTATTACTACTTCATTTATTATCTATATAAATTACGCATGGCCAAAACGAAAGGAGGGAGTAAGTATTTTTTGACAAAGTCTCTCTTTAAATATCTACCAAAAATCAATTATCCAATCAATACGAAATTTTTACTGATTATTAAGTAAAAAATAAACTTTATAATGGTCTACTTTTTTTTTTTTTTTCATAATAGAGATATATTTTTGCCTACAACCTCCACCCCTTTATTTGTGGATACAAATATGCTTAAAATAATTAGCCGAAACCGAGCAAAATATATTGTATTGTGGCTTTCAAAGTGTTAAATTCATTCAATATGTTAATAATTATCTTTCAGATTAGCAAAAACAGAAATATTTTCATTATTTTTGCAAAGAACACTAATTACAAATCTTTGAAAAATAAATTATTTTCTTTTAGTGAGCCCAATATTGCTAATATACCATTAAATAGGAAATGCTTTGAAGAATTGATACCAAAAAAGGAAAAATTGATAACTGTATATTTTGCTAAAAATATAATTTCTTTCAGCAATTTTTTGTTTATTCACCTATGGTGGCCCAACCGTGATAGTAGATGCAGGAGTTGTTTTCAACATGTATGATGCCTAGCATTCCCAAAATGGTCACCCATCTGGTACTGGTCAGCCTCATTGTTGCTTAACTTTGGGGGTTATGTAGACAATATATATCATTTATGCAAAAAGAATTAAACCCTTCACTTAATCGTCAAATTAAACATTAAAAATACCTGGCTAAATATAGTTTATTTAGTCCCCTCCAGACCTCCATACTTAATTTTAAACTATTATTATTATTATTTTTTTTTTTTAATTTCGCTATGCGAATCAATAGTGATATAAAAAGTTGAAATTATTTGAAATTCAGGTACTTATATTATAATATTTTTGCATATTCTTATAGTAAATCATCCTAAATCTTAAAAAAAAAAATTATTTGGTTAAAAAACCTTTAAAAAAAAAAAATTTCAATGTTTTAGCGATAGACAAGAATGACGGTGAATGGTGTAGTTTTGGAAAATTTAAAATTGTATTAAAAATAATAAAAAGTTTTATATTCTGCTTTTTATATGATAAAATTCAGGCTTTTATCTTTCTGGAAAAAAAGTTACTCAAGAATAATGGATTTTAATAGATTTTAATTCGTTTAAAAAAAAAAAAAGAAACCCAACAACATGGTTTTTCTTTCACTTTTTGACCATGCCTAATGTAAATAAAACGTGTTTGTGTGAAATATTTAACTGATACAATCTTAAACTTCTGGTTCTATAACACTCAAATAGAAAATAGTAATCATACACCAAGGACGATTTATAACAATTAAAATCTTTTAGATGGATGATTAACACATACAGAAATATATCGCCAGTTGAAATGCAAATTGTTGTTCATTTAAACTTGCTAACATATTTCTGTTACTTTTGTGCACATGCAAATTCAGAGGTAGCTTGAACTGGTTTAATTTTAAATCTTTCTTATCTATCTGTTGATAGCTTAAATGGTAGGGAACGTGGCGGAAGCGCTAAATGATTCTAGCTGATAGCACCAAAGTCAATTTTTGAAAAATTTTGAAATAAGTACTGTGTTAAGTACAATGCAATATTGAATAGAGAATTGGCTCTGTAATAATAAATATATGTTAATTCATGCAGATTCCATATTTAAGCATGGTTTTCGACTAAGCAAGGCTGGGTGCCCTCAGCTAGTACTTATATATTTCTCCTTCATTCATGGCCTAGGTCATTCCACAACAACAATTTTAAACATTAACTAACATGCTTTTTAATTTCTTTTTGTTCGGTACTTATTTTATCAACCATTACTTAAAAACACAATAAATATACCTCGGTCTAGGATTTTTTATTGAAAGATGCTAGAATCAATGGGTTTGGGATTGATTAACATGCTTTTTAACAATTCTTTTTATTAGCGAGGCTTCATTTCTTATCAACCATTTTATAAAAAAAAAAAAAAAAAAAAATACCTCGATCTATAAGGCTTTCTCCTTCATTGAAAGATACCAGAACCAATAGTTTTAGGATTGATAATATTTTTTCTTAAACATTTTTTATTTTTACTTTTCTGTAATAGGGAAGGAGGGGGGGCATAATTTAAAAAAAAAATTCTTGATTTATCGATCACTTCATAAAACAGAACAAAATTATCTTGATCTATGATAATGCACTAGATAATTATAGTTTAATTTGTTTTTGAGGGTGTGGAGTTCTTTTAATGAATCTGTTCTGACTTTGTGCCATCTTTCCACCAAGCAATGCTGGCATACGAGTCCTGGTAGTATATGTAATCTCATACATACAAAACAATCATTATATATATATATATAAAACATTTTGAACTGTTGCTGTGTTTTGGCTGTATAAAACTTTCAAACCTCTTTATTCAGGTGTGGCACAACTAAGTGCATGTTGAATTTCAGATGAATTCTTAGTTCTGAAATGAATGAATGTTTGTTTGGATAACTTGGATGGTTTGGATAGCATCCTGTGGGACTATTTTTAATGGCAGATTTCCATCAATTTGCATCGTTGGAGTTTACAAATGTAAAAAACATTTGTTTATATGATAGTCTTTAGATATAAATGCTTATGTAAGAATGTCTTAGTGTATACAAAAGTTAAATCGGTTATTTACTAGCAGAATCACATGGAAATTCCATGGTTGCTTTTTTCATGGAAATTACAATTTTTGAAATATCCAAATATGAAATGTAAAGATTTTAGATTATAGCTTTATTTTAAATTAAATGAGTAACATATTTATTTTGTTTTAATTTTTTTACGCATTTTTCTTGCCACAAATTTTAATAACTTTCTTAGCTGAAATCTTTTTACTCTAATATATAAAACTCATTTGTCATCTGCTTGCTGTTTACATACAGAGAAAGCTATATTAATACTATTACTATGTCGAGTTTGGATGGATTACTTCCCTTAGATTTAGAGCATGCATATTGGTCATGTAATGTTTGTACTGATTAAAATCAGAGTAATATTTTATAATTAATTATGAATCTAAATTATTATTTTATAAAGTGAGAGGTAGGGATTTATTTTGTATTAAGATAGATTTTATGATAAAAATTGATGCTAAAAAATTTTTCCTTTGTTTAATGATATTTGACCCTGATATTCTATTATTTATCTTTGTAAATGCTGTATGTATATTAAGTATGTTAAAAAGAAATATAAAATCAAGTGAGGTTTTCTATATCTACCCTTCACAAGATCTGCTATTGTAATGTTATATGAATATTCATGTTTTTGTTAAAAAAAAAACTACTTTAAATTGACCTAGGGTCATTAAAAGTTACAAGAAGTGTAAAAATTAAAAATAATTTGAAATAGATAAATTTTTTAATCTGATTTGTTTCTATTTTACAATTTTAAAATTGCAAGAAATAACTTTTTTAGAAAAAAAAAAATGATTTAACTTGCAATAACACAAGCTTCTATAGGAGTTTGTGTGCCCTCCCCTCATTCTACATCTTCCTTTATTCACATCTAAGCTATACTTTAATATGGGGGTCTAGTTCAGCTACTGTGTTAACCTGAATTACACTGCATACAAAAGGAACATGAAATTATAGTTTCATTGAAAGACTTATCCCCATCCGTGTGATAACAGGTTAATTACTTTTAATCTTAAACAGATTTAACCTAATCTAACAACCAATAAACATTCTACTGATGGTTTTAATGTACAGCTTGAGAAGAAAACAAATTCAAGAAAGTCTTACGAGGGGCGTGCAATAAGTAATGCCCCTGACCCACGTCCCATAGCAGTAGAGCAACGAAACTTGGCACATTTACTAGTCTTTCTCTACATAGGAACCACCCAGAGTTATGCATTTCTCCCATCGTTTGATGCAGCTCCGGAGACCGTTTTTGTAGAATACCCCAGGTTGGTCCTCCAACTACGACGTGACTTCAGAAATCAAGGCTGCATCATCTGGGAAACGCTTTCCTTTCAAAAACAACTTCATGGCTGGGAAAAGGTGAAAGTCAGAGAGTGCAAGAGTAGGGAGGATGGGGAAGAATTTCATAAAACCACACGCCCGTACTTCTGATCTGGTAACATACGAGTTGTGGACAGGAACGTTGTCCTGCAGGAGGAGGGTACCTTTGCTGATCTTGCCCCGCCTCTTGATTTTGATAGCTTCTCTTAATTTCCTCAAAAGTGAAGCATAATTGTGGTACCTTTTGCCAGGAAATCTGTCATCACTACTCCACCCTGCACCCTTGCCTTCTTTGGAGGTGGTGAGTCCAAGTGCTTTCACTGTATTGACTGGGCTTTGGTCTCTGGATCATAGTGATGGACCATGGTTTCATCCTGTGTAATCAATCTTTTGAAAAACTTTTACTCATCTTCTTGGCACATCTCCAAATTCATCCTTGAGCACTCGACGCGTTCTCGCTTCTGGAATAGTATGAGCAACTTGGGAATCCATCTGCCAGACACCTTATGCATATGCAACATTTATTTGTATCCTTTTATTTTCAGATTAATGAACTCAGTCACATACCTGTCCCAGTCATGCTTATGCCTGATGACTTCAAAGCTTTTACTAAAGCTAAAAAGGATAACCACCTGTTTAACAAGTAAGTTTGTCTATTTTCATTCATTCTTTATTTTCAGACATAACTAGAAATACAAAATCATTTTCTTTTATTACAAATTTCTTATGATAATGAACAAAGAATATTCTAAATTTGTTTTTGCAAATTAAAATAAAAACAAGAAAGCAGATTATGACACCACATTGTCAAAATCATGACTGATGTCAACAAAACTGTGGGGGCTCTACATGAATTTTTGTCCAAACAAACAAGTGATTCAAGATCATTTGATGTTATCAGACTGTGCTTAGCATTTTTATAATAACTCTTATTCTGCTAGGTAAGGGCAAAAATGAGCAGTGGGGGGGGGATAGGGGGACCTAGTTTTGAAAGCCGTTTTATCATGATTTTTTTGCAGGTTTCCGACTACTTTTTAATTGTATTTGAAAGATTAGAGATTAAAGTTAATTTCCTAAAGAAAAAAAATATTTGTACATGTGAAAAAAATAAAAGTTATGAAAAATGTTTTCACAGCGAGCTAACCAATTCAGCTAAATTTTGAAGTTAAATAAATTCATTGTAAAAATCCTTTAAAAGATAAATATTAGTTTTCTGGGTCTATTTCAAAGATAATTAGTAAAGTCCTAAGATATTGAATTAAATAAAATTTAAAAAAAAAAACACCTTGTTTGTGCAAAAAAATACTTAATTAGCCCTCAAAAAGCAAGTAATTTACCGTTCGCTAAAAACGCAACAAACTAAAAAAAAATGCATGATCGGATGCATTGTTATATCAGGTGAGGTCTATGATCATTGTTGTTATAGATGTGTCCTGTCCGGAAATAATAAATATTCAGTTTATGTGTGCAACTGGAGTAATATGCCTGGCTTTGTTGAATGAAAAGGCTTTCAATAAATTGACAATGCTGAATTATTAACAATAACTTTTATAATTGGTGAGTTTGATATTGTTTAGGTTTTATAAGTTGAATAATTAAAGAAACAGCAGCAAAAATTGTCAACCCCATTAGAAATGATTAGTTTAATATTAAAAATACCCAACTGATATTGCTGTGCTGAAATCCAACTATGTTTAATACACATAGGCTAGGCTGATTCCATTCAGTCCAACACCTCCGACTTTCTTGTGGTTTGCCACGTTTTGTCTCTCTTTACCCCTTCTCCAAAATCCGATCTTAGATAGACATTATCATCTGTGTTCAATTTATCTGGCCTCTAAACCTCTAGTGATCCTTGAAATTCCAGCTGACATTGAAGTAAGGAAGGAAAGAGTGTAATTTTGTATTTTGCACATTAAAATATATCCCATTATGTGGGTGGTGGTGATGGGGAGATTGCATCCATCTGAAATAGACATTACTTTCTCTAGAAAGAATCCTTTCTCCCCCCCCCCCGATTGGTTGATTCTGGGTGGTATTTTTTGAAAGGATAAAGCCCAGGATAGGTGGCTTTGACTATAGACCTGTCACTAAAATGTGCATTTGAACATCTGTCACTATGGACACTATCTTACAATTTAATTTGAAATAAAATTAATATTCCTACCTATATTGATGCTATGCTTTTATTGGGAATAACCTTCAAGAAATATTTTGAGTAAGCTTGAATATTCGTCCGAGGAAGGGGCTTCTTGTGCACTAGTACAAAATATTTCAAAGTGAAAACGTTTACGAAAATCGAAATTAGCTGAAGTTATGGGTTTAGAAAAGTTTCAATTTTTTGTAGTGAATCTTCTCACCTGGGGGGGGGGGGGTTGTAAAATGACCAAAACGGGTTCAGATTTTGAGAAAATTAAATTTTCTGTAGTGTAAATATAGTTAAACTCTCATAAAAAAATCCTCCCCCTCCCCCCAAAAAACAAAACATTTAGGTGTATGTCTGTGTGTGTGTAGAGAGGGACTCTCTCAGCAACTTCTTTTAAAGAAAAATAATATCACCTGCATATAGGACAGTCTGTATGAGTAGTAACAGAACCTGTATTTGTGACTAATATTTTGTATTTTGGACCCTTTTTATGACTCTGTTAGTCTAGGCAATAATGTTTTTGTTGGCTATGGGAATTGCGCGTTGAATGGGAATTGATAAACAAGAAAATGAAACAAAAAAACAATGCAGAATGAAGAAAACAAAGATGTATAAAAACCAAAGAAAGTTTTATTTCATAAACAGATTCTCAAAGATGTGAATAAATAGACATATTATTTAGATAAGGAGGTATGATGCAATGTATATGTGTGTGTGTGTGTGTATATATATATATATATATAATGAGAGAGAGAGAAATGATAGGTGTCTTTAATTAACTTGGAGATATGTCTTAATATGGGTCTGTGTGTTTTTTTTTTTTTTTTCTTTTTTTTTTTACATGGATGTCACCACTTATCCTTGAGTGGCCTCTGGGCCTTGATAAGGGTTAATAGGTATGCATTAGTCATTGTGATTTTAGCATAGTAAACAGTGGGAATTTTGTAACTTGGATTACTTAGGGGGACGATTCAATTAGAACTTGTTCACATTGGACTTTTTCTTTTTTTTTTTTTTTCATAGGTATCAACACATCAAGGCCAAGAGGCCACTCAAGGATAAGGGTTAAAGAGTGTACAGTAGAAATTGGACAATATAATAATCATTAGTAATGAAAATTTGTTAAATTTGATAACTTATATGGAACGGTTCATCAAGAACTTATTTACGTTAGACTTGAAGACAACCATATTGTAGTCAGCCGGAAAGCAGGAAAACGGAAGACAATTCCACAGGCGTGCAGTTCTAATAAAGCTTTGTTCATGGAATCTACGTTTAGGTTTAGGCACAGATAAAGAGTGGGGGGAATTATTAATAGTGTTTACAGCTAGACGAGTGTTTCTTGTGAAAGTTTGGCGAGGGGGACCATAGATTGAAGCTCAGTCGAACACTTTCCCTGAAAATAACGATACATCAGAGACAAACTCGCAACATCTCTTCTGTGAGATAGAGGTTGCGAGGAAGAGAAAAGGACATCTCCTACGAGGCTACGAAGTCTATTTTGAACTCTGTCAAGGCAGGCCAAGTCCTTTCTAGCAGCTCCTGCCCAGATGTGGCAACAGTATTCCATCCTTGGACGTACCTGGCTCTTATATAAATAGAGAATTGCATCAGCAGTGAGATATCTACTGGATCGATAGAAAGAACCCACCATTTTTCCAGCGGCCTTGGCAACAGATTTGATGTACGTGTTCCATTTAAGATCAGGAGTAATGGTCAAGCCCAGAAGCTTGTCAAAACTTGAGGCCTCCTGAAGACGAGAGCCATTCATTTCAATTGATGCCAGATGGGGATCAGAATGTTGATGTAAAGAGAGAAGCTTGGTTTTAGATGCATTAAAAGTAACCAGCCACTCCTTTCCCCATTGTACTACATGCTCAAGATCAGAGGAGAGAGAATTGGAGAGAACTTGGTCATTTACTGTCTTAGATGTGCTACCATAAATGGTAGTGTCGTCAGCATAAATGTCTACAAATGATGTAAGGATGTGATTTGGAAGATCATTAATGTAGATCAGGAAAAGAGTTGGGCCCAGGATGGACCCCTGAGGGACACCGGCATTAATACTGTGGGCTTCTGATTTTTGCCCCTCAACTACTACTCTTATGAACCTATCAGAAAGAAATGATTTAATAATTGAGAAGACTTTTCCAGCTATACCATAGCTAGTGATCTTATGAAGTAAACCTTTATGCCATACCCTATCAAAGGCCTTAGATATGTCAAGAGCAATTGCCCTAGAAAGGTTGCCTCCATCGAGAGATTTGCTAATCCTATGAGATATAGCTCTAAGCACATCTGTAGATCTAGCAGAACGGAGACCATATTGAGTGTCACTAAGAAGGTTATTTTTGTTGAGATGGTTGATTACTTCTCTATTTAACACAGATTCCAGCAACTTACTCATGACGCACAGGAGACTTATTGGCCTGTACTGAGAGGGGGATGAGCGATCACCTGAATTCTTAAATACAGGGCATACTGATAAAATTTTCCAGGGAGATGGGAAACTATTCTCCTTAAGACAACGTTTAAATAGTTTTGTAAGTATGGGCGCTAGTTCAGGTTGAAGTTTTTTGAGTACTATAATTGGAATACCGTCCGGGCCAGTTGCTTTACTGGAATCAAGGTTTTTGATTAGCTTGGCAACATCACGTACAGATATACGTATATCACATAGTGTGTTTTCAGATACAGGAGGAAATATTGGGGGTTGGCGGCCTTGATCGCAAAAGGTAGAATTAGCTGCAAAGTTCTTGACAAAGAGTTTGGCTTTGTCTGATGCTGACGAGATTACCTCAGGTCCATTGATGATAGTTGGGATGGAGCACACGCTTCTGTTCAGAATTCTGTTTGCTATTTGCCAAAACTGGTGGGAACCAAGCCGCTGCTCAGCTACTTTGGACTTAACAGATTGAGCATACAACCATCTTGCGCTCTTTATTACTTTCTTACAATGGTTGCTGGCAGTCCTGAAAGCGGCTTTAGTTTCCATACATCTATTACGTTGGAAGCAGTGGAAAAAGTGATTTCTGTGCGCAATGGCAGCAGCACATTCTGGAGAGAACCATGGCTGGCTGTTAGGTTTTTGCTGAAACTTTTTCGAGGGTATGAAACGATCAATACCTACAATTAACCATTCCGTCAGGTCTGATACTATAGAGGACACATCCTTAATTTATGTTAATTTCATATTAGACAAAAAAGGGTGATTTCATCTTCAAGTCCGGTTTGCAAGCAAGTCTGAATTTTCCTAAAAGAGGTCTGAGGCAAACATTTCCACACCTTTTTATTCAACCGACTTATTAAATATCCTTTAACAGTATTGCACATGGTTTTGTCCAGGAATTAGTATACTTTACAATATAAGCACTTGCATTCTCCATTGTTTTATCATGTCCTGTTTCCAAACCTCAGTTTTTGATTTAAGTAGGGAAAGGTTTTAAACCTTACATCCTGTATCTGCTCTGCAAAGGAGAGAAGTAAATGAAAGGAAGAAGCACACTGTAGTCTCTTTGTTTGCGCGCACCTTCTTTTTCTATTCGTAGTCGTATCATGAGCAAGGTGTATTCATGTATGCCTTCATCTTTTAGTTGTTGGCGTGATGGACTGAATCATATGATTTTGATTATATAACAGTAGGATATCATATCTAGCAAATTTCATGTTTGTAAGTCTAATAACTTGAAACTAGCAACAGTTTTAATTTGTGAGCATATACTAAACTAGAAAAATATCTAGATCAAGGTCATGAAAACGTGAAAGTCATACTTTTAACGATAACTTTGGTTCTGTTCGTTATTGAGGCTCTATTTAGCCCATATTGTAGCCAATGAAATCCTGCATTATAAATGATATTAACCATCTAAGATTAGAATTTCAGTTTCCAATTATTCCAAATTTGATGTATGGATCTGATCCTCTTTTATAACAATAATCATCATGCAACATTTCAACATGATTAAACAAATAGTTTTTGAGTTATAAATGTCTCTATAGCATAACCAGGAATATTTAATTAATACGAAATATGGCCTATCCTTACATTGGAAGGCAGAGGTATGCAATCTCAAAACTGACTTGTTTTTGTTGCAATTTTGATCAAGACATATTACATGATTTTTATTCTAGAAAATGTCTAAAATTTAAAGCTTAAATGGAAATCAAAATTTAGGGAATCTTAGTGTCTAATGACTGGATCAAATTTTATGCAAATCTGAAATATCTAATGTGATGTTTTGTCCATATTGTGAGTTTATTTTCTATGAACTCACAGCTGAGCCAATTTTTAAAAAATTTCACACAAAGCTACTTGATTTGTCTGGGAGTGTTCTTACATAGGTTTTGTATCATAATGCATCCCATAAATATCGAAAATCAATAATTGAAAAAATCTAATTAAAGAAGGAAGTCCGATTTTGAGTAAAGTTAATACTTTTATACAACCTATCATCACAAGGGCATTTGAGAAGTTTTATCACCACACAAGCAAAAAGACCTAAAATCAACTGTAGATTCTTTGATCTGACAAGGGCATGTTCAAAATGAACGTTTCATTTTTAGAGCACGGTTGAACCATAATATTTGACTTTTGTATGTTTTAACTGTAATTCAAGTGACTATGTAAAAATATTTCATAAAATCAATTAGTTCTTGGATCAATAGGGGTGAGTTTGAATGAATATTTCTGTTTAGAGCACAATTAAACCATGATATTTGACTTCTGCATTTTAAACTTTAAGTGAAGCTATTATTTACAGATATTTTTATAAAATCAACAGATTCTTTACAGTGAAATGTAGGCTGCAATATATATATTATGGACTAAGTCACTGCCGGGAGGCATATAAAGCTTCATCCCGCTATACTGAGTGGGGGAGGGGGTCCCTAACTAAGGCAAGCAATCGATTTGATTAAAAAATGGGCAATTTCACAGATTTTGATGATAAAGTATGGGAGGGTTGAACATTTGTTGATCCTCATTTAGTCCCAAATACCGTCGGGTGTCCCTGCTAGGCTTCATTAAAAACCCTTCAAAATAACCCAAACAAACGGAAATTTAGGGAATATTTATTTTAAAATTTACAAAAATCAAAGGTACCTGAATTTTCATTGCTTTTTCATATAACTAAGTTGAACTAAATATAGCCCATATTACACACTCTGAAGTCTAGCAACCGTGTTCCTTAATTGATAATGATCGGTTAATTTAGGAGTGAATTCTATACATTCAAATATAAACATATATATCTATAACTTACTTTATATAGAAATGAGTTATATTTGATACAAGGCGATTTTTAAAGAATTAACTAAAAAAAAAAAAAAAAAAAATTTCAACTCTTCATAATTTTTTGAAGCAGAGTCCAGATCTACATTATAAGTAGAGGCTCAAGATGAAATGTTTATTTAATGTTCAGTAACAGCTTGTTCACTATCAGTGTATTTTTTTTTTAGTTTCCCTATATTTTAAAGAGCCTTCCATCCCTCTAACCCTGACCCTTGTTTGTGAAATCTTCCAGATTTCCTGCTCTTAGACTGTCCTATATCTGACCCACTTTTTACATAGGATGGTCTCATATTACTACTATTTTTGCATAAGCGTTTTTGGTTACATTTCATTATTTTAAAGTTGTCAGAATAAAATATTTACATTATATCCAAACTTGATACTTTCTATTTTAAGCAATCTTTCTTCCACAAAATAACCTGCACTTCTCTTAATAGATTCATTTCAAAGTTGGGTCTTTTAAAAGGAAATAAGTGATGTTTAAATAGTTTTATGTGTCATATCAAATGATTCTGAACATTGGTAAATTACTTCCTTCGCTAATTGTTGCTTTTATACAGATCCATTTTGATATATGATCAGCTTGATCTCAAACTTTTCACTTTTTCACACACACATATATATATATATACACACAGTGTGAAGATATATATAAACCTTGTCTGTATGAGAATCGGTCTCTGTCAAATTTTGGCCTAAAGGTTCGAAACTTGACATATGGGGTGTTTAGACCTATGAAACAATTTGGTAATTAACTGGAAAAAGAGCTGATAAGGGGTAAAAATTGGAACTTTGCAAGCATAAGCTAACTTAATGTATATCTTCCACACATGTGCAAATATGCATTTATGTTTAACTACATTAATTTGTAAAGTTTTGACCTGCATGTATCTTTAGGGCAGATGGCAGTGAACACCACTAAAGAGCTAAATGTTTTGGTTTTAATTCTAAACTAGTTCAATAATGACACACACACACACACCATGCGCAAACATTGTTGAACATAACAATTCTTGTTTGATTTTTTTATTTTTTTATTTAAAAATTTTTCATCCATTTTTGCGTCAATCAAAAAAATAAATATTCCCTATTAGGGGTGTATTAATTAATCAGCAGGTAATCGGCCTAATGAAATTACTTTTCTCTTTCCTATTAAATTTAAATCATTTCATCACTGCTAAGTGACTCATCATATAACTTTGACACATTAACATAGTAACTACGAATTTAACTTAACATTTAATTAAAGGTCTGGTCACTATTATGACTTTTTGCCTTAACTAAAATTACAAAATGCAAAGTACAATTTCCAATTCTTTAATGAATATACTTAAATAATTCGATAAGAAAAAAGAAATTACAAACCAACTATAAAGTACAAATTGTAATTCTTTAAATAAATAACTATATATATAATAATATAACTATAAGCTGAAGTTTTGCACCTGCTGCTCTACTTCCCTATTCTTGCTGCTTGCCTCCTCTGCTCTCATAGTCTCCTCAATATTTAAAGTTGAATACTTTTAAGTTGTAATGTAGAAACATTAGTTTCTCCATTCTCAGGACACAGCCTGTTCCTCGTAAGTTCATACACATTACCACCTGTACTAAAGAGCCTCTCGCTCTCTTCAGTTTAAGGTGGTGCGCTTAAATATTTTGAAGCCAGTTTACTCAGCAGTGATAAGGTCTCTTGCGTCTTCTTTCACTGCTGAAGTGAATCATCACCTCTTGTAAGTAGTTAGAAGACTACAGTTTCTTTTGTGCACTTAACCATAAAGGATTCACCCCTTTTGAGTTTAGATTATGATTCTTGTATTTCTGTTGTAATTGTAGTCTCCAGGTTTAACTCGGTTTCTACTTGATCTAAGTTTTCATTTGTTACTATAGGCATATTTGAATCTAATTCATCAAACAGGCTTGAAAGAGATACAGTTTTACTTTCACTTTGATCTTCTTGACCCTCAATCAAAGCTTGACGAAGTGTGTCCTGCTGATTCTGCTTCATTTTCATCAGTAGAAAGTAGAAGACGTAGAATAAAATTCTTACTGTTTTCCATGTCATGTTTTTGAAATTTAAATTTTAATCTTGCATTTAGGAACGTAGACACAAGTTTTTTTTTTTATCATTTAGATAGGATGGAAATCTTATTTCCATTGATTCATTGAATTGTTCAACAGTGGTAAGGATTCTACAATAAGCAAACGAACGTTTTTCAAAATAACAGAATATTTTTTAACTGGTAAACATTAATCAGGAAGGATTTTTTATGGGATATATGTGGAGCAGAATGATTTTGTTTATTTACTCTAGTCACCTGAAGATGACTTGATAAAGAATCGAAAGTGTTAGTGATACATATAGAATATTCATTAATTTTTTTTTCAATTTGATAGAAAAATTGAAAAAAAAAAAAACAACAAAAAAAACATTGAAATCAAGAATAATGTTCAAATGAAAGAATGCTATCTAAATAGATGATATATAAATGTGTATATGTATGTATGCATGCACTTTGCCTTTGGAATTTTATCATTGGTTTGCTTTGCAAAAGATAAATAAAATGAAGGATTTTTTCTATTTATTTATTTTTTTTAGATAATATTCCCAGTGAAAACCTTTTAAAAACTTACCTTTTTTTTTATCAGTTGGAATGGACAGAATGGATGAAAATGTTTTTTAAAATCTAAATTAAGGACATTTATGAAGTTATGTGTGTAATCTTTTGTAAAATGATTAGAGTTCTCATGGTTACCAGTATCGTAAAATTCATAAACAAATGAAAAACAAAAAATCATCTGAACAATATAAATTCGCCCCACAGTCAATAGTAGAATTTAGTTGTTGAAATAAAGCAAAATGAATAAAAGAAAACACAAAAATATCAAACTTATCTTTGAGATCTTTTCTTTTCTAAGGACTTTTTTGTGCCAAAATTTGTGTTTATTATTTCTCTTATTTTTATCATTTTCACAAATATTATTCTCACTGCACTCCATGGAGTCTTAGAAGTTATTTGTGACGAAAGAGAAATGAACACGAAATAAACATTAATTTTTTGGAAAGTTTTTAAGTGTGAACTGGGAGAATTCAGAAATAATGATTACAAAAATGGAAAATTCTGAGAGCAGTTTTGGATATATCTGATAAGTGCAAGTCCTTTGCTAATTTCACTATCCGTGCTAGAGTATTAGTTCAATCATTCTATTCTGATACTTGGCGGAAATCCACTTTTTTTCTTACCCCCTTCTTTCTGTTCTCCCTTGTTAACATTCTTGCCAATTGTAAACCATTACAATAGCATCGATTAGTTTCTTGCTTTCTTTGAAATGGAAAAATTTTTGATTTTGCGAAAAGGAGTGAATAATTTGTTGCTTTAAAATGATTTTCTTAGAAACAAATGTAGGTATGTCAGATAGATAAGAGTTGGATGATTTTAGCCGTTTCATCGAAGAAGGTTTAGCTATTCCCTACCCTGCCAGTTGCTGTTCTATTAATTTTTACTTCCTTATCATAAAATTTGAATTTGGTTCATTGACGCAATACAATCTCGTATGTTAAACATCATGTATTCATTTCATATGAATTAGATAATTACTGTTGGCATTCGTTTCCTCCCATATCTTTCTAGTTGGAAGTATTCCTAGAGAGACATCAGGTACTTATGAGAGGGATCACGTGTAGGTTGCTAACATCCCTAAGTGTTTCTTTGGAACCAACTGAATTTGAATTTGACGAAGGTGATCAATAGTCATTGCAATGACAACATATCTAAGTGGATTAGTAATGGGATGAACTTATAGATGTATGTGCACACACATAAGTATTTTTTTTAAGTATTGTCTGCTTGCTTCATGTGTATGCATGTATATATATGTATATTATATAAAATGCCTATGTGTGTGTAATCAATCATTTCCTTTGTTCATTTATACTGAGAATGAACCAGACAGCAAACACTCACATACAACACTGCAATATGTGCCTTGGTGACCAGATCTAAAAACGTTCAATTGCATTCACAATTTTTAAACTGTTCACTTTTTATTGAAGACTTGAGAAAGGAAAAGTTTTCAGAAAATTCTATCGAATATCGTCACAAAATAAGAAAAACAAAGCGAAATTGGGATTTACCTTGCTTCTAAAATTAAGCAAACTCTTCGGTACGAAATATAAAGTTACATACTTTTATTTTTCCTATTAACTATTTCTGTGGATATGATTTTTTATCGACACCCATATATATATATATATATATATATATGAAGCTTTCAATAAAAAAAAATGTAATTTAAATTTCTTGGGATACTAACCAAGTTCAACATGTCACAAATTTAGCACTTGCATAAATTGAGTTACTGCTGGGAAATTTACACGCACGCACGCATGCACACGTTTTAATCTGTCATGGCCATTGATTTGACACCGTGAGATGATCTTAACATTATTCAGGATGTTATCTTTTGTTTACTTCTTGTATATGGCTGTTCAATACTGAATTGTTGTCAGTCACTTGGATTATCCAAGTTATATAAAAAGCAAACATGTCCATGTCTCTCCACACATTAGTTGTTAATGGTTGACCTGTAAACAAAACCAATGGCATATTTATAATCCGCAGATATTTTAGCCTTGTATTAAATGATAAAGGTTTGTTTTATGATTTAAAGAAAAACCTGTAATTTTTCATAGTTAAGAGTTTTAGTTTTATATATGCTTTAATTGGAAATAAACTCTGACATGCATGTAGTAACAACAGGAAATTCTTTGTCTGAAACATGGGTAAGAGTTATTGGCTAATTTGTGGAATTTCAACATTATTATTGATTGATCCATGTGAAAATTACCATTAAATTATTATCATAAAAAGCAAACAAAATTGGCATTTTTACACTCATGGTTAGCAATGATAGCATATTCTTATTACTGAGTTGGGCAAAAAAAAAAAAAAAAAAAAAATACAAAATGTGAGTTACTGATATTGTCTCTGGTACTGATGTTATATATGTCAAAACATCGCTAATTCACTACCCACACAGCAGCAGCTGTATAGTGTAATGGTGAGAAGCCTTGACTGTCGTTTGGGCAGTCGGTTTTCGATCCTGGCTTGAGGTAGTTGCCTGTCTAGCCGCACTGATGAGCTGTGACACAATGAAACAGTACTGTATGTGGATGACACACACACACATATACACACACACACACACACAATGTATAAACATCCTCAATGATAATCTTAAGCTTTAACTTCTATTTTTAAGGAGGAGTTAGTTTCTTACTAATCATCTGAGACACTTCTATGATGCTACTCGGGCATTTTTGTGGGCTTATGAGCTGGCGTTTAAAACCTCAGCTGATCTTGTTGTCTCTCCCGGAGAGAAGGTAAATAATAATAATGTATATGTATATTCTTAAAGATGTATATGGAAATATTGATTAATCTAAGAAAAAAGTCAAAAGCTGAATAACTAAATAAAACTAGTTCTGTTGGCATTCAGTTTCTTCCAATAAGTTTTTTGTTAATGGAAGCCTTTTCTAAAACTCTATTTTTGATTTAGTGTGAAACTGCATTTGTTTTATTTTATTTTTTTTTGCATTGCTAGATTTCTTTCCTTTGAGATCAGTTTTCTATTTAGGAAACGAGAAAGTCATGTAGTAGAATTAGGTCAAATGAATTATTTTGCCACTTTTGACATCTCTTCTTTTGATCAATAATCTTCAAGTTGTAATAAGATCAGAATCTTACACTTCTTATGGAATATCTAACATGATTATACAGATGAAAATCCTGCAAATATTTCATCAGATAGACTAAAAAAATATGATTGTATTTGTGACGATTGTTTTTTTTTTTCTTTATCTTGTTAGTCTGGAAATTCATAAAAACTATATAAAATGCTTAATCAAAAATTTGTCACTAGCAAGTTTGGTCAGAAAGTATGAACCCTGACCCTGACTTTCAGGATTCCCAAAATTCTGACTCTAGTGCTTCAATCTAAAATCTTTCAACATGCAGACTATCTGCTGATTCCTTAGAGATTAAAAAATCTAACACCTACCATGACTCCAACACGTTCCAGAACCTCAGACTCTGCAACCCGGGTCATTTGCCACTCAACATAACATGGATTCCTTAGAAACAAAGAACTGGATTCATTTATAAGTGTTCATAATCAGCAATGATCAATTTATTTTTGAATGAGATTGTCTACCTGAAAAAAAAAAACAATAGTTCTCACTTTTAGATCATTCCTTTATTGACTACTAACTCAACTTGTGTCCGGGCGTTGCTCAGAAGAATTGAGGAAATCAAGAAACGTCTGCTCTTATTTATGAGTTTTATTTTATTTATTTATTTATTTTTTTTTTTTTGTGGTGGTGGTGTACTCATTAACTTGTTTGCATTGTATGTGTGGGAGGGTTTGTTTTTTAACTTACATTTTATAACTGTCTCCCAACTGTTTGAATATCAAGTAAGTCTATACAGGAGTAAATTATTTGTAAAGAACCAAAGAGGTTTTCACCAAAACTGCCCAACTTTACCCATGATAAGAAATACAAATAAAACTATGTAATATGCAAGGGTCGTTCCAAAAGTAAAGTTTTTTTATTTTTTATTTTTTTTTATTTTTTAACTAAAAATGTTGAAGAGCTACGAAGACGGGTGTAGTATCATTAAAACAAGTGATCTTTTGTGCTCTAGAATTTATTTTTCTACATAGTCACCATCATTCTCAATGCCAGGAATTCACTGCTTTTGCCAGGAATTCACTGCTTTTGATGCACGTCCATAACAGGGGTTGCGTTCTTAGTCTTACACCATTAATATCTGCAACAGAGATGGAACTTTCGAGTCATGAATGCATAAGTTCAATTATCTTAACAATGCAATTTGCAATCCTCTCTGATCCATTCGGATGAAATGAAAAAATAGGAGGCATTACTTTTGGCACGCCCCTCAAATTAAAAGGAAAATAATCAATGTAATATGCAAATTAGTTAACCTTATGACTTTGATCACATACGTATGATTAGTACATCAGAAACTGTTCTTCTATTGTGTGAAGATGAAATTAGTGTTTTAATATCACTGTTGAAGCACAACCTTGTGTGTATAGATACCACATAACAGGACTTAATAATAAAGGGCTCGTCGATGTGCATTGTGTGACTGGGACTATACAGTTAAACATATTTATATGATATAAAGTTATAAAACCCGATGTCTATGTGACTACTTAAAAGTAAAATCTAATAAGCAATTCAATGAGTAAATGATACTGTAATAAAATTAATTTAACTTTTACAAAATCCTATTTAAGAAAACAACCCTTTGTGTATTTATTAGTTCTTATCTTATTAGCTCGAATTTAAGAATTAAACAGAAGCGGAAATTTGGGATTTAAATTTCACTATTGCATTCGATGTTGAATAGATTTTATTGCAAGACCAATCTTTTTAATGACATATATTCCTTCATTGAATTTTTTTTTTGTTTTCTAAAAATGTAAACATTTTCTTGCAATTAGTAAAACAAAAATGAAAAAACTCCTAGGTATCAAAAGCTAATTAAATAACCTGAAAAATGTTCAAAAATATAAAATCAACAATTCCTCAGATGTTAAGAAAAAATATAATTCTCTTATATACAGTACAACCCTAGGATACGATTTTTTCAGGTTACGATATGGAATACAATGTTTTTCCAAACCCTGTTTACGGTATTTGCCCCGTCTTATGGTGTTATTTATATTATTTGATTATATACATGTGTATTATATACTGTACTGCATTTTGTTACTAATTTTTATGCCGTATCCCAGGGTTCTGCTATATATATATATATATATATATATATATATATATATATATCGCACACACACAGAGGTGAGCTAATATAGTTTCAGTTTAATACCTAATTATATTTCAATTACTAATTTGAATGTATAGAATTAAACAATTATTTTACTCAATACATTCATACTGTTTTTCAGTTGATGAGTGGACGACCAATGATTTCTAAATTATAATTATTTTTTTGGATGTGTTTTACCCAAGAAACGCAAGTTTGAAACTTATGTCAGTTTCTTTTCCTTAAATATGCTTCCTTTCCTACAATTAGAAAATCTGTTCTTGTTGACCTCTATCTGAGATTTTTGTCTTTGAGCTTACCAATCCATTTGTAACCACACTGTACAGGTTAATATATGCACTAGTTAATTCATTCAGTTGAATATACAATATATAATTAATTTTTGCACATGTCGAGATAGGCATATTAATTTAAATTATGTAAACAAATATTTACAATTTATATCCATTCTTATTTTAAATTAGAAGAATACGTGTCCTAGGAAGGGTAAAAATTTGGCATCACTTTTGTCTTATGAAGATTAAAAACAAGATATAATGCTATTTACTACACTTGATTCTAATTTTAATCAAAACCCATTACATGATTTCAATCTTAGAAAATATTAAAGGGCAAGATTCCATATGCCTCTGAGCTGTGTTCCAAAATTCATAATATATAGTTAATTAGTTTAGGAGCGAATCTTGGACATAAAATAACATATGTAAACATATACACATACCTAACTATTTATTTTTAACATATTACATGCTAATTTTTACTTTCTCTCTCTCTCTCACACTCACACAGTTGTTTTTCATGATGTGTTGTTTAAATTTTAAAATAAATTATGTATGAAATACGTTTGTAACCCAAATTACAATGCAATATTATGAAAATAAACAAATATTTATTTCTTTAAAATTAATATTTAAGCGATAGACGCTATCCTCAGAATTTTATGCATTTTTTTTCTTTTTTTTTTTTTCTCGCCATGATGGTAGGTGGAAGAAAAGTTAGTACAGAATCCGTGTGTTGGTCGTCTGCAGTGTTGGTTTCAAATGCAGAAGAATATGCTTGGCTCATATGTAAAATTCAGAAATGTGTTTTCTATGATAAAAGCACTGTTTAAATTTTATTGTGACCCCTTTAAGAAATAAAATTCTTAAAGTTGAGCACTGTCTGGGGAAATTGAAAAGTTGGTCAGCTTGCCTTGTGTGTGAGATCATAACTTCCTGTTACTTGATCACTCCAAGATCGTCTGTATTAAACGTTAAGTTTCAGCAATGTTAAAATTTCACTTAATTTCTTGGCAATGAATAGTGACCCTAATATGTCCTTTGCTAATGGAACCAAAAGTGGCTTTATTGCGGGGGGGGGGGGTCAGATTCTTTGAATAGCATTGATCATTGTCTCCTGCACTGATGATTGCATAAGCATGAAACGCTAGTGTCTGTAAGTATATAAAAATTATACTTTTTTAGAATGTGTTTATTCAATATGCACACTTAGCAATGAAAATGCAATTTTAAATTGAATCATGATTAACTGGTGGACAAAGCTTATTATAGAAATGTATGGATACATATAAAAAAATTATTGTAAAGCTTTTGGTCCAGTCAGTTTTTAAGTTTGTAAGGTTTTGTCCAAAATTTTTGTTAGTACTTCTGTTATGTCTGCATATGGTGTATTTTTACCATTGACTTAACAAGTGATCAAATCTTTTTATCTCTAATTTCCTATGAGCTATTAGATTTTAAAAACAACCCTTTCTATTCTATTTACCTTTCTATCTCTCTTTCTCTGCTCCTGCGTCATACGTTCATCTTTTGTTGGTAATAACATTGTTCTTTCATAATTGATAACTGCTATTATTGCCTGTGATATTTTGCCCTTCCCCCTTTTCTCTATTCATTTCTTTTTTCTTTTTGCTCTTTCATTTTGTAGTGTTCATATTTAATGCTGATGCCGTTATTGTTGACAGAAGAAATATTGATTCTTTCATGCGGCCATAGTTTCTACAAAATCTGAACAAGTTTCATTTTCTGGGGAGTAAGGAATACGATCTCTCTTCATTGACTATTTAGATAATGACCATCGAAAAGAAGTGACTATTTGCTGCTTTTTTTTTTTTTTTTGGTTCTGTTCTGAGAATGAAGGATAATAATAATAAAAGCAGAAACATTTTATTTGTACGCTCGTGTATGTTTTTTTTTTTTTTTTTTTAACAAGGCAGTCACCACTTATCAAAGCTCAAAGGCCACTTGAGGATAAGGGTTAGTGAATGTAAGGTAGTGGATTATTTAAGGGGACGGCTCAGCAAGAACTTGTTTACATTGGATTTGATGGCTACCATATTGTAGTCACTCAGAAAGCAGACCATTGGAACAGTGTTCTACATACAGGCAGTTCTAGTAAAGAAGCTTTGTTCATGGAATCTGCATTTAGATTTAGGCTATAGAGATAGTGCAGAAAATTGCTGATAGTGGTTGTAGCTAGTCGAGTTTGGCAAGGGAGGACCATAGATTGGAGCTCAGATGAGCACATGAAAATAACGAAAGAGCAGGTTCGCGATGAGACGAGAGCCATTCATGCAATTGGGGTCAAATAGGGGTTAGAGCGATTATGATGAAAAGAGATTAGTTTGGCTTTAGATGCATTAAAATTAACCAGCCACATTTTGCCCCATTGCACCACATGCTCAAGATCAGAAAAGAGAGAATCAGAAAGATCTTGATCATTGTTGGCCTTTAAAGTGTTGCACAGATTGTTGTGTCGTCTGCATAAGTGTCTACAAATGATTTAAGAATATGATTTGGGAGATCATTGATGAAGATCAAGAAGAGAGTTGGGCTCAAGACGGATCCCTGAGAGATGCCAGCATTGATACTACAAGCTTCTTATTTCTGCTCATCGAAGACTACTCTTATAAGCCTATCAGACAGAAAGGATTTAATAATTGAGAGAACATTTCCAGCTATGAAATAGCTAGAAATTATTTGAAGTAGACTTTTATACTATACCCTATCAAAAGTCTTGGATATGTCAAAAACTATTGCTCTAGAAACGACGCCCTTGTTGAGATTCACTAGTCCTGTGTGATATTACAGTTAGCACATCAGCTGTAGATCTTGTAGAATGGAAACCATATTGCATGTCATGAAGTGTTCTTTTGACAATCTGTGTTTAAAAGAGTTATCTACTATAAACATGTCTTTCATCATCATATGAAACGATGTTACGGTTCCGGAACGCTTTGTCCCATTCTCTTTGAATGTTTCTGTGTGGATTTCCCCATGACTATTGATAATGAAAAGCATTGTTTATTTCTTGCTTTTTTTTTTTTTTTTTTTTTTTTTTTTTTTTTTTTTGTGTGTGTGTGTGTGTGTGTGTGTGTGTGTGTGTTTTAGCAGAAATTCGCAAATTTAATGACTAGAAAATATTGACAATTAAAGTGACATTTTTTTTTTTTTGTTACAAAGGAGTCACTACTTATCAAGGCCCGCAGGTCACTCGAGGATAAGGGTTAATAATTGTACAGTAGTCAATGGGAAAATGTTGTAGTAATCATAAGGTAAATTGGATTACTTAAGGGAACCGGCTCATCAAGAAGTTCTAGCAGCTCTTGCCTAGATGTGGCATCAGTACTTGGACATGCTTGGCTCTTATGCAGCTAGAGAATTGCATCAGCAGTGAGATATCTACTTGAGCGGTAAAACGATCCCACCATTTTAGCAGCCTTGGTAATGGATTTGATGTACGTGTTCCATCTCAGATCAGCAGTAAAGCTCAGACCCAGAAGCTTGTCAAAACATGGAGCCACCATTTATTTCAATTGATGAATTTGGATTACAACAGAAGGACCTGAGATTGCAAGCAAGTTGTGAAAGCTTGAAATTACAGTGGGGTAGCGGTAGTTGAGAAGACCTGTCTTGTATTAACCTGATTTAAACTTTAGTACATCAAAGAAAAAGAACAAGCTTGCTCTTTTTTAAATTCCACTAACTAAAAGGCTAATGACATTATCGACTATAACTTAGATAATATTCTTTTAGTAAATTTATTATTTGTGGGATTAAGATTCTTTCAAGATTATTTAGTCTTACTAATTAACCTTTCATACTATTTGTAATTATGCACTTATCGACTCGATGTCACTTGAGGATGATTAGTAAGTCTGTAATAAAACTTTTATTTATCTTAATGCTCCATTACATAAGACAGTGTTACTTAATATATAGTCCAATAAAATATAATTGGATTGATAGATACAGTAGCAACACAGGCGACCAGATGTTGCATATTTTTTGCTTGTATAAAACTACTCCCTCCTTTCCCAAGGAGAAGATAATCCCTAGGAGGATGATATCATGACAGCAGAACAGATACTATCTCCCCTCCCTCAAGAACATAATGCTTGGGCGGAAGGTGTATCACACCAAACGATCCCTCTCATTCCCCTAGGAATTTATTATTGAAAGTACATTAATCTGTAATTGTATAGTAAACTGAATTCAGCATTAATTGGAGTGATAGTATAATTTAGGCTCCAGACAAATACCAAATCTCCATTAGTAACAGATAAGGAGTTTTTTTTGTCTTTTTTATTTGATAAATTGTTAAATTATCATGAACTATCTGGTTTCGATTATTTCCTTTGATTTTTTTTTTTAAGCCTAAATGAAAATATTTTTGATATAAATAAAAACAATACCAAAGACATCAGAGTTTGCAATAAAGGTAATTGTACAATCTCAAAAGAAATGGTATTCTAGTTTCTTAGCAAATCTATATATATCTGTGAAAGTGTCTGTCTGTCTATGTGGCTGTGTACATTTCCCTACACAATAACTCCATCAACTTTCAGTCTACTGACTCGAAATTTGATATACAGGGTAGTGAGATTTGGGAAGCTTTTTAATCGGCTTGGGTCGAAAATTTGAGCTACAAATATATAAATATATATGTATGTTTGCATGTCTGCCTAAAACTTTTGACAGAGGCAACAAATTTTCACAAGATTAGTATCGTTTTGAAACTCGACCCTTCAGACAACAAATACCAAAAAATTGGCTAAAAACATTAATTTCTTCACCCTCAACTTGGCACTTTTCTAGAGGGAGAGGTTGCTTTTTTCACCGATATTTTCGAAAGTCATCCCCTCTTTTCGATTGTCTAGCCTTAATTAAAACCTACGTCACTTCTGGTTTGGTGGTGGTCGTAACAGCAAAGACGTCACGTTTTTTTCCCGTTCTTTTCCTCCTTCCTGGTACGGGTTCGAGTCTGCCTTCCTGTTACTACTTTTTTTGCTCAGCGCACACCTCCAAACACCCGGGCAACGCCGGCCACCCATGCTAGTAAGAAATAAATTTATTTACTTTATTCAATCTTTATGTACTTTATTTAAATCTATTCTATTCATTGGTGCAAATTCTTTTTTACAATTAACTGCAACAAGTTAATGTTCATCTTTTAAGATGATATACATGTTAAGTATTGTTAAGACTGGTTATCTGTAGCAGATGATAAAAAGAATACGATACAAAATATATAGATAGAAATAATAGAAGGCAATGAAAACGATGGTGTGTTACATGTACTATGCAGTTTATATTTAATTATACCCTTCTTGTGTTACCCGGGAGTATTTTTATTTTAAGCAAAGAAAAAAAAAAAAAAAACTAACTTTTTTTTTTTTTTTTTTTTTTTTTTTAATATAAACAAGGACTTTTTTTTTTACCAATTAAAATATTTTTTGATACTCAAATTTTATGAAAGTAATCTTTTAATCTCGGTGAATTTATTGGTTGTAAATGAATTTTTTAATACAGGAGAATTTACTAAAGAAATTTAGTTTAGATATTTTCAAATTTCTTTTAAATTTAGAAGAGTTACAATATGATTTAGAACTTTTATTTCAACTATTAACAATATTAAAATGACTGACGTGTTTACGAAGAAACTGAAATTCATTATGATGGATATAATTTCATAAATATTTTAGATGTGTAGTCACATACAGGCGAGAAACACATGGACACGAAAATGGTAGCATAATTTTTATTGATATTATGTAAATTCTGTGCCCATCTTAATATTTTGAGAGTAAAATTTCTACACCAGATCTTAGAATTTTTAGTTCACGATTGTTTTTGGTGATTTCAACTCGAAATCAAGCAGAAATCACAAGCTGTAAAGTAGCCAATGTAGAAAGCAATCTCAAACTGTGTTCAGTTATGTAATTATGAAAATAGTAATTTGTGTAATTCTTAATCTTCTTGTGGCTTTTAGTTTTTAAATTAATGTATTATACATAACCAGTCTACGCCCTTTGTTGAAAATGATTAAAAAAATGCTTTCCAAGTGTTTGCACTAATGTAAACTAATGTCTAAATCGGTGAAGTTAAAAGAAAACATATCTAACTAGAAAGTTGAGAAGTATATGAACGATAGTGTGAACACTACTGAAACATACTTTTTTTCCATGGTTTTTGACAAATGGTGTATACTCATATTTTCTGTATTAACTTCAACCGTGCTCAATAGGATTTAGTAGAGCAATTTGTCAGATGATTAACACCCCCACCCTTAATATATGAAACAAACGTTTTTGCGTAGATATATACAAAAATAGAAAGGAAAAAATGATATAGAAATAATATTTATTATAGAGGATAATTATATACTCTAAAATTCTGAAATTGATTTAAGTAATTTTAGTTATGATTCAACTTTTTTTTATATCTTGGTCAAAACTAATTTGCTATGAAATACAAAATAGTTTACATTTTAAATTAAGTATTCATGTTATATGGACATCGGTGGTTATCTTTAAATAAATCTAATAAGAATATTGTATAAAAACTATCCAACTTTTTTTGTTTAGCATTGCAGAATGAAAGAAGTTGCTAAGCCTAAACATTTGAACGATAAAACTGCTATTAACAGTGTCCTTTTACTCTTACTTATACTTACTATTTACATATATTTTAATCTACGTAGTTCGTAAATCTGTATTAAATTTCATTAAATTTGACTTTTTAATTGTCAAGATATCCTTTTCCTTTTGAATCATGATAAAAATGAATTTCTAACCTCATTCCCAGTATTTAGCGCTCAAGATCAACTTAACCAGTCAAACTGGTTTCTCATAAAAGTGACCACTAAATCTTGTTGAACGTTTCTTTTTGCAAGAAATTAAAAAAAAAAAAAACACTTGGCAAAAGCTGTAAAATCTACTTTTTTGACAACGTACCAGACGTTAAATCAAACAACGCAATTATAGTTTTAATACACATCATTTTCATGTTTAATTATGGTTTTTAATACACACTTTATTTGTGTGTTTAAATATGAAACGTGACATGTTTTTTCGTATTTAAAAAAAATACGACACACACGTTGTGGTTATCGTGTTAAAAGAAAAATATGGCACACGTTGTGGTTTTTGTTTTTAAAAAATGGCACACATGGTTATCGTGTTAAAAAAGAAATATTGCACACAACAGGGCTTAATTTTTCATCCATAAATTTTTGATGACCTAACAAGAAATACACTTATTGTTGCTAGTTAGAGAATTTCTTTCAGAACTCATTTCAAATAGAGATTATCTGCTTTGCTATTTGACTTTTCACTTCTCTCCACTTGAAATGGTTTCATCTGAAGATTAAAAAAAGCACTTTTTTTTACTTGCTAATTTTGGTGTTCTTGGACATTTCTGTACAGATAAATACACATCGGTCTTTATTATAGAATAGCGAATTGTTTGTATTATTCAAATTACTATTCTCCTCTTGGTTTTTATATTCACAAATACAAATTATATAAAAATTCTGACTGCAGGAAAGTTAATTTAGATTGCAAAAAGAAAAATGTAAGCATGATTTATTTCCGTTTATAAAACCTTTGTTTAAAATTCAACTATAACCTGGCAAACTGAGATCCACTGAAAGGCGAGCAGAAAGATATCAAAGAAATAATAGGAACATCTGTAACAAGAAACGTACAGAAAAGGTGGGAAGACTGGTATTTGTTTAGTGGTGGCCATTATCTATTTGAAAAAAAAAAAAAGATACTGACCACTTATTACTTATAAACAGAACTACATTGAAGGATGAAGCCTCAATTTGAAAGCTTTGGAGAATGGAGTCACTATTTATTATTATTCCTAGGCCCACTCTAACTCAAAATATTAAGATAGACATGGAAGTTACATATCTAACTCTGATCAGTGCCTCCATCTATGTGTTAAATAAAAACTTTGACATTAACAAAATATAAGCATAAAAAAAAAATCTACAAATCTATCATACAAAACTTGATTTTGATATAAAAATGACCGAATGACAGTTGACTTGCTATAAAACTTAATAACTGACCAACTTACTCCTGAGTCAACAAATTTGCTTCGATTTGACAGCCGTGGTTCTAAGTTTGGCCCCAAGAAATGAGTTAAAAACATTACTTCATTTGTAATCTCTGGTTCCATCTATATTAGTTACCGATTTTTATTCTCTGCTAATAGCATTGAAAGAGTTAAAGCAAACAAAAAATTTCTTAAATCTTAAAATACCGATGAGCATAATATCTTTTAAACGATTGTCCAAAAAATGATTCAGTACATAATAGAATAAACACTAACAAATCCTCCTTCTCTCTCTCTCTCTTTCTCTCTCTCTCTCACACACACACCTATGCTCTATTTTATTGAAATTTCTCCTTTGATACTAATCATCTCTTATTCTTTCCACATGAATTCTTAGATAATGAGACACAAACAAGATTAGATTAATTAAAGCTTCTTCTTAGCGTGATGATCAAAAAAAAAAAAAAAAATTATGTTCAGATCTGAATGCTTTTCAAACTTCGGAAACTTATGCTTTGATGTTCTATCAACTGTTTACTTGAATGTTCTCCCCCCCCCCCCAGTATTTTACAATGTTTCCAACAAGTATTGTTTCAGTATTAAATAACCAAAATAAAAAGTTGATAAACTATGAAACAGTTGTAGATATGTGCAATGTTGGATAGTTGCATGGTTGCAAAACAAACAGACGACATGCT
Source organism: Euprymna scolopes (assembly GCF_053919585.1). Taxonomy (NCBI): domain Eukaryota; kingdom Metazoa; phylum Mollusca; class Cephalopoda; order Sepiida; family Sepiolidae; genus Euprymna; species Euprymna scolopes. The sequence goes on from NC_136494.1 coordinate 96,971,251, forward strand.
GGTGATGACAGAAAAATATCTGGCTCAGGATTTAACTACCAAAATATTTAATTTCTCCAACTGGAAAAGTTATTGCATCTGTTAACTGGTCTTCATGCTTGAAGTTCATCCCTTGGTCAGTAACGTTGTATGTCCAATGATAAAATAGCTTAACCTTTTTTAATAGGCTGGCTGTATGGTCTACCCTAAATGACAGCAGTATCTATATAAATTTTAGAAGAGCAAGAAGACGGATCAGTTAGTTTCTGCTTGATCCGAGAGTGATGAACCTCTGGATCATAAGCTGAAGAACTGTTGAGTTGAACTTGGTTTGGTTGGGTTCAAAGTTTTGATTGTAAATCTCTCATTTGGTAGAAAAAAAAAACAACAAAAAAAACTAGCATCATTATAATCTTTCAAAATAAAACATTGTTACTTGTTTAAACTTGAGTTGTGATTTTGTATCGAAGGAAAATGCTTTTGTTAAATCAGTGACAGAGACTTTATGGTTTACACTGCAGTTAGTTTCAGTCTGGCACCGAATTTGGACAAAGACTAATTGGATGATCACAGCCTGTGCAGTAAATACACACAAATGCAGGTTCACACAGAAACCAAAATTGGTCTTTGTCCATTTTTCAGGTATCAAATAATAGTGAGAGAAGTTCAGTTTAATAACCATTTTATATGACTTGCTTTTAGATACACGCTTACATCTTTTTGGAAGCTTAAGTTTGATTAGTATTTTCATTGCTCATATTGAATGACGGCCTCTTAGTTTAGATACATCTAAAAATCTCTATAAGAATATTTTTTCAGGTAATCAGTATCTGGTGCTCAGTTTTGAAATAGCATTTTCATCACTGAAAGTATGGATAGAATGAAAGCGTCTCAGAAAATCCACACACACACACACACACACACACACACACACACACACACACACACACACACACACACACACACACACACACACACACACACACACACATGTTTAGTTTAGAATATTGTTTTCTAGTTATAGTGTTAATATTTATCATAAGTATTGTTTCCATATTAAATAACACAAAAGAAAGGTTGGTATACCGGAAAGCGACCGAACTCTCTATTGTCCATTCCACAAACATCAAATAATATACTAAGAGCAGGTAAAAGTTGATACGCATTTTATGACCTACAAATCTTTAACACACACACGCACACTCCTATGGATCAAACTGTATTTAAAGCAGACATGAGACAGTCTGGTGGTGCCCATCGGCACATTAAATACTTATTTAGTAAGACATTTTTGGTTATATGTGAATGAGGAAATGCTGTTTTATTATATATATATATATATATATATATATATTCCCATCCTCCATCTGATATAGTTACTAATCCAATATACCACTCGAGCAACTCCTCCATCTACAATCATACAACTAGCAATAATGATAATAATGAGAATAATATTTCTCCTAACAGCCATCCTAACACTAACAACACTCATTATCCCCTCCAAAATAGTCCTCATATAATCATTGTCCCACTATTTGTTGAACACTATGAACAAAATTCAAACTATTTAACTCCTACAAATCAGCAAATCAATATTAATATCAGACCTCAAGCTTTTAATAAAGTACATACATACATATATCAGCGCTACTTCAACATTAATTAAAGAATTTCAAACCACACTTCGTCTTTTAACAACCATAATTCTAACCAAGGAACTTCTCTAACCACTTTAATTAAAAAAAAACTTAACTCTAATAATACCCCTTTCTCAATCAAATGGACTATCATAAAAAAAGTTAAGTCTTATACTCCAGGCTCTAAGTCATGTCGCCTCTGCACAACCGAAACTATAACTATAATTACTTCCCCTCAAAGTAAGAATATAATAAATTCTAAAAACGAACTGATCTCTTTCTGTAAACATAAGTTCAAATCTAATTATGGTAATTTTGAAATTACATAGTTATTACTTTAACCTTTCAGATAGATATATAATTTTTCTTTAACTTTATCGTTTTTTCTACATACTTTCTTAATACTTTATAACTTAATAATCCTTTATTTTAATCCTTTATTTCTTTGTTTGGCCGGTTTTTTATCTGCAATTTCCGTCTTAGTCTTGAAATATTCCTATCTATCTAATATATCAATCTACCCACACGTCTATATCCTGTATGTATATTTACTTATATTTTGCTATATGCATTTACTTACATACTTACTTGCTTTATCCTGAATTTGCAGATACCGGCCATCCTCTCCCCTTAAAATTTTTTAAATTTTTTTTATTTTATATCTTATTTTTATATATTTTTTATTTATTTTTTATATATTTTATTTTTTATATATTATTTATTTATTTATTTTTTATATATTATTTATTTTTTATTTATTTATTTATTAATTTATTTATTTTTTTCATTTAGTGTCTTTTAACAACTCTTGCTGACATTTTCTTAAGTAATAACCTGTACATTGCAGTTGACCTATTTTTTTGCCCTATATTTTTTTCGCACTTTTTAACATCTTTTTGTCTGGGTCATTTTGACATTTGCTTTTCTATTTTATACTTAATTCTATCATCATTTAATTTTTTTTCCTTCTTCTTCCCTGATCTTTCTTATTTACATTATGTCTCGGCAGCCGTGTGAAAAGCAAATCTTATTTTTCTTTTATTAATATTATTGGAATTTTTCCCCTTTTCCTTGTACATATTTGTGAATTACTCCATGGATTTTGGCCTTTTGGATTATTTTGGACCATCTTCCAATTACGTGATTTCCTTGGATTTTACTTGTGCGAATGGAAATTCAATTAACTTTCTTGGATTTATATTTTTGGATTTTACCGTCATTGGATAATTTACCTTTCACCAGACTATCCATTCACGTGAAATCACCTTTTTCTTCACCATATTCCCTCTGCTTCACTTTTTGTTATCAAGTAAGATCTTTGACTTACTTGCAGTTTCATCAAATACTTTTGTATGCAAAATCCGATCCCACATTTTGCTAATTCCTACCCTCTGATGAGAAGGAAAGTATTTCTTCGAAACTCCACGGATTAAGGACTATCCACTTATTAAGTGTTTCCTTTTCAGATTAAATGTTTTTAACTCTTTTTCAAAGTGTTTTTTTAACATATTTTATTAACTGTTTGCCCTTATATATATATATATATATATATATTAGCAAGATCGGCTGTTGCTCGGAATTGAATGAACATCACTACTATACTTTTTCACTATGCTCATAAAATCATATAATTTTCTTTGTTTTTACTGCCCCCCCCCCATATAGTCTGAAGAATCTGAAATATTGGAAAATGTTGTAAATTAATGTCTTATAGATATGGCTTGAATTTCATTAAAATCAGATATGTGTATTTAAAAGGGTTCTGTCTTCGTGATCACTTAGAGGTGGGGAACATGTAAACATTTGGCATATAGAAAGTAAGAGATATATGGAGCCACTTCCATTATCTTCCACAAAAAAGTTAATAAAAATTGAGTATATTTCATGTTTAAGATCTTAGAGTTTAAGATAGATCTTAGTAGTGAACTTATAGATTTCGGAACACATTGTATTCCCCGGTAAATTTTTCATTTTACACTATTAATTTTATGTAGATTCTCTAACCTTCTTTTCTACAGGGAACACATAAATATTGCACATGCACAAACATTGAGTTATATATTATGAAAATTTATTTATAGCAATTAATCTACAGAAACGTTTGCATTTCATCTTCATAGGGAATTGTAAGACTAAGTGCATGGAATTTGTGACTGATTGTTTTTATGCATCCATATAGTGTTTTAGTCTAGCTAATTAACCAATCAGAATCGTTGTTATTCTCACAAGGTTTAATGTTTTCATTAATATGGACCAATATTGTACAAAAAAAAAAAAAATACTGGTGAATCAATAATAAAATATTGTAGGAAGAAATCTATTAACCATAAAAATTTGAGAAACAATTGTTTTGCTCTATATATTAGATATATTGTGTATATATTTTTGTTTTAGTATTTAGTTCAACCGTACTGAATATATGACACTAATTTAGTGAGCCAAAACAGATCTGATCCAAGACAGCCGATGTTGCGCACACAATTTTTCTTTATTGCAATGGACTTAACACTTTTACTGCAGTTTTGTGGTAAAAATCCAATCAAACTAGTGATAATTCTTCTCGCTAGTTGGAGCTCTCATTATAATGTATACAAACATGTTGAATAAAAATGCACATTCAAAGATTGGATTTATCGTAAAACTACAGTAAAATGTTAATATAAGTCGATTTAAAATATTTATTGTTATATATGACAAATATGAAAACATGCGTTATCTTATTCTTATAGAATTTTAGGAGCGTATGTGCATATTTAATATTTATAAATTTAATTTTAGTTTAATATTTGATCTTGAACATTAAAATGTTTCTCATTTGTAATTTTCTATTTTGAATTTTTTTGCAATCCTGTAATAACATTCTTCTACCAGAAAATAATTTCCATAGAACGTATAATTCTCCAATCAAATTTCTATTTACGTCATGCCAGCAAAATAATATTCATGTCATAAATACTCACTGCAGCTCTTTGCCCAATTTTATCCTAAGTATTCTTCTTTCCATGACTAAGATGCATCATTCAACTACTAAATGCATCTCTTCAACTTATGGTTTTCAGTATGCAACAGAAGGCAGGTTAAGAACAAATGCTTCCCATCAGAATATCATCTTGCAAAAAAGTGAAGAAGAAGCGAATTAGAGTCTGTGTTGACCAACTTGCATAACTGATGAAGTCCACATTGCAAATTGCATAACTTTACAGCTGAGTCTTAGCACATCTGGTTTTTATTTCTGGAATCTTCATGATCTGCAACAAGACGGGATTAATTATCTTTTTTTTTTAAATGCATCCTTGCACCTCTAAGAGTCTCTGTCCGTTAGTCTGTCCCCTTTGTTTTTAAATTAGCACTTTTAGATGTGTGCACATCTCTGGAATCAGCATTTTCTTTACTAACTGCGCAGACTAAATGGACGCATTTAAAGAATATCTCATATTTCTAGTAATCACTTGGGTGTGTGTTGTTTATACATAAACATCAAGATTTCATAAATTTTATAGTTCTTTATGCTTAGCATAAAGTGATACCTACAACAGGCTTGGCAGTAGCCATGCAGCTAACATTCATAACTTAAAGTGAGCATAAATTATTGCGTTATAAAGTATTTTACTTATATTCTGTAGTGAAACGAAGGCAAATACATGTGCACAACTTATCAAAATTGTCTCTTGGATACAATTTTTTTTTTTTTTATAAAATATTCTCATATTTTGTTTATATATAATTTTATCTGTTGACGTTTCTTTTTGATTATATCTCCATATTAATAAAGTTGATATTAAACAAATCTGATGGTATGAATTAAAATTGGAAAAGGAAGAGCAAATCACTGAACATTTTGCTCACTGTATTGTAGGCTTTTTCAAGAGCAAAGAAATAGCTAAGAATGTTACATAACATTAAACAGTGAACAAAATATGCAGATAGAGAATTGCAGTGGCAGTGAGATACCTACTGGAATGGTAGTGTGATCAAACCATTTTCATAGTGTTCTTGGCAACAGATTTTATGTATGTGTTCCATTTCAGATCAGGAGTAAAGGTCAATTTCAGAAGCTTGTCAAAACATGGAGCTTTCCTAAGATGAGAGCCATTCATTTCAATTGGAACATTGTTTGGCTGGGGCTGGGGGTGCAGAGAGATTATGATGAAAGCAGAGAAGCTTGGTTTTTGATGCATTAAAATTAACAAACCACCTTTTCCTCCATTGCACCACATTCTCAAGATCAGAAGAGAAAGAATCAGAAAGATCTTGGTCATTGCGGGGCTTTACAATTTTGCCATAGATTGTGGTGCTGTCTGCATAAATGTCTACGAATGATCTAAGAATGTGATTTGGGGAGATCATTGATGAAGATTAGAAAGAGTTGGGCCCAGGATGGAACCTCGAGGGACGCCAGCGTTAATACTATGAGTTTCTGATTTCTGTCCATCAACGACTACTCTTATACTCTTAGAAACCTATCAGAGAGAAAGGATTTAATAATTGAGAGGGAATTTCCAGCTATTCCATAGCTGGCAATCTTGTAAAGTAGACCTTTATGCTATCAAAAGCCTTTGATATGTCAAGAATTATTGCTCTAGAAATGAAACCCCTTTGGAGAGATTCACTAATTCTGTGTGATATAAGTTAATACATCAGGGGCAGATCTTGCATGAAAATCATATTCCATGTCACTGAATAGATATTTCTGCTGAGGTGGTTGACCACTTCTCTATTAGATTCCAGCAACTTACTCATGATGGACAGGAAACTGATTGGTCCGTACCGAGTTTGTTTAATTTTGATTTTGAACATATACTATTGGATTAATGGATACTATTTTAGACTATATGATTTTCTATGTTGTGTTTTTTGCATGCAATAACTCTGCATACACATCTCGATAAGAGGTTCTGTTGGTTCCCAACTTCAACAAAATAAGAAAAAAAAAATGTTTGCTACATGTCTAAGCACTGAATGAATGATCTATATATAAAGTTGTAATTCCTGGCTGTTTATTCATAAATTCCTTCAATTTTGAGATAATTGGATGAATAAGTTTCATTTTGCTCCGATAGGTTATGTTGTTGTAAGATTTTGCATTCACATTTGGCATCCGTACAAAGGAAATATAACATTTTACTTTATTTTATTTGTAACTGGAAAATCATGATAAAAAAAAAAAAAAATGAGAATAGAAATGTTAAGATTTGGGGCTTGGAACGGGAATACACTGGAATCTTCATTGATTTTCTAGGAAATGTAGATTGAGGAGGCTAAAGATTATAAATTTACTAATATTTAGTTCAATTAATGTTATTTTATTTACACTATGATTCAATAAATACTGAGTATATACTTGGTTTGAATTGAATATTATAAAATGTAAAAAAAAAAGAATTAAGTGTAATATGGTGTTATGACTTGAGTGCATACACACAAAATTCCTCATTCAATTTTGAGTAACGCTTAATCATCCTGCTAATCTATATAATTATAAAACTCCGTGGATCTTGCTTGCTTGCATCTTGTCTTGGTCAATCAGGTGATTCCATCTTTTAAAAAGGGATGACAGGTAAGTTATATATATATATATATGTATATATATATATATATATATATATATATATATATTGTAATATCCCATCTTCCTCCCTTTTACTCCTTTTTCTTCCTTTTTCATTTTCTCTTTTCTTGAAGCTCCAAATTTTACCCTGACATTTATATCTATATTCATATTTCTGTTTTCCCATGGATTACTGATACTATTTTTTTTTAACTGATGCACCTCGGATTTTTCCTGTTCTGGAATTTACAATCTTTCCAATTGGACTTTTACCATATCCCTTTTCTCCATTTTCCCTGTTTCTTGGTTTACCATTCAAACTGAATCCCTACAAACTGTTAAATGGCTTTTTATGCAAATATGATAAACCTCATATTATTTGATTCTTCTAATGCATTAACCTGCAAAATTTATTGTATATTTTGCAAACTTCTTTCCTCTTGATGTGAAGTGTATTCTTTGAAACTCCATGGAATGAGGGTTTTTCTTGTTTTATTTGTACTCCTTGTCAAATAATTAAAATTTTGTATACCTTCCTTACAAGCTTAAAAGGTATTTTGAAAATTTGGAAAAATTTTTTTCAACTTCAAAATTTTTCTTTTATATTATATATTTATTGACATGGCTTAGAGGCTAAGGAATGAGGATGTAGAGTTGTATATTTTGGTTTCGATTCTAACTGATGGCACCCAAGTCATATATTTTTTTAGTTTTGATCTCACTACTATATATTAGGTTCAATATAATAATTGATAGAAAATTGTCTTTGTAATAATAAATCTGTAAACTGCATGAATTAAAATATCATATTTAAGTGTATCTTATGACCGGGCAGCCTGCTAGTATATTATAAAGCTAACATGTCATATATATATATATATATATAGTAGTAATATATATGTTCATTCCCTCAAATAAACTCCCCAATCTGCCCAAAGTGCAAGGAAGCCCCCAGTACACAGGCAATCTGATCTTACACTGTTTAGTCACCCGACTGGAAGGAGGCTATGCGACCGCCCATCTAGCTGAAGACAATTTCTCAGACTGGCTAAAAAATAGTTATAGAGGTCTAACCCATACGATACTACTACTATTCTCTCTCTCTCTCTCTCACAGTTATGCCAAAATTTGATTTTCAGCCATTTTTTAAAGGTGTGGTTTTATGTTGTTAAATACAGTTGAGTAGTTGGTTGTCCTACAGCCTATCTGCCCTTACTAGGTCAACACTGCTGTCTTTGTCAATAGTTAAATTGTGTTAATGTAGGATTTAAAATATTCTGGTCCTTTTATTCTAGTAGAGGAACTTCTTGTAAAGATTGTGAACCTGCTTTAGGTAACAATGGAATATTGTTATTTGACAACCTACCCAATTTGGTAGTTGTGCATTTTTAGAGTTCTTTAAGATAGAACGTAACTTTATTTTCTGTTTTCATATTCATATTGTGTTAAATTAATATTTCTTTTGTTTACATTGGCCTCCAAGCTAGAACAGTAAACTTTTTAAAGAAACCAAACCATAATGAAGCTAACTGATCACTCTTGGAACCCTTTATTTGATTTATGTTTAGTAAATATACAAAAAAGGGAATATGACTGCATTATAAATGTTTTGCATTAACTATATACCGTTTACCTTACTTTGTAATGAGATATGCAATTTCATATGGGTGGAATAAGGATTGATTTGTCAATTGGAATGAAGCCCAAAGTGAGCAACATAGCACCTGCATCAAATTAGCTTGTTTCAAATTGAACTCATTCAGTGTTCTATCTATATAGTTTGAAGTGCAGGTTTATAAAGTATACTTGTAGCTTTACTCGTGCTAAGCTGGAGTTGTTCAACTTGACCATGCAAAAGTATGCATTAAGAAGGCAAGCTCATGTTTTGTCAAACGTGTAAAGCCATAATGCATAATCATTTTATCATCTTTTATCTTTTCGCTCCACATACTGTGAACAGAGAAAAACACACTTCTGCGATGCTTGATACACACCGATTAAAAGCACAAACACACAAAATTTGTTTTGAATGGCTTCTATCTAACACTTTTGACTGTCTCTCCAAATGTCATGGATTTTGGCAAACATAGGGTAAAAAAACGAAACCAAATAACGAGAGATAATGGGTACTTTCTGAAAAGGTGTTTGTACAATGAAAAGTTTATAGTAAAGCAAAGAGTGCATAATCCCAAATCGCACTACTGACATTGTTTACATGCAGTGACAGGGATAAATCTGAAACAAGCAGAAGCCATACTGAGCAAAGCAAAAAGAACTGATGTTATTTAGATTTCCTTCTTCCAGACTAGTTGCTCCACTAACATCCTTTCCAAAGAATATTAAAGGAAGTAAATTTATTATCACTTCCAGACTTATGACTCCTAGGATTTCCAAATAGTCAACCATCTAAGTACTGGCTTGATTCAGCATTGATTAATTTTAATAATTTAACGAGAACTAGTGTTCTGTTATATAATCGTAATATTTAACTTATATGTATATATTTTAGTAGATGTAGAAAAGTCAAGGTGGTAGGTTCAATTCAAAGGGGAGAGCTAAGGAAAACTTGAAAGAAAGATAAATAAAAAATTGGCCCAAAAATAGGTTAGATTGGAAATCAATTTCTTAAAGCCTTGCAATGCATGCTAAACAAATATTAAACCGAATATGTGATCATATTTTTGTGTAAATATTTCTTTTTAAATCCGGATTCATACATTCCTATATGCTAACATATTTTCCAATGTCAATCTCATAAAACTTGAGATTTATGACTGGATAGATCTATCATGTCGTCTTATGATAATCATGTATAGAAGCCAAAGTTTCATAAGCACTGGTAGGGGGAATCTGATATCTGACTCTGACAAAATGGATGAAATAACATTGGGTTCGATTAATTGTATAAAATGAATTCTTTACAAAATCCATTGTTTTGGCATGTTTTTAAATCAAGTTATTTAAAACAAAATTTTCTTTATACTGTTTGATCACAAAACCAAAAACTGTTGTAATCATTTCTAATGTAATAAATTATAATTTTTCTTATCTACAAAAGACAGTATAGCTTTGAAAACACAGATGACATATAAAAATTCAATATGCTCACACAAGCTCCTTTTTAACTAGCATCATATCTTCCTATATAAATTCCGGCAAAATTCACTCTCGCAAACAACACACACACATATATATATATATACAGGAATTAATTAGTTCATTGGGCAAATTATTGCTCGTAATACATAATATTCAATAGAGGATTAGTTCTATAATAATACATATGCAGTCTGCATAAATTTAAATCATCATGCTTAAACGTATTGTACGATCGGGCAATGCCAGGCAGCCAGCTAGTATTGAATAAGCGTAGGGAATGAACTCCTTTTAAAACGAGATTTTAACCATTAGACTCTGCATTCGTTTCTTATGTTTTCTTAAACAAAAGTAAATAGGTAACAACACCTCATTCATACTAAAATACAATTCCTCCATTTTTTGTTATATAAATCGATCCTTATTTAATTGGAATTTATTATTGAGATAAGTATTTATTAATTTATTTATTGCGGACTATTATCCTCATCTTTTTTAGTTGTTGTTTTACAACGTTTCGACCAACTATTCCTCTGACAACTGTAATTTAATTTGTTTACAGGGTGGCGGGTCTCATCTAAGCTGTTCTGACTTCCAACAGGCAACGCCTGTACACTGATCCTGCTAGTTCAATATATAATTTTAATTGCTACTTATTATTTCAATTAAGTAATACTATGTTAATGATGATTATGAGCGTAACAAATTATTTTCAATGCATGAAAATAGGTAATAATATCACTCCGCACTTGCTGAATACGGATTCCAACTCTACAACTTGCAGGTAGGGAATCAGCTAGAAAAAAAACCTGGCTGCAAATAATCTCTGACTCCCAACTCTGACTTCCACATGCCATCTCTGGCCTGAATATCTAATACGACAAATCTTTTTTCTGTTCTTTATCAAAAACAGAGGAAGTTGAGAAAGAGCTTGGTTGCATAGAAGTAAATAAAATAAGGCTGGAATTAATGTTAAATTGTTGTCAGTTCTTCTATTTTATAACTGCTTGAAATTGGAGTTGTCTTTCAATACTGTTTACATGCTAAAGCTTCAATCTAGTTCAAGTATGCCAAACATGCGGCCCACAGGCAAGTACACTTGTGGTTTGCATAAAAGATACTGTTTAAACATGTGCTGAGCCGCATGTTTAATGGGTTGCATGTTGGCAATTCATGCAAATAGCAGATAGATATTTAGCTAAGAGTAAAGAGATCACACAGAAAATTGGAAATATTTCTGATTTGGACTGGATCACTCAGAATTCAATTTATCCCCTTAAAAAGTTAGGATCTCTTTTAAATGGGGGTTTTGTGCTAAAAGATGGAGTCAGAAATAATGTTCTTAAAGATAGGAGGTTCCTTACTGTGGCTATGGCCTTGCATTTTTTTAAAAATAATGTCCATCTAGATACAGGATCCTCTAGATATTAGATTTTTGATGTTCATGGATAATACTGGCTAATATTTTCAGATGAATATCTGGGTAGTCTTTCTCATGTGATTCCAGGAATATCATACATTCCAGCAAATGGGCCAGGGATAATGATTTGATCCTCTGGGCATCTCAGTCAGTTTGGTTTTCCGGTGTCAAGCAATCAGTTAGTTTTTCAACTGTTTCGTGATCAGTTAAGATTTGTGTGCCTTTCAGAGAGAAATTATCCTTTGGGCTCTTAGCTAATTGATTGTGTGCAGTTGAACCAGTTTTGAATTGATCAAGCTAAGATTTCTCATTTGCAAGTTTGTTGTTTGGTAGAAAAATCGAGTACCATTGTAACTTCGAAAAATAAACCTTTTTTACTCATTTTAAACTCCAGTTGTGGTTTTATTTGGAGGAGAATTCTTCTGTTGCAGCAGTGAAACATCACAGTTGATAGTGAGTGGTACCAGAATCGGGCAACAGCTTTGACTTGGCACGAATGTATGATCACCGCCTGTGTGTTCAAGACCTGTGAATGCACACAGATGCATGTTTATAACTGTATTTTGTCATTTAACGTAAAAAAAAAAAAAATCATTTTTTATTATTTAAGTAAACATCTTTTATCCACTTATAACTGATGTGATTTTCAGACCATTTCTTTATGCCTAAAATGACAGGGCTGCTGGTAGGCTCTCTACCATGCTAGAAAGTTATTTATGCCTAGAAAGTATCGTGTACCTCTACAAGGTCACCATTCGCCCATGTATGGAGTAGTGTTGTAACATTTCGGCTGGTGTATCTACTACTAATCTCTTGCTCCTGGACAGGGTTAAAAAACAAAAAAAAATGCTAACCTGATAGGTCCTGAACTGTCATCTAAGCTTCAGCCTCTGTCCCATCGACGAAATGTTGCATACCTCTGCCTGTTCCACAAGTATTTTAATGGTGAATGCTCTGACGAACTACAAGCCCTTGTTCTTCCTCAACGTAAATACCCCTGACAAACCCGACAAGCAGCAAAATCCCACCCCTACACAGTAGAGATCTCTAGATGTAAGAAAACCTTCTACTCTAATAGTTTCTTCCCCAGAACCGCTAGACTTTGGAATTCCCTTCCAGGTTCCTGCTTTCCCAACTTTACAGACATGCAGAAGTTGAAGTGTAATGTGAACAGACATCTTGCTGCTCAACTCCCTTCTTAGTATCCCTGTAACTTATGGCCCCAGTAGTAGCCCCCTACATCAAAGTTTCACTGTGCCTTGTTTGGGGTGAAAATGGAATTTAAAAAAAAAAAAAAATATTGTTTTTCAAATTTATTTGCTACAGTTGCATGCAAATCCTTGTCATTTAATTTTTTGCTGTTGTTAAACTACTTTATTTCTTTGGGTCTTTGAATGCAAATAAACTGATTTCTGTGCATATTCTATATTTTTAAGTTTAACTTCCGACAATATTGTGCATTAATTTCTATTAAATGACTTCAGTTAGTCACGTGTGGCCCTCATAACAAAAATGGACACACATGGCTTAGTCAGCTCTGAGTTTAACATGTCTGATTAGTTTCTTATGTTTTTTTAGTTATAACTAGAAAGAAGATTGTATTTTTACCAAAGGTGTTAATTTATTCTATGATCACGATGTTGGAATCTCAGAAAAAAATGTTAAATCGCCTGTGTTGATATGGACATGTACTGTGTGCAAAAAGCGACACCATCACAAAAATGGAAAAGTCTGAGAAATGCCCAAAACAAAGGTCGATAGATATTTTACACCAAAATATCATGATGGCCAGACTTTAGCTGACCAAGCCTCTGATCATGTATGATAGCAGGAGAAATCCAACGCGTTGCAGAATAAATACAGGGAAAATAAAAATAGTGGGTGGATAAAGGAAGCAATTTTGAAGTGGAGTATAAAAGTGAAGATTTTTGTTTTGTCAATTTGATAGTGAAAAGAGAAAAACAACAACAACAAAAAAGCTAGAGTGATTCAGATAGTTTTCAAAAACAGGAAGTGAAATGCATTATGGGCTGTTTTGTTACATGAGAGGGTAAAAAAAAAGATGGGTAATATTTGTTTTTGATTGAATGTTTATCAATTCCATTACAAATTGAAGTAAGAAAATGTAGATGAATAAACATTAACAAGTTTAAACTATTACATCTTTAGGTTGAACTTGTTTTTCATCTCTGAAAGTTTCACATCGTAAAAATTTTTTTACTTTGTTGAATAAATGTTTTTTACTGATTGTATAAATTTTTGGGAGAGGGGTGGGTGGATATTGCTGCTTCCCTGAACCAGATTGAACAGTGTGGTTTTAGTACTTTTTTCGCAACTGACAATTGAAATGTTCACCGGTAGAAGTCAATTTAATTTTAAACTTACCTATTTAGATCCATTTTCATAATTGTTATGGTTTAAAAAATTTTTTTTTAAAAATTAAAATCTGGAATAGTTAAAAATGATATGTATCACTTTTTATACAGAAAAATAGATGAGAAATAATGACTAGAAAAAAGGCATAGTTCTTAGCTTAGCCATAAAACGACTTGTTAGCAAGGCCACTACTAATATTACTATTTGTAGTCAGTATTTTTATGCCTTTATCCACTGGACGAGTCCAAAACTTGTAGAGAAATAATCTCAAGACGCTAAGTTGCTTCTAGTATCATTGGAGACACTAGGCATCTGAATGCTGATGCACATATACTCTACCTGACAACTTATCCCTGCTAATTTCTAAACAGCAATATATCTTTCAAACTCTGGAAAGATCCTGAGTAGTTGAATCAACCAATCAGTTATCTGTTGTCATATCTATATTTGATCATGACTGATCCCAGAGTCAAGCCCTGTTAATTACTTTTGCTAAGCTTACATTTCAAAATATATTACTGCTAACTTGATGTTACAAATAGTAGACAAATGATTTTGAGGCCATCTTTATTCAGTCACAATGATGGCACATGCATCTCTGTGACATATTGGAATTACCACTTCATTTCATGAAATTCATCATGGTTTAAAAGTGACATCATTCTGCTAATTTTAAGAAGACGCAAAAAAACTAGAGCTAAGAACTTCATAAGTAAAAAAAAAAAATAAATAAAAATAGGTAAATGTACCCATTTTTTTTTTTTAATCTCTGAATCTTGAATAACAGTTTTGCATTAAAATGAGATTTATTCAAGATTTGAGTTCATTGGATTTGAACAGATAGAAAGGTTTCTAAATTGAAATCAAACAAGTTTCATGACTTCAAAATCGACAAATATTTGGCATATGATAATTTCTAAGATGATTTAGAATACTTTTTGTGGGGCGTTGGAATTAAAAAATTTTTTTTATACCTACCTATATATCTACCTCTTTCTATATATATATATGTTGTGCACACAAATTTTCAATCTAGAACAGGGGTCTTTCTAACAGGGGGCCATATTGTTGATGTAGGGCCAAAAAAAAAAAAAAAAAATGATCTGACCGTGTTTTATACTGTTTTGTTTATTAGTGAAACTGGTTTTCCAAAACCTCATTTTTTAAATCATTTTCTGAACAAAGAAAAACCACCACATTATTTACAAACATTTCCATTAAAAAACAATCCAGAATATTTTTGTTTTCAATAAGAGTTCTGTGGGCCAAATTACAGACTTTGGCAGGCTGGATCTGGCCCACGGGCTGTAGTTTGGAGACCCCTGGTTAAGAAGAATCAGAAGAGCCAATTCTATTTCTTCCATGATTATACATAGTATAATATTCAGAATATGCTTAGCAAGAAACTATTTTCTTTTTTCTTTTTGAATAAGTATACAGATGGCATGAATAAAGGGGCTAGAAAATATGCAATGTATATGAAATCTGCAAATCAATTTTAAATTTCTTACATCCTCATATATACATCAATACAGTTTGCAGAATATTTGAACACCTCTTCTGCAAAATGGCACTTTTTTTATTCAATGAATTACTTTACAATAAACAATATTTTCATATTAAATAACTTTCAAAAGTTGATATGCAATGAATTTGATAAGCCAAGGCATTTCAAAAATAAATTATGCCACTGAGATTTTATGGATGCCAGATTATTTTTCATTTTCTTTAGGTTTGTCCAAGCATCTGTATAAAAAAGCTTAGTCACACTTAATTTTAAGGTAATATTCTTATACACTCCGGTTTTAGCAAAGTATCTTTTATTTTAAAAAAATTCCTGGAAAGCCATGATATCTCAAATACTTGTTAACACTGATTTTTTTAAAAAGTTTGTTATATGATTCTCTCCATGAGCTTCCTCAAGAGTTTTATATCTCTGATAGTAAATGGTGACAGGGTGTTGTTTTTATTTATTTAATTTTTTTTTTTCGTTTTAATGTAATAAAATATTTGATTGAAAATGGATCCTTTCTCCAGAAATAATTCACCTGGGAAGTTCTAAAGAGCATTTTTATTAATAACTGTATAAATTAAATGAGCACGGCTTAAGAATGGATCCATTCTTCTTTACTCACAGAATAGTTATTTAGAGATGTAGAATTACTCATGAGCTTAGAATGGAATTCATTTAATGGTTTCTAAAATAGTTTATGCTTTACCATTATTTGATTAAGAAGGCATGATTTTTGTGAGTTTTTATAAAAGTTATCTTGTTTGATTTTCCATGTTGCCCTAAATAACAATGCATGTGACAAATCGATATTTGATTCTAACTAGCCCTTTATTAGGTATTAAAAATTATCATTCTAACATTCCAATCGAATTCATTGATTACATACTATATTCGACCTGACATTGCCTTTGGTAACTTCTATTTATTACAAAAAAGCAAAATTGCAAATTTTTATTGTTAAATGGGTATTTAATTCATTCTTTGAAATACATTTATTTCTGTTAGCCATCCACATCTGATTTGTTTAGAAATAGATTAAGCAACTTTATCACTTTCTGTTCGTTTTATTGAAAACTATAATTCTCACCTCATTAACATAACATGCTTTAAATTATAACTTTTGTTTTAGCTGAAAATAATGAGCATGTTTTCGGAAATTTGTGAACACCATATGTTTCTGACCGAGTGGGTCTAACTAGCTGAATCTAAAGTTATTCATGTATCATGTTAAAATCTTAGAAAAGACTGTAAATTTCTGTAAATATAAGATGTTCTAGTTTTTTTTTCTCCCCTTTTTCTTTTTCTTCAGATGGAAGAAATGGGGTGATATACCAATGATCAAACCTTTTTCGCTCTGATATTTTCTTGTTGAAGTCTGAATTTTTCAATTTCTTTCTGACCTTTTTTTTATCATCCTCCTGCTGATATTGAGGAAGTCTGCACTTATTTGTCCTAGTGCGGATTTCAAAATCCCTATACCTTCTCCACAAATATAAAGGTTCACATTTGTTCATAATCAATTATTTTGCAAAAAGAATTGGAAATATAATTACTGTTTTCATGGAGACAGGACTGACAGCACAAGTAAAAAAAAAAAAAAAAAAAAAAAATGTATAAAATTAGCAGCTTAAAATTGTAAACCAATGTCGTCCTTGCCTGACCCTGTGGATGCAATGATAGAGATTGTAAATAAGTGAAATTACACACTATTTACAAATGTATCAAATTGTGTATTTAGAAAACATAAGTATAAATAGTTGTTCGTTGTAAATAAAAGAAGTCGTAAGACAAGGTGATTGACCAAAGTTAACACTTGAATAGAGCTAATGTGTTTGCATCTCCTTCTGCTGGGATTTAAGCATATATTATTCTTGTAGCTGATTGGCAACAACAGTTTTCTTTTATAAAAAGGATACACACACTAAATCAATGAAGTCCGTCTTGAAATTCTGACATTTTGGCTGATATTTTTTTGATGCATCCATGCATCTGTCGGTATATCATACACTTAGATTAGAAATACAATTTTCATCACTTATTGTACAAATTTAATGTATGAATCTTAATAATGGTTTGTGTATTTTTTAAAATCATAATTTGAGATATAATTGGTGTTGGAACCAGAGTTACCATCCTTGAAAATATTTGGTTTTCATTGCTAGATGGCACTATTGTTGCAAAATTTGATGCTCTTGTAGCTCATAGCAACTTAAAAGGAGAAACAAGACAGTCTATTATTTACATGATTTTTAAATTGGTCAGACATTGTCTGAATTGCTTTGCATTTAGTGTATTTTTCAAATCTTAACAGGCTTTGTTTAAGATAATTTTTTTTATCGAGTCAACACTCTCAGACAATAGTCAAGGAATCAAACGACTTTGTTTATATCTTCTCAGAGTAGCGCATCACTATTGCTGAGATTCTGGAAGTAACTTTACATTTCCGTTCATTCACTCTTTTACTACAACTTGTGCATTTTTTGTATCGTTATACAGTATTGTACTTATCGTTTGGAATTTATCCTAATTATTTTCTTTGCGTTCTTCCATATACTTTAATGTCTAGTCACTGACCAGCAATAAACGTTAAATCTTTTACTTATATCTTTTCTGACTCCTGTCATTTTTGTCGATACAATGATAATACACACAGAAAATTGTTTGCATGTGTGCAGAGAATAATACTGTATTCTCAACACATGTTCAGCTAAAATTATTAGGTGAATATCAAATATTTATACTTTAGTTTCATAAACTTATATAAAACATAAGTGTACCAAATGTTTAGCAAAGATAAATCATAGTTAATATGTAATGTGAATTTAGTATTCCTAGAAACTTACTCCTTGCAGGGAGAAGCCAGTCCAACCCTAGACTATGATGACTAGTTAAATATATAGTACACATTGGTAATTATTTCTGACAATTTTATGTGACTTAATGCTTAGTTTTGTTGAAGGTTTACATGAGTAATCTAAAATATTAAATTATACAGCACTAATAAAACAACCTTGACGCATAATTTAACTTTATTCATTAACATAATCTCCTTATATATGGCATAACACGTTTGACACACCAATTCCCGTCAAATCACCAAATTTAAGCAATGATGAGCCTGACCAGTGCTAGATGGGTGACCATTTGGGACTTCCAGGTGTTGTATGTGTTCTCCGCTTATCTCGGCATTGTTTCCAGTCGTCCTGGACTTCTCCTTGCCACTGGAATCAAGCAGTGCTGCTTCAGGAGAGGTGTGGTTGGAGATTGCGCAACCTTTGCCACACAATTACATGCGCAGCTGCCCCTATAGGGGGTATCCTTTATTTTTCGAAACTGAATGGAGGCATCAACTCGATCATTGGGAATCTCCTTATTGGCTCATGCCAATAAGGAGTCCAAGATTTGATGCCTTTATTGTAGAACAATTTGTCTTTGGACTCAAAATATGCCGCAGTTTCCAATATCACTTCATTAGAGCCAAATATCATCCCTGAAGTTTTGTTTTGAGGTTTGCAAACAGCCAGCACTCTCAACCAGATCTGAATGCCGATGCACAAATACTCTACATGACAACTTATCCAGAAGTACAGAAGCAATTCCAAGTACATTTCATGTAGTTTTGCAATTGTTGTGATCAAATTGTGATATGGTGCATTGTCTTGATGAAAGAGCATCTTTTTTCTTCACTTTTCTTCATTTTTGTCTTTTGTGTGCCCCCCTCCCCCCTCGATTCTTTCCTGCAAAGTACTATGATGATTTTTCTGATCAAGTCAACAGATTCTCAGAAATAAGTCAAGATACCAATTTTTTTGTGTTTTTTTTTTGTCTATTCCCAACTTTGTAGACTAAATTAACCGTTTATTTAAGAAAATGTCAACAAAAAATACACAATATATAATCAATTATAGAAATATATTCCAAAAGTATCCGAAAATGTTGGTTTATTTTATTTATCTGTGCATGCACACATGCTGTAAATAATATCTTTTTGTTGTAACAGAACACATGTGTGTGTGTGTGTGTGTGTGTGTGTGAGAATATCAGCAGCCGAAGGATAGATAGTGAAGATATTAGCTGTTTGAGCATTATGCAAATTAGCAAGTGTGTGCGGGTTTGCGTCAGAAGAAAAAAAAGATAGTATGTGGTCGAAAGAAGCAAAGTGCGCGTTGAAAAAGATGGATGTGTAAAGTTGAAAAAGATGGATGTGTAAAGTCTAAGATGAGAAAGATAGCATGTGGTCGAGGAGAGAAAAAAAAAAAGTACCGAGTGAAATGGACATGTGACTCCGTGGTGGTGGCGAGAGACATTTAAGCTGGTGTTAAGATGGCAGGATGTTAATCTAATGGCAGACAAAATAAACAGTTAGAAAAAAACAAGGAGCAGGCAAGTAATAGTAATAAATGCCTTTTGCTTAAACAGATAAAAAAAATAGCAGTCAGATTTGTGTTTGTTCTTTTTTAACAATATTAGACGGCTTGGGGGTCTAAGAGAGGTTTGAACTGTAACAAACACTATTTGAGCATAACGGTCACATTACATCGTCTATGTAATTGAAGGATTGTTAAAACAGAAGAGCTGCCATTAACAGTTTTTAAGGGTTTTATATCTGACCTCTCTTTTCTGTAATTGAATTTTATTTTGGTGCTACCAAATTAGATTGTAAATGCTGGCTTTCTGACCTAAAATAAACCCAACATTGATGTTATTGCTTTTTGCCTTTCTCTTTACAAAACTCATGTTCTGTCAAAAACAAAACAAATAATTTTCCTCTACAAAACAATCAAACAAAACACCATGAATAAATATTTAAAGATATAAATAACTTAAAGCATAAACTTTACAAAAATTATTGGATTCAGCATTAAATAAACAGAAAAAGGGTTAATATGGCTTCAAACAAAATGACTGATCTTTCTGGGCACCATCTGTTTGGTTTAATGGAGGCAGAAGGGCCCTGTTTTACAAATACTTTAATAGAATGTGTTCTGATGAATTTGACATACATACACCAGACAAACCTGTTCAGTAACTAAATCTCACCCCTTCATTGTAGAGGTCTCTAGATGCTAGAAAACCTATTATATTAGTTTCTTCCTTTGGGCTGCTAGACCTTGGAATCCTTTTCTATTTCCTTGACTGTACTAACATGTAGAATTTAAATATAATGCAAACAAACATCTTGCTCTTCTCACGTAGTCTCTTGTAGACATTGTTCCAAAATAGTAATCCCTTACCTTCAAATGGCAATATGCCTTGTTTGGGGTAAAGATGATTTTTTTAAAAATAATAATAATAAAGACCCTCTCCTCTCCAATTTTCCCATTTGAACTTTCATTTGCTGCGATTACTTGGTTTATGTTGTGCAACATTTGGGTGCATAATAAAAATGTTCACCTAAATGTACATTTCCTGTTCATTGTGAAGAATCTTGTGGTTTAATTTGAGAAATTATAATCTTTGAGTTAGAACTTGACCGTAATTGTATGGAAGCATCCAAAAACATTTTTGTGAAAGTTGTTAGTGCAGTTGTTGTTGAGCACTATTCATTCATTTATTTTCTATGAATCAAATGATTATTATTGGTATTCATTTCCTTGATATCTTTCTAGAAAGACATTGGATAATTATGGGAGAGATCATGTGAAGGTTGCCAACATTCCTAAGTGAAAGTGTTTCTGTAGAATAAACTGGATTTTAACTTGATACACCCAGGTAGTCAGTCCGTCATTAACTACTAAGCCACTATCACCTTCCTGATGGCTTAGTTGATTACCAAACAATGTTGGTTAGGAACAAAGTGAAGCATCTATTCTGATACTACACTTCATTTTTTATGTCCTCAATCAGTGAAGGAGAAATCCTTCTAGACTGAGGTAATTTAAAAATTTTGTTCCAATTCAGAATATCTATTTTTGTATAGGTTGCTTTTCCTCACAGTAAAAACCGACCTTGTGTCTAACTTTGCCCTCGTGGGGATGCAAGTAAATAGAGAAAGTAACCAGTTGACTCAAGAAATTTTGTTTGGGTTGTAAGAATCTCGTTGATCAAAACAAGCTTAGGTGTGTCGAAAACTGCAGACATTTTGGAACCCTCCTACAAAATATTGGCACAAATCTGGCAAGTAGCACTCGGAGGCTAAAAATCTCTACTAATAATCATTAGAAACAAATCCTTTTGATATCCTGTTTATGCTGATAATGTTTCATGTGTAAGTAATCATTCATTTGATGTTTTGCAGAAAGAAATGTATTTGAAGAAAACTTCATATCGTGATGTTATGAACCTAATTTTTTTTTTATATACATGTTAATGTGCGTGTGTGATGTTCACCTACTGTTTGAAAGAGCTGAAACATCCTGTTGGAAAATGTAATTAACAAATATTTAATAAAAATATCTTCTTTTTTTTTTTTTTTTATGGAAAATAATAGAAGCAATATTTTAAGTAACCCAAAAAGCAAAATTAAATTCCACGCTTAATTTTAAATCTAATAAAAAAAAAAATATTTCTAGAAATATGGAGTCAAACAATTTCGTAATTAAACCATGCAAAAAGATCGTCAAATATCTACTTGATCTATAAAAACAGAGTTGCGGAGTTGGAAAAAATGTAAAGTCCAAATATGATTTGCAAAATTCCAAAATATCTGACTCTTATTGCTTATTTTAAAGTCTTCCAATGCTGGAAAAGGATTTCACTAAGATAAAGTCATTACAAACGAATGGTTATTACAATGTTCAAAGATTTTTCGTTTATAAAAAAGCATTGTAGCTTCGACTCAATTTTACAGAATCTGTTGATTCTTTAGAGATTAAAAAATTCGATTCACTCTTAGCATTCTTACAAGTCAGACACTGACTTTTTCCATAACCTTCGACTCAAAAAAGCAACTTTTTTTTTAGGATCAATGCATTGTCTTGATGAAAGACCACCTTTTTCTTCATTCATATTTATTTGGCATTTTTTTTTTTTTTTTTTTCAAACATGATTTTTCTGATCAATTTGACAAACTTCCAGAAAATAGTTAGAATACCAAATTTTTTCCTCATTATTTTTTATTTCCAACTTTAAAGACTAAATTAACTGCTTATTGAAGCAAATAGTGTCAATAAAAAATGCAAATATATTTAAAAGTTGCAGAAAATTTTATTTTTTATCTATTTTATCTATTCATTTGTCTACGTGCTGTGAATGACATTGTATCTTTGACATTTCTCCTCTGCAATTAAAACATTGTTTAAAACATCAAAGATTTAAGGTTGTTATGTCTTTGACTTTATAGTTAAAATTGATGCAATGATAAACTTCAAAAATAAAATTCCTTATGTTGAGATCTGCTCTTTTATGAATACCACTTGCCAAAACCTTCGACTCTAACTCTGTAATCCTGTTAAAAAGCAATCTTTTTTGGAGTCGATCTAAAACAATCCCTGAGTTTGATAGATCAATTGCTAGAAATGAAGGGTTGAAAAGTGTTTTTCTTTTTTAATCTTTGGAAAGGGATCAGAGAGTCATTGAGGCTATGCATGTCTCAGCAACGCATTAATGCAAGAGAATGGAAATTGGTGATTCATAGAAGGATCGCTTATTGTGTCCACATTGGTATTTGATTTGCTACATTGTAATTGATTGTAAAAGTGGATTCATTTGCTTATTGCCATATCTTTTTTTTTATTCTGATAATGGATTAGGTACCATCATCACCAATCTTACCTGGTAAAAAAAACAGTTTAGTTTTTCATAACCCAACTGTAGCAGGTAGTATAAGATTACACTGTAAGATTAGTACTCCTCGAGTTACTTGAGACACATACGCACACATAATGGCTGTTCAAGTTTAAAAAAATATTTTATTTTTTGCTGAACTTAAGATTATTTCTACTTTTTCTTTTTGATCAATCTAGCATAGAATTAAGGTGATTTATTGCCAATTTCACACTAATAAAGTCTATAAATGCATAATAATTTCAAAAATTTCTCTAAAATAAAAAAAATAAAAAATCCTAAATTGGTGAAAATTTTGAATCTTTTTTTTCCAACTTCTTAGCCAAGAGGCTAATTTAGTATAATTTCTTGATGGTAATTTTGAGCACAAGTTCAAATTAGCAAATATTGAAGAGCAATTCTACTCATTTTGGATAGCTCTGTAAAATTGAGTTGTTGAAGCTGCAATGCTTTTTTTTATAAATGAAACATATTTGAACATTGTAATAACCATTCGTTTGTTATGGCTTTATCTTAGTGAAATCCTTTTTTGTAACGATCAATATTTTAACCATTGTAACTTTAAGTGATCATGAATGCTTTTGGTGTTAAATTGTTCATTGTTCATTTGCTCTTTCAAGGCCAGATTATCAAGTCAGCAATTTTTATGGGATCTTTTTTGTACATCCATAATTAGTGAATGAGAAATCCTTCTAGACTGAAGCAACTTTTATTTTGTCCAAGTCTAGAGTACATCTTTTAATATTTACTGATTTTTGTAGATTAAATCATAAGCTGACTACATTATTATCTATATATTAATAGGATAGCATGTATGTTATTCTGTGTGTCATACTTACATCTTTTTTTCTTTCAAGTGAATGTCGTTTATGACCTTCCATTTCTTGTCATAAATAATTTTATGAAGAATTCATAAGTTTCAATTTCGATTATAGATGAAGGAACTCCAGGTTTATATATACATATATATATTTTTTTTTTCATAAGTTTCTGTTTTGATTCTAGCTGATACACCAAAGTCGTATAGACATTTTTTATTTTATTTTTGAAATCTAAACTTTATATAGGAATCGATAAAAAATTGACTCTATAATAATATATACAAAATCTGCATAAATTAAAATATCATATTTAAGCGTATTTTACAACTGGGCTACTTAGATAAATACTTTTGCAGTTTTAACAAAAGAGCTACAATAATATGAGGGCGTCTCCACTTGCGTGAAACATCTACAGAATGTCAACATCACTATATTACATATGAAAGAATCTGCTGTGGAATTTCCACAGGTCCTGCTAGTAAGCTATTAAGATAAAATTAAAAACAAACTTTACTTGAATTTCAAATACCTCCTCATTTGCATAATTCTTGATTAATTGCTCTTGCTCTAAAACTATTGATAAAATTCTTTGAAAATATTCAGTTAATATTGATTTGGCACTTAAAAACACAAACAAACAAACAAACAAACAAACAAAAAACACTTTCCTACATTTGAAAGGTGTTTTTCCTTTCCAATGTTAATTCATTGAATTTTCTTTTTTAATGGTTCAGTTAATTTATTTTTTGATTTAACTTTTAAAATCATAAAAAAAAACCCAATTTGGTTAGAAAAATAAACCAAAGGTTTAGCTAAAACAAACAAACAAACAAAAAATGCATATGTAGATGTTTGTAACAATCAGAGATGTCTTTGACAATCAGTCCAACAGTGATTTTATTGCTGTTTGGCTGATGTATGGCTATGTTCAGTTCTAGGAAGTCTACCCTATCAGGATTTACCTTCTCTCTGAGAAGGGATTTGTTTATTTGTGATTACACACTTGAGGTGCCCCTACCAAAAAATGCTGACAGGGCGGTTCAGGAATTTTTTGTAGATAGATTGGTGCACTTATTCTGGTAAGCTTGCTTTTCAAAAACGCACCTCTGAGAGGAGGTAAATAAATAATAATAATGAAAAAATACTTCTATTTAGGTACAATTAGTTATGAATCTATTTAATCCACTCTCATTCCGTGTGCCTTTTTAGATTTCTAGTGGTTAACTTAATAAAGGTGTTAATTCCTAGAAGATTACCAATTACATAAGACTTGAAAACAAAAAAGCAGAAACTAATCATAATGAAAATAAGACAATGGTTCAAAACATAAAATTAATTTCTCCTCATACGTACGGCATAATCATGTTGAAACATTTGATCACTGAAGTTAAGCAACGTTCAACATTGTCAGTACCAGATGAGTGACCATTTGGGAACAATAAGGGCTGTATGTCATCACCCCTAACCAGGATATACCTGTGGCTGGAGACTGCATGTGAATTTGATATTTTCTTGAAACTTCTTCCTTTGATGAAAGCTGGCTCAACCCACCCAGGGCGAATACCATATCAGATATTAATGAATGTAGAGAGAGATTATTTAAATTTGCACATTGTATTCTTTGTATAAATTGCAATTATTTGATAACGACAGAACTCGAATTGATAATTGTATTAGTAGTAACTGTGACTCCTGGAAATTCTGTGGATTGTTTCTAATTCTATAGTGTAAGCAAACCCTGTTATTAAATCATGTTCAATCTAAGAAACCTGAATAGATGTCAGTCTTGAGTCCTCCATTAATTGAGAGTGAAACATTTGTTTTATCTTTTTTTTTTTTACATAGGCATCACCACTTATCAAGCCCCAGAGACCACTCGAGGATAAGGGTTAAGAGTGTACAGTGGTTAATTGGACAATATAGTAATCGTTAGTAGTGGAAATTCGGTAAATTTGTTAACTTAAATGGAACGACTCAAGAACTTGTTTGCATTGGACTTTAAAAAAATTTTTTTTATTACATTTTCACCCCAAACAAGGCAAATTGCCACTTTGGTGTAGGGGGCTACTATCAGGGGCAACAACTACTGGGGTACTATGTAGGGATTTGGGCAGCAAGATGTCGGTTCACATTACACTTGAACTTCTGCACGTCAGTACTGTTGGGGAAGCAGGGACATGGAATGGAATTCCAGAGTCTAGCGGTTCTGGGGAAGAAACTATTGGAGTAAAAAGATCTTTTATATCTAGGGATCTCTACAGTGTGGGGGTGGGATTTAGCAGCCTGTCGGGTTTGTCGAGGGTGCTCACATCGTGGGGGCACAAGTGATTGCAGTTGACTTGAAGACAATCAGATTGTAGTCAGCTGGAAAGCAGGAAAACGGAAGACGGTTCCACAGGCATGCACTTTTAAGAAAGAAGCTTTGTTCATGGAATCTACGTTTAGGTTTAGGCACCGATAAAGAGTGGGGGAAATTATTGATAGTGTTTTCAGCTAGACAGGTGTTTCTTGTGAAAGTTTGGCGAGGGGGGACCATAGATTGAAGCTCAGTCGAGCACTTGCCATGAAAATAACGATAAAGCAGAGACAAACTCGCAGCATCTCTTCTGTGAAATAGATGTTGCAGGGAAGAGAAAAGGACATCTCCTATGAGGGTACAAAGTCTATTTTGAACTCTATCAAGGCAGGACAAGTCCTTTCTAGCAGCTCCTGCCCAGATAAAATCGAATAGTTTTCAGGGTATGATATAAATTAAGGTTTTTTGAAAAAAATAGAGATAATATTTGTAACCTGAACTCTTCTAATTCCCAAACCGTAAGTGTGCTCCTTTCATTTTCTCTACTTCATAGCAATCTTTCTATTCTCTTCTTGTAGCCTTTCATTGCACCTCTCTTTTGGTCAGTGTTCTCTTCTGTTCATTAAAATGTGGTCAGCGGTTACTGTTTTCAGTTCTGCATCCCACTTCCATCTTTTCCATAACAAGTATAACACAAAAGAAACATGCTAGCCTAGGATTACTAACTAGTAGGACCTTTGGAAATTCTATAGAATGAGAAATATATTTAACCAATAAATGTTTTAATAAAGATGATATTTTTTTGTATAGCACAAAAAATGAGCTTTTGGATACAAAAACCAATAACATGCAGAAAACATGAATTAACATTTCTTTGAAAATAGTGTCAATTGTATTTTAAATACAGAACTTATCCAAAAGAAATAAATTAATACGTACTAATAAATACTCAGAAAGTAATATTGTGCTACATAGTTTAATACAAATAATGAAATCACATTGTAAAAGAATTTACTCTTTCAGTCCAGTACCTCTTAGCAATGTTAATTTTTTTTTGTCCTGCTTCATTCAAATGTTTTTCTTTTTTTTTTTCTTTTTTTTTTTTTTCGTAACATTATACAGACTTCTTTCTTTGAAGAACCACTGCACATCTAAATCATTACAAGTTCATTTCGTACACCGTTACAACAGTGATCATATATTATCATGGTACTGATATTCGAAAACGAGGCTACATCAAAGTAGGGGGTTCTTGTGAAAGGTTGCCAAATTCTCCTTTTTAAAAAGCCAAATTTTGCAAATTTTGCTTTTTCTGAGGCAGTTTGGCCTTCAAAAATTGTATTTGGCCTTTTTTAAAATGTAACATACGAACTACAGAAGGATTTATAGATTATATATTATATAGATGAAGAGTCATGTTAGCTAAAGAATACTCATTATACCTAACATAATTCCTACTTGTAAAGATTAAAGTGATATATGGACTTTTTCTGAAAACATTAGTAAATTTTTTTTTAGGTTTGGAATCCATACTTGATTCTCTTTTCCAAATAAATTTCACATTAAAAAAAACATTATCTAGGGAGATTCCATTAAGTTGGACTATTTGAACTCTCATCTATTATTCTCACAATGTTTCGGCCAATGTAACCTCAGACTTTCTTCAGGTATATCTTGTTGAACTTGGGGAATCTTTGTTAAACTCTGGAATCTGAATGGAACCTTATATTTCATTCACAGAGTAGCATGTTTAAGATAAACCTAAGATTTCAAGTTGATTCATCAAAATATTTTAAAAACTAACACGTACTATCTATTCAAAGATCTAAGTCTAATGTCTGTTCTCATCAGTCTCGCGAGGCCATCATCCCAAACATTACCTCATCTAAAAAGAGAGATTTTGGATTTATTGCCAGAGGAGTTCTCACCATGGGATTCTGACAAGACTCGAGAAATAATTTTTGTATTTATCAGAGTACCCTTCCCTGGAGGTGAGTGAATTACCATTATAAAATGATCTTGTTAAATTTTACTGCTTTGTGAAACAACCAGTTTTTAGTATTTGCATTATGTATGATTGTGGTTCTATCACCTTGAAACATCTAATCACCATAATTACTCATAATTATTGACTTCCTCCCCATGAGGATAGATGTGGATACAATGTCTACTTTTAATGTAGAGATAATTCAGTTCTTCAAAACGAAACAAAAATATAATTTGCCTCAATCTAGAATGATTTCTCCTTCAATGAAAAAAACCTTTTATATTTTGTAATATCTGTTCTGATATTAGCATTTTAATGTATTGGAACAAATATGGTGTTTTACTCTGAGCCAAAAGGTCAAATAAGCAAAGCTTATATAACTGAATAGGGATTCTGTGTCACTTTGAAATACTCGTCCTTGTCAGATCATCAAAGTTAAGCAGTGTTGCACCTGGTCAGTATATGGATGGGTGATCATTGCAGAATACCAGGCAACGTTATTAAAGAGTCTTAAATACTATTACAATATTATGCACCTGATATAGAATGTGTATTTCAGCTAGTAGGTAATACAAATTTGAAACTTCATTTTTTTTTCTATGCCTTATAGCAGTGTCTATGGCTGTATTATTACTTTGAAACACCAGTTGTTATTTGATCGCTAAAATTAAGCAATGTTGATCCTGATCAGTACTTATGTGTGACGATTTGAGAATACTAAGTTAATTTCTCTTATACTTTTAGGAAACATAATCAACCACCCCTCCCAACAATTATGAGTGAAATAGTTTGATAGACTAAACTCTCAAGCCTTGGAAGTCTTGGAAAAGGAAAACTAAAAAAATAACCAGTCTCCTTCTCCACTTTATCCCAGTATTTTTCTGTTCGTTTTGAATTTCTCCTTGCCACTGAACTGTAATAACATTAGGTAAATGAAAAGCAGTTGTGATTGCACAACACTTGCTTCACTGTTCAGTTTCTGTTCTGTCTCCTCTTGGATCTTCCGACCACTCTGTTGTATCAATTAAGATAAAAATGAAATAAGTCCCCAGACGTACCTCTCCATCGTACAGTATATCGATACACTAAGGCTGACTGGGATAGCTTCCGTACATTTATATCGGATCTACCTCTGCGTTCCATGTTTAAAAAGGATGTGTCCTTTATAGTATCAGACCTGACAGAATGGTTAATTGTAGGTATAGACCGTTTCATACCCTCAAAAAAGTTCCAGCAAAAGCCTAACGGCCAGCCATGGTTCTCCCCAGAATGTGCTGCAGCCATTGCGCACAGAAATCACTTTTTCCACTGCTTCCAACGTAATAGATGTATGGAAACTAAAGCCGCTTTCAGGACTGCCAGCAACCACTGTAAAAGAGTAATAAAGAACGCAAGAGAGTTGTATGCTCAGTCCGTCAAATCCAAAGTAGCTGAGCAGCAACTTGGTTCCCACCAGTTTTGGCAAATAGCAAACAGAATCCTGAACAGAAGCGTGTGCTCTATCCCAACTATCATCAATGGACCTGAGGTAATCTCGTCAGCATCAGACAAAGCCAAACTCTTTGTCAAGAACTTTGCAGCTAATTCTACCCTTTGCGACCAAGGCCGCAAACCCCCAATATTTCCTCCTGTATCAGAAAACACGCTATGTGATATACATATATCTGTACATGATGTTGCCAAGCTAATCAAAAACCTTGATTCCAGTAAAGCAACTGGCCCTGACGGTATTCCAATTATAGTACTCAAAAAACTTCAACCAGAACTAGCGCCCATACTTAAAAAACTGTTTAAACGTTGTCTTAAGGAGAATAGCTTCTCATCACCCTGGAAAATCTCATCAGTATGCCCTGTATTTAAGAATTCAAGTGATCGCTCATCCCCCTCTCAGTACAGGCCAATAAGTCTCCTGTGCATCATGAGTAAGTTGCTGGAATCTGTGTTAAATAGAGAAGTAATCAACCATCCCAACAAAAATAACCTTCTTAGTAACACTCAATATGGTTTCCGTTCTGCTAGATCTACAGCAGATGTGTTTACAGTTATATCTCATAGGATTAGCAAATCTCTCGATGGAGGCAACCTTTCTAGGGCAATTGCTCTTGACATATCTAAGGCCTTTGATAGGGTATAGCATAAAGGTTTACTTCACAAGATCTCTATCTATGGTATAGCTGGAAAATGTCTTCTCAATTATTAAATCCTTTCTTTCTGATAGGTTCATAAGAGTAGTAGTTGAGGGGCAAAAATCAGAAGCTGACAGTATAAATGCTGGAGTCCCTCAGGAGTCCATCCTGGGCCCAACTCTTTTCCTGATCTACATTAATGATTTTCCAAATCACATCCTTACATCATTTGTAGACATTTATGCTGATGACACTACCATTTATGGTAGCACATCTAAGACAGTAAACGACCAAGTTCTCTCGATTCTCTCTCCTCTGATCTTGAGCACGTGGTACAATGGGGAAAGAAGTGGCTGGTTACTTTTAATGCATCTAAAACCAAGCTTCTCTCTTTACATCATCAACACTCTGATCCCCATCTGGCATCAATTGAAATGAATGGCTCTCGTCTTGAGGAGGCCTCAAGTTTTGACAAGCTTCTGGGCTTGACCTTTTACTCCTGATCTTAAATGGAACACGTACATCAAATCTGTTGCTAAGGCCGCTGGAAAAATGGTGGGATTTTTCTATCAATCCAGTAGATATCTCACTGCTGATGCAATTCTCTATCTATATAAGAGCCAGGTACGTTCAAGGATGGAATACTGTTGCCACATCTGGGCAAGAGCTGCTAGAAAGGACTTGTCCTGCCTTGATAGAGTTCAAAATAGACTTCATAGCCTCATAGGAGATGTCCTTTTCTCTTCCCTGCAACCTCTATCTCACAGAAGAGATGTTGCGAGTTGGATCATTTTATCATGAAAATATCATGGAAAGTGTTCGACTGAGCTTCAGTCTATGGTCCCCCCTCGCCAAACTTTCACAAGAAACACTCGTCTAGCTGAAAACACGATCAATAATTCCCCCCACTCTTTATCGGTGCCTAAATCTAAACGTAGATTCCATGAAAAAGCTTCTTTCTTAGAACTGCACGCCTGTGGAATTGTCTTCCGTTTTCCTGCTTTCCAGCTGACTACAATCTGATTGTCTTCAAGTCTAACGTAAACAAGTTCTTGATGAGCCATTTCATATAAGTTAACAAATTTACTGAATTTCCATTACTAATGATTACTATATTGTCCAATTTCTACTGTACACTCTTTAACCCTTATCCTCGAGTGGCCTCTTGGCCTTGATAATGTGGTGATTCCTGTGTAAAAGAAAAAAGAAAGCTCTTCATTGTGCAGGCACCCTTTAAGAGTTTTTTTCATTGTCTTTTGAGATAGAAGGGTACTAATCAATGAATAGTCTCTTGTGAGTCTGATTGCAGTACTAGCTTATATTGATTACAATATTTGGCTTCTAATTTCAGATCTATTTTGATCATCTGTCTAAAAGTAGAAAGTTGTAAATATTTTTTTTATGGATTAGTCCAAGTATTACTATAAAAGGCTCTGTCCATCGATCTGCAAGTTGGTTCCTGGATTTATGCAGTCATGCTCAAGTTTAAAATAGCATTTTTATCACATGTTGAATGGACACATGTTAAGAATATCTTTTTTGAGACCTGTGCTGATCTTAACAATCTGATAATCAGTTGCATTTAAATTTGAAATATTTTTTATGGAGTAGATACCAACATGAACCGAGTACTTGGACATGCCGAGTTCGAATTTTGTCAGTTCTTGATTTGTCTTGTGAAAGGGATATATTCTTTTTGAAGTAGCTGAGTGGTTTTGGCTACAGTATTGGAATAAGTCACTTCATTGTGGTCGGAGCGGCTATATTCTTAAGCGTGAGGCTTTCAGCATATCTTTTGAGGTCTCTCTTAAGCGTCTTTATCAATCGGTATTTATTACTTAACCATATTCTTGTGAGAAGGAGCCCGGATGTAATCCTATTCATTACATTAGTTCCATAACATCATTTTCATTATGGATGTTGTCAGACGTCATAGGGTCTCTTCTAGAGAAAAATGAGGAAACTAATAGCAGCAATAGAATCGAGCCAATAAAAAATGCCTATTCATATGAATTTGTTTTTACATAGAAGATGCTATTTCCTTTGTATTATTTGCATGATTCAGATTACTGTTCACATCTTGAGTGTTAATTTACATAATGTTTTCACTGATGTAACCTCTGACCTTCGAGTGTACCTTGTTGAACTCAGAATCAGCATGGAATTTCGAATAGAACCCTTTAATCAATGGGGGGTAGCATGCTCTTGTTTTGTCAGCCATGACCTGGTAGAAGTCTTAATTTGCAATTGTATTCTTCATATTCGCGACTTTGTGGAAACATAATGTCTTTGTGTTTGCATTTTCCATTCTCTTTTCATTAAAATCTTTTCTGCTTTCTTTCTTTAATCAGCCACCACATTTGAAATATCACTATTCTTCAATTGTTGTATGCAATCATAAGGTTTCGCATTAACTTTTACAGATTCGTGCTTCATTTTTATGGCAATTTTTTTCATTCGTTTTTTTGTGCTTAAGTATGAATCTTCATATTTTAAAACTTACATAGTCGAGTTTTATATAACTTGATGTGTCAGTTGTGACGACAACCCTAAAATGTGGTTTCGATTGACTCCAGGCTTGAAACTTGTTAAAAACAAAACCATTTTCTTTGTTTAGAATATTTTCATTGCAAATCATTTGGATTGAATGGACACATCTTCAAAATGTTTTTTTTTTTCCTTTTTAATTTTCTTTTTCTTTTATTCAGTCGTGTTTCAAAAATCATTTCTCAACTGTTTTACACAGGTTTTTCTTATTTTTCCTTTTTAAATAGGATTCTAAAAAAAAAAAAAAAAATGAACCACTTTCTTTGTATGGTCGTTCCCATGAAATGATTAAAAACTCGTACTTGCAAAATCTTTATTTTCATAATTTATTTTTGCCTTTTCATTTTCAACTCTGAATATTTTGTTGTTGAAAGCAGTAAATGTCACTCTTGCTATCCTGACGAATGACATTTAACAATTACTGAAAGCAGAAGCAAGTTTCAAGATAAATCCCTACCCTCCTTTCTTCTCAATGATGTTGTAAACCTCTACTCATTATCTTACCATTCATTAACTGTTGTGCTTTTACTGGAGGCTTTTTGCCAAGATGAGCAATCATTAGTTTTAAATGTTTATTACATCGTTGGGGGGAGTGTGGGGGTCTCATAGTGTCATTATCTGTTGCAAAAATAGATGCTCGTTCAGGAGTGGCTGGGAAACTGAAAATCTTTGTTAATACGGCCCCCCCCCCCTAAAAATGTATAGAAAGAAAAGAAAGACTGAATTTTTGTTTTTGTTTTACATGGACTGAATCTGCTTTTAATTATTCCTCAATATTAATTCGAAAAGCCATAGTTTTTATTGTTGTCCATATTTTCTTAAATTAAGGCCATTAGTTATGTTTCATAAAATTTTGGATGAAGTTATATGATTAATGCAGAAAGCTCATGGAGCCGGATTTTTCTGAAAAATTTCTACTTGTCTTCCAGAGAGACTAAAATGCCACTTCGCCGTCCAGTGGCTTTTTATTTTCCCCACCAAATACCTTCTTTGATTCTGATTTTTTTTCTAGTCCTTTTTCAGATTCTTCAGAAGTGTTCCGATTGTTCATAAAAAGAAATCAGAATAGACTTTGCTCTTACTCAAAAGGTTAGAAGACAAATGGCATCAATATGGCAACCTAATGTCAGACTACAGACTGTCTAATTAACCGGAAATATTGACACCCTTTCTTGTATTTACTTTTTGTACTATATACCTAACTGCTGTTCACGTCTTTCTTAATGAACATTTCCTAAAGCCACAATACTAAAGTATATGTAAAAAGAATAAATAAAAGATTAAAAATATTTAACCAAAGTAAAAAAAATAAAAATTTTTCCCCCCCATTTCTTCACCCTTTTTCTATGTTGCTTATCTCTACCTCCTCTTCCCTCATTGGGAAGCATTGCTAAATTGAAGATGGGTGGAACGACAAATAGTGTTAATATAGAAATTTGCAGAAATCAAAGGAAGAAGTGTTTGTTTTTCTTTCTTCAAACATCTGCTACTTCTTTTGATGTAATAAAACTTAAAATTTTGCTTTATTAAAGCAGATTTTATTGCAATTTTATCATTAAATTTTGTAACAGCATTTACAAAAACTGGAAATAGAATTAAAGAATATGTGAAGTTATGAAAATATATTTATGGCAATCAAGCTATACAAAGACTTCCGTGTTTCATTCCCTTTGGGAATTTTAGCCTGACGATTCCCTATGAGGATAAAATATGGAAGCCTCTGTATAACTTAATTGCCATAAATATATTTTCATAATTTACTACCTGCTCTACTCGCATAGTGAGCGCTGTTGAAATAAATACTGAAAATTGATACATAAAATATAGCTCATGGCATTTTGAGGGTACATGAAATATGTGTGTGCGCGTGCTAGCAGAGTGACTTTATGTTGACCGGGATTGAATGATCAATGAATGTTTTATACTCCCATAATTTTATTGTCATTGAAATCGGTGAAATAGACTATTTCTCAATCAAATCGATTGATTGCCTGCTCTAGTTGGAGACCCATCATGATGCACCAGGAAAAAGCTCACATACATCTCGCAGTGATTTAGTTAACAATACAGTGTAGTCTATATTGCATTGTAGAAAACCTACTGTTGATTTTATAAAATTATTTTTATATATAATGGCTTGAATTAAAGCTTAAAATGCAAAAGTCAAGTATCATTCTTCAATTATGCTCTAAACAGAAACATTCATTTTGAACACGCCCCTATGATATCAAAGAACCTACTGTTGATTTTGTTAAGCCTTTCGGCTTGTGATAATAAAACTTCTCGGATGCACTTATGATGCTAGGCTGTATAAGGTTTTGACTTTAGTCAAAATCACCTGTTTCTTCTTTCATAAGATTATTTCGATTATCAATACTTATCGAAGACATTCCAATACAAAACCTATCTAAAAACACTACTAGGTACATAAAGTACCTTTGTGTAAAATTTCATAGAAATTGGCCCAGTCGCTTAGGAGTCCATAGGGAACAAACTCTCTCTCTCTCTCTCTCTCTCTCTCTCTCTCTCTCTGTTCCTTTTATATGATAGTAGATGTGTCATTTTATTTAAATACAATACCTTACTGCATCTAGTGGAGATAGCCATCTTTCATGGGTATATTCAGTGGATACAATGATATATAGTATTTAAATAAATTAAGAAATATTTGGTTCATATATTTTATTTTTTTTATTGATGGTTACTGCTTATCAAGGCCTGGTAACCACTCAAGGACAGGGGTGAAAAGGATTGTTGGTTGGATGATAATCACTGACATAAGATTGGAAAGAGTGGGTGGAATGTGCAGAAGATTACTTAAGAGGACTTGATTTTTCAAAGAGTGGTTCAACCAGTATTTGTTTACATTAGGTTTGAAAGCAATTATGTTTTTGTTGATTGGGAAGCCAACACGTATCTTGTTCCACAGATGGAATGTTCTTGAAAAACTTTTTTTCATGGAAGTTCCGTTTTTTTTGTTTTTGTTTTTTTTTTAAACGGAAATCGCTTCAAGCCACTTAATGTAAGAGCAAACAAAACAAAAAAAAAAAACTACTTC
This sequence comes from Euprymna scolopes, assembly GCF_053919585.1. Classification (NCBI taxonomy): domain Eukaryota; kingdom Metazoa; phylum Mollusca; class Cephalopoda; order Sepiida; family Sepiolidae; genus Euprymna; species Euprymna scolopes. The sequence goes on from NC_136494.1 coordinate 97,007,383, forward strand.
ACGGTTCAAGACTTGCCAACAATAAGTATTAGATGGAATAGATTTTGACCCAGAAAGCAGCAGTTCTTCCCTCTTTGTCAGAAACATTGCTCCTGGAATGTGAGGACTAAAGGACAAAATAAAGGAAGTGAGTTACGTGACTGATGAAAGTAAACTCAAGACTCACTTTCTACTTTTTTTTTTAGGTACAGAGAGAAAGTAAAAAATAGTTCTTTGATTTTGTTGTAGTTATGACTCATAACTACAACAAAAGCAAAGAACTATTTTAATGAGTTCTTGCTGTAGATGTTTTATTGGTGGGACCTTGGATTGAAGCTCTGAGCATCGACCATGAACATAACGATGCAGATGAGTTCTTACTATGAATGTACTTTTTTAGTTTTAATTTTTGCTAACATAAGGCACATTATATATATATATATATATATATATAATTATTTTGTTTACCTAAAATTGAATAAATTAATATCCTGCTCTTTTTATTGAGCACTATCAGCAACCTCATTAAAACAATTCTTGTGCATGAAAAAATGTAATCCCATAGTTTAAAAATAGTCAAATTTTACTTATAAGTTTTTGCCTTTAAAAAAAAAATACAGTCGAGGAATCTTTTTTGTATTTCTCAAAGAAATACATGAATTTTTGATTTATTATATTTTCATTCTTTATCGAGTGAAATTTTTTTTTTTTTAAATATCTAAAAAAAGAAAAACATTGAATGAAATAGAAAAAATTATCGTCAACATCCATTACTTGCTGGGCAATATAGGCAGAACATAGGCTTCCAATAAAAAAAATCAAAAAAATCAACGTGGTTTAAAAAAATAAAAAAGGTTTTACACTTTAGACTTTACAGGTAAATTTCCAGAAAACACTTCTTTTTTTTTTTTTTGTTTTAATTCACAATATATTATTTATTGATCTTTTATTTTCAATTTGTGATATATAAAAAACTTTGGTGAGTAAATTAATTATTATAATTTTAATAGACATTCCAAAATGGGGGGGGGGTTCAAAAAAACGTTTGTCTAAAATATTATATTCGGTTTATTGGAAAAAGCATAAAATTTCACATTAACCCTGAAAATATCGTAAAAGTTTAACTGATAGAAAAACTTTGATAGATTTTTAAAGTTTAAAAATTAACTCGTAAAATTCAGTTGATTTCATTACGTAAAAATAATAGCTGCACGAAGGCGCGCCGGCACTTTGTAAACACTGTTTTTTAAAAAATAAAAAATATTTCTATCTTTTAAACAACTTTAATAGTTTATTTTGGAAGTATATTCCATAAAGAAAATAAACAACCCACTTTAAAAAGAGAAATTGTGAGTTTTTTATATTTTATTCGCAGTTTCGTGTTAGGGGTGTCAAAAATTCTGATACACCTAGTGTTGAGCTGACTAAAGTATTCTCTTAAAAATAGAAAACTGTTTTCTGCTTTCGTTTTACTAGTCATTTTTTATTCTGAGTTTGTCAATTAAAAAAAAAAATGTTTTCAAGTTTTTCAGTTTTGATTTCCAAACAATACTATATCGATACAAGGTTATTTATGCCATTTTTCGCGTTCGCTGTTTTTTTAAATTTTTTTTTTATTTTTCAGATTTTTTAAAAGAAGCTTTAACATCGTTCGTTTTGCATCACGTTCGTTTTTTTTTTTGTTTTTTTTTTCCAATCACGTTTGCATTTTCTTTTCTTGTTTTTCCGATTTAAAGAAATTTTAACATCCTTCGTTTTTTTTTCTCTTTTTTTTCTCCCCCGATTTTTTAAAGACGTTTTAACATTGTTTTTTTATATATAATATTTAAACAGGGTTATTACTTTGCTTATTCTTTTATTTTGATTGCCCCCCCCTCACACACCTCTAAACACCTGGGCAACGCCGGGTACCTCCCCTAGTAACAAATAAAAGGTATTTGTACACTTATGCTACTATGCTGAAATAATAACGTTATTATTTAGAAACCCATTCTTAACATGGGGAAGGAAGGTTTTTTTTTTAACTATTCTGTACATTCACCTAACAATTAAATAAAAAATATACCGTGAAACTTTAATTTATCTTTAACTCATTGTCAAGACCATTTTTTTCGAATCTGTAAAACAAACCCGTTTTTGTTTTTTTTGTTTTTTTTTTTAACTCAGGATATCTAAATGATAATAATTAGCCGGTTCGATAAAGAATTTCATTGTGATGCATTTTGTAAATTTTTACCTTGTTTTTACCTTAACATTTTTCTTTAAAATGATGACTACCTTTTAAGGTTTTCGGGTATGCTGAAAACGAATATAGCATTTAAATTTCCCGCAAATAAGTAGCTTTCCGAATATTAAGCAATGCCCTTTCTTACGTTATTGCTGGTGGCCATCTTGGTATGTGCGTTTGTGCATAGTTTCTCAGGGTTCCGTTTGCGTGTTCGTGCGTACCAAGATGGCCATCAGTGATATCATAAGAAATGACATTGCTTAATATCCGGAAAACTACTTATTTGCAGAAAATTTAAATGCGATATTTGTTTTCAGCATACCCTAAAGCCTATAAAAGTAATCATTTTAAATGTTAAAGTGAAAACAAGGTAAAATTTACCATTTTATTTCTTTGTTTACATAGTTGAATTTTCAGTACAACAACAATAGAATTGACAAAAAGTTACCATCAACTGGTGAATATACAGTTGTTGCTTATCAGTATTCCTGGTATCCTCGTACTGTAAAAGTTACATCAAGGATTCATGTAGAGTACGATTTAGCATCTCAGAAAAGAGGGGTATATTTTGGGCCAGAAAGAGAGGATTTACAAAATTGAAAATTGGACTGGTCCCAAAATGCATAAGTTCTGATCGACTATGGGAATTTCCATCTTTTACAGAAATCCAAAATCTATATGAAAAATTTTCTTTGATTTATTTCTGAGATTAATTCATATCTACTTAATGTTTTTTTTCTTTGAGGGAAGTAGTAAATACCGGCCATGAATGCTCTTTAGGCATTCAATGGCTACACCCAAGATTAAGCTCTCCTTTGATGAGGAGGCAGGAAAATGCCTATTCTCAATAAATCTATATTTAAATACCACTGTAATACTTAGTTTTGTTCATAAATAGACACCCACTGTATGATACTATGCACCAGTTTAAAAATTGAAATTTGTACATCTGAATTTATAATTCATGGCTTAAAAAAAAAAAAAAATTAATAATTTAAAAAACAAAACAAAAAAAAAACAACTCTATAATAAAATATTTAGAGGTTTTTAAAAAAAATCGGAATCTGGAAAAATATTTGAATCATTCCATTACTAATTATTTCCGTTGGACCAAATTATCTTTTTATAATAAAAAATTGATTAAATATACAACTGCTATGAAAACCCCTGATACTTTCAACTTTGTACACCACTTTTTTTTTTTTTTTTTTTTTTTTTTTTTTTTAAATCTTAGATAACACTTTGTTTTAACACATGTAAATTCTGTGTGAAATCGTTCTTTTAAATAGCAAAGAAAATTTCTCTTTTCTGTTAATATCAACATACATGCATCTATCTTATTCTGTATTGTCATTAAATACGACTGATCTTTTGCAAGTAACAAATATGTCAAAACTAAATTTTTTTTATCTGTAAAAGAAAACTTATACTAATTAAAACACACACATTGGAGTTCAGACCTAATTTTTATGTTTAGTTTCAAATCTATTTTGTTTCTTTTTGGTTGTGTTCGTATGTGCACGAGAACTTGATGTCTATTAAAATGCATTTGATGCTATCAAGTGTGTTGTGTTTGCTTGACACGTTTGCTTATTTAAGAGTAGGGTGGTTTTTGTTGGATATTAAGTTTGTGGTTATCTAGTCTGTGTCTAAAAGCTAATGTTGTTTCACCTATTTATCTGCGATGAGATCTATTTATTTTTTTCTAAAATTCTCACAAATTTATGCAATTCAGAGTGTAAGGTAAATAATTTTCCCTAAAGTAGTCTTGTCTACATTGAAGTTTTCCTTTTCAGGATTTTAACTGACTTCTCATATTCCAAAACTTTCCTTCGTTTAATCATGTTATATCTAGCTACGATACATGATTCTTTACTTAATCTCTGTATCATGTTTGTTTTATGCACCATTTCTTTTAGGTTAACAGTGTACTTAATTTCTATATTATATACTAGCTGCCACTACTCGGTATTATCCTAGATCATTTTTGCTTTAATTATTGATTTGATTGAAATCTAAAATAGACATTTGCTTTTATATATAAAAAAAAAAAAAAATGTAAAAAGTAGATCAAATATCAAATATTTATTAATGCAAAGTTACCCGCCTTTGTTTTAAAGATGTCATTTTGAAAAATACTTTGATTGGATGAAATAATTTCTCGTATGGATTAAATTGAATTGCACATTTTTTTCTTGCTAAGAACATACACCAATATTGTGCACACATGCATACACATGCAAAACAACTGCCGAACATATCATAGATAGCTACTATTTATTAAATCTTTGTCTTTGTATTATTTACGGCTTCGAGATTAAGTTTATTTAAATTATATTCTGTCTTAAGGGTAAATTCATAGATAAATCTGCAACCATAGCAGATATCTCTATGCTAGCATTTATAAAGTGTGAAAAAGTATACACAGGGCAAATGTCTTGTTCTCTCTTAAAAATAAAACCATGCATGAGAAACATTGTACATGATATAGAAATGGTGGCATTTATACAGGATGGGTTAAGCCAGCTCCTTACATAAAATGCGCAGCATCTCTGAATGCTGACTATGCACCAATGGCCTGCAGCAGCCAAGATAGTTATGGGCAGCCAATTCTGAGACCAGTGGCAAACAACGTAGATTAAATAGCGACACACTAAACACACAATTATACAGAATATAACAATCAGTCATATTTTGTACCTGAAGACACAGAAAGAATGGTTTAAAAATAAGCATAATTGATATGGATGAATCTTGAATATAAGACTGTTAACATAGAACAGTTGGCAAAATTATTAAGTGAATAAAAGGAGTTGCGTTTCTTGCAATCATAACACTCAGTATCAAATTGATAGAGCTTTACAATAATAATAATGTAGACAAATTCTAGAGATCTCTAATTAAATTATATGTTTGTATGATTAGCAGTTGTGTATGGAATCTCATGGAGGTGTATTTTTGCAAACTGTCAGCCACACCTATCCTCTACAGGTAGTCTGGTCCATCGATCACCATGTGATGCTCAAGTTTCACCAGTGCCTTCTAGTAACTGCTTGGGCACACCAGTGGATACACTTAGGCAATGGTCTCTGCCGAGAGGCAAACTCTGTTAGCATGATTAGGTTGGTGTATGTCTTCTTCTTCCCTATTATACTCCTCTAGTTGCAACAGGCTGGAGTAGTGGATGGGAGCAGTTTTGGAATCTGGAATACTTGCTTCAGTCCCGGCAGTGCCTGGTGGATGAATTCACATAAAGGACAATGATGGAGGTTAACTATTTATGACATGGACACCAATAGCAATCTATCAGACCTAATTTCTTTGCGTGAAGACTTACATGGCGACTGAAAATATATGGCCAACAATGACCATTTCATAGTTGCTGTGCAGGCTCTAATCTGAACAAGTTGGGCTGATCACTGAACTGAGTTATTAAACATGAAACTGCAGTAATGACCTTCAAGTTGAATTATATTAAAGTATGTAATTGCAATTGTAGCTTCATAATTTTTAATCTACAAATCTAGAATATTTACTTCATTAATGTAAATGTCAATAGATTGTAGACTGTTGTAATTGGTCTTATTTTTTGGTATATTTGGGATTGTCTGCAAAATAAGTTGAGATGATAAATGCTCTCCTCCTCCCTCCCTCTGTACCTACTTGGGCAAAGCTGTTGCTTCCTCAGCAGCCAATCAAAAAAAAGCTAAAGGAATGGACTTTAGTCACACCTTTTTATATTACTAACAATATGGCTAAATCAACCAATAGTTTCAGGGTCAAGTAATATTAGAAATAAAAACAACCCAAACACGATAAAAAAAATTCAAATTGAGTTGATTTAAAAATAAAAAAAATGTTATTGATTTATAAAATTTTACTGAATATATTAAAGTTCCATTGTCATTTAAATTTCTGTTTTAAACTTTTTGTCTTTCTTTTTTGTTAGAATTAATGAATTATACTTCGTTTGATAATTAGATGTTTGGACTGTGTGAATCTACTAGAACGTCATTAGTGGATTAATTTACATGGCAATTATAGCACTGATCTAATGAGTAATCAGTTGTAACTTAGGAAAATGGTGGATATATTTGCTGAGAAATATTAGCAAACTCGGCTATCTTACCATGTGAAATTTTAACCTTGCAGACGGACAAATGTGTACATTAGTTATCAAACAGACTTTTTTTTAGTGAAGACATATACTGGGTGGCTCAAAAATTAAGAATGGAATATCTTGAAAATAAAATTTATATTTGCTGGTAGCCTTTTGTTTTCATCTTTTGAACTTGAGTGGCACTAGCTGTACCTACCTCACTTTATTGGAATGAAAGATATATTTTGTTTTACCTTTTTTAAATCTTTTTTCAAAATTATGTCTCTTCTTTTTTTAAACAGGATTTTTAAAGTTAAATTTAATTATTACAGTATTGTTTGGTTGAACCAAATCATTAGAAATCTATAAAAACTCTCGCAATAAACATATTAGTATGATCGATTCATCCCTAGAATAACATACAACTTTTATGTCTATATATAGTGAGAGAAATATATATCTATAAAAGTGAAAATGTCTGTCTGTCTGTCTGTCTGTACATTTCCCTATCAAATAACTGTCAATTTTCAGTCTACAGGCTCAAAATTTGACATAGGGAGTATTGAGATTTTGGAAAATCTTTTTAATCCGTTTCTGGCCAGAAATTTGGCTGTTAAAGGGTCAACATTCAATGATTTGACCTTTGAGAACTCTACCAAACTCCTCCACCAATTTTAGGTCTAAACACTTGAAATTTTAGATAAAGGTACGTGGACATGGATCTAACTTTATACTTTGATTTGAGCCCAAAACAATAAATGTTAAAGGGTCATAATTGGGGTCAAATTAAAAAAAAATTGATCTCTGCGATCTCTACCAAATTACTCAACCAATTTTTGGTCTAAACATTTGAAATGTTACATAAAGACATAGGGCAAGCTTTTTAATCGTTTTTTTTCTGAAAATTTGGCTTCCAAGGAGTCAACAAAATATTTTAACTTTGCGATCTTTAGCAAACTATTAAGCCAATTTTGGGTCTAAATATTTGAAATTTTACATGAAGGGTATTTAAATATGCAGCAAGCTTTTTAATCAGTTTTTGGGTGAAAATTTGGCTGTCAAGAGGTCAAAGTTTACAGAGTTTACCTTTGCAGACTCTACTAATCTCCTCCTCCAATTTTGTGTCGAAACACTTGAAATTTTATATGTAGGTTACTTTGACATGGGTCAAACATTTTAATTTAGTTTGAGCTCAAAAAAAAAAAAAAATTGACGTCTGCTGTCTCTACCAACTTTTCTCTATGGTAATTAAGGAAGCCTATTATTATATAGAAAGACATTACCGTAAATATTCACACTTTTTAAGATATATATATATGCACATAAAGTTATGAACAGTACATAAGACCCGAGCAAAGCGCAGAACTGCTAGTATATATATATAAATCTTGTGATTTTCTAAATTTATTTCAGCTATATTTTCATTCTGATAGTTATTCTTCTTTATTAGAGACTTGTATTCCTTAACCAGTCCTGTAAATAACAAAATCCAATAAATATAAATATTGTATTTCTAATGTACACCGATTGATATGCACCAAATAATGTGAATTCACAGATTTCCTTAATTTGTATATGTTTTGTCTTTGCAGAGAGAATATGCCAAGTCATTTCAAGATAAAAGAGTATTGCCCAATGGTATTTCGAAACTTAAGAGAGCGCTTTGGTGTTGATGATATAGACTATATGGTAAGTATTTTAGTTTGATCTCTGAAATTCATTACAAATAAGTTTATTCTGACCCAAGAGATTCTTAGAAATTTCAACAAATTAACTTTGAAGCAGTTTATCATAGAGAATTACATTTAGGATACATAATCTCTGTTCAATCTGAAAAACAGAATTGATTCAATGACCTCTGTTTCTTTGGTGCTTTTCCAGTATTCCCCGCACATGAAAAAACAAAAGTAAAGAAAAATCTGCATGAAGTAAAGTACCCTTGACAGAAAGAAAATATCGTACACAAAAAAATCATGTAAATTGATCAAGTAGTTTTATTTTTAAATAAGAAAATCAATTTTATAGCTAAATTGTGCATGACAATCTCACGACACCATCTTGAAAACAGGTTTAAGAAATAATTCAAACTTGCAAGATTTTAGAAAACCATACCTTAACATGGGGAAAGGGTCATTTGAATTTTTAAAATTTGCTTGAATTTGATTTTTTTATTTAAAAATGATACTACTTCATCAATTTATGATTTGTATTGTACGATATTTTCTGTCTTGAGTATGTACATCATACAAATTTTTTTATTTTTCATAGGAGAGGAATTCTAGATAAGTGCTATTTGTTTTTATCGGTCTGTTATGTGCTAATATCTACTAGCATTATCTTACATATATATTCACAGCTACTAAGCCACATTATGGTGCTTTTGTTCAGATGTTTTTTATTTTATTTTTTTTCAATAAAAACCTTATTAGATGACAATGCAAATTGGTATCTATCTCCAGCTTGGACTCTAGATTTGTCAATATAAATGTTGTGGACGTGTTGCCAACAACAAACTTTGGCATTCACCCTTTGTTATTCTCCCTCTCTCATGCAGTAATCCATATGTTAAAGTTTATTTATGTGCATTACTCTCGTTTTTATAAATAATCAAAGTTATCTATATTAATAAACCTTTGTATAAATTTACAATTTAACATAAGCATCCCAGTGATTTTTTTTTGTCTACAGACGATTAAAACCTAGATTCCCAACTTTGACGTTTGCAGCATACCTCTATGCATTCTCACTAAACATGCATCCCTGTGCATGTTTACAGTGGCAAAATAATAAAAATTGTTGCTTTTGTTTTACAATTAAAATCCAAATTGTTATCACATTGTTAGACGTTTTTATATCTTTGTTAAAATATTTTTCTAAATGTATCTAATTCCATCTTAACATGCTGTATGCTATTACCCAAGAACTTGATCTGTGTGTCTATCTATCTATATATATATATATATATATATATATATATATATATATAAGAGAGAGAGAGAGAGATAACAAGGTGAATTAGATCACAGATTAATCAATCTTGTGGTTCAAAGTCTTACAAACTATTTTTGGGAAGTAATATTTTTTATATAAGACAATCCCAGGGGGGAAAAAATTGCTCAATATACTAGATAGAGCAAATTAAAAATTGTAGGTTTCCGATTTAAATTTCTTTCAGAAAATATAATTTTCAAAACAAAAAATTATTGTTTGAACAAGGATACAGAACATTGAAAGTACTTTCCTAATCCATGGATTTTCGATGTAAGGTTCACCTCCTCAGAGGAAAGTCATTAGCAAAATATTTATTACTAGCCGGGGTGCCTAGCATTGCGCGGGTGTTTGGAAGAGTGTGTTGATCAAAAAAAAAAAAAAAGTGGTAGTATGCAGGAAGGCTCGAACCCGTACCACAAAGGAGAAAACATGAGAAAAAAAAAAGTGACGTCTTTGCCATTGCGTCCATCGCCAAACTGAAAGTAGTGAAGGTCTAAATTAAAGCTAGTCAATCGAAAAGTGACAAAAAAAAAGTGACCCCTCCTTGTAGAAAAGTGCACAGTTGAGGGTGAAGGAATTAATTTTTCAATAATTGTCATCCGAAGGGTTGAGCTTCAAAATGATACGGATCTCATGAAAATCCGTCGCCTCTGTCAAAAGTTTTAGGCAGACATACATACATGCATACATACATTTAAACAAACAGGTGAGATTTATATTATAGATGAATTGATATCATTTTACAATTTAGCATGTATATTGAAAATATATTAAAGATTAGTCTTTTAAAGAGACATAGAAAAGGACATCAGGCAAAATAGATTGAACAAAAAAACATATGGGGTTCAGGCATCTGACTAGAATGGTACTCCTGAAATAGAAAAAAATGTTGTTTTTACGTTCCATATTTATATTTTCAATGTATGTGCTAAATAGCAAAATTATATCAATTCATAATAAATATTTTTCTAATGACTTTCCTCTGAGGAGATGAACCTTACATCGAAAATCTGTGGATTAAGGAAAGTACTTTAAATGTTGTATTCCTGGCTCAAACAATAAATTTGTTTTGAAAATATTTTCTGAAAGAAATTTATTTATGAAACCTACAAGTTATATTAGTCTATTGGTTAATAACTGTGATTTAAAAAAATTGCTTTAAAATGTTAAAATAGCAAACTTGTTAGAACTGCCATTAATCGTTTTATGTTTCAATTAAATCACTTATGCTTTGTTTTAGTAAAATAGTTAATCCGTATTTTTCCAATCGCACCTTATAACTCTATTATTATTTGAGGAATCCATGACAATTCAAGAACACCCTATATTACATTGTACACTCTTGCAAGTTGTCTGGAACTGTTACTTGGCACTTGGTTAACAGATTGGCTTCCAACCAGATTGACTTGTTCAACAGGTTGGCTTACAACCAGATGGACTTTGTCATTCTTCATATAAGATTTTAAACATTATTGAACCAACTGACTACAAAAAAAACTGTCCTAGTGTTGTTCCTATATATGTCAGCTACTAGTTTGTGTTAATGAAAGTCAAACTATCTTAAGAGGTTGCTTTGACCTTGTAAAAAAAAATGTTCTATACTGGAAAGCGGTATTTATATTCTTTGCTTCTTTGGAGCTTGGATTGATAATGTATTCTAGATACGTATATTGCTGGAACTCGTGAAGGAGGAGATAGAGATCATTCAAATGTTAACTATCTTTTTTATTTCCTTAACTATGGATCCATTTTCTTAACCGAGTTGCTTCTGACTATCATCAAAGGATAAGAATCTAAATGCCTATAGATATCCCGATTTTATATGAAGTTCTTATTTGGAAAATGTTTTAAACCTGTTGCAGTAGCCATATCACACAATCAAACTTGACGAACGACATAGCCACCTTTTCCATATGGAGGGAAGATTCAGTTATGGTCAAACTCTCACAAATACACCTTCAAGCAACCGCCTGTATCTAGCCAACATTACTTAACTCTAAAAGCACATGACTTAATAATACAGAAATTGCAGTTATTTGTGTCAAGCTGCTTTTTATTGGAGTGGACATGCTGTACAGCCTCGGGTTCGCATAAAACTATTAATTCTCAAAGTTCTTGAGTTTAAGTATTAGTCATTCTGAAAACTAGTTAAAAACTGGTTTTAGTGGATGGACTTACACCACCGCCAAACATTTTTTTCCCAATGAATTCCTATCAATTAGTCATCAAATGTTCATATTGTTGTAAAAAAAAAAAAAATTGGAGAAATATATTTTCAAAGTTTATGGTGATTATTACAGCCATGAAGCTCATACTAAACAATCCCCTAAAGAAACCTAACCTCATGATTAAAAGATTAAAAATTTCATATATGCACCATTTTTAATACTCAGTGTGCAAAGGTGTAAAAATATTAAAAATGTGATCCAAATTGTAGATAGTCACATTCTCCCACATTCCATTTTAAAAACAGTGCAACACAATCAGATGAAACCGAAAATGCAATGAAAGCAAAAACATTAATTTTTAACTAAATTGAATCATTTCTATTTTTTTCGCCATTTTCAACAATTGAATATATTTAAAATTTTTATATTTATAGACTGTGACATTTGACTTATTATAGAGGAATCAATGTACATAATTTTTTATATATAAAACACCAATAACCATAATCGCAAAACACTTTTATAATAACAGTGCAACTAACATTGGAAGTTGGTATGTTACGATATGTTTAGGATGTTACAATATGTTTTAATAAAGCAAACAGTGCTTTGCTGTTTGCAGTTTTATTTCTCTAAAGAAAAACAATAGAAAAATGTTTCATGGAAAGTTAAAACTGCAAGCCTTAAAATTGGTTTTGGCAAATCTGTTTGCATTATCATATGATACTGGTTTTAAGTCCATAGTACAGCATCAAAGAAGTATTTGTTCTTTGTATGATCTTATATCTAATATTGAAGCCCCAATTTGGGAGTGTAAAGTCATCTTTTAATTACCATTACATCCTGATGTACTCTCACTTGGAAGAGTAGTATTAGGAGTATATGACAAGGTTAAATAGAACACATCCAGGCAACTGGTTCACTCCTATCCCAACTGATGTCCCTGTTGGTGGGGCATCAGAATATGCCGACTAATTCCTTGCAGAGAGTAAAAGTTCCTCAGTTACGATGGGTGGCAACTCGTGATGCCTTAGAACAGGATCCTGGTGGTTCAAGGACTTGGAGGTCAGGGTTTAGCCCCCCCCCCCTTCCCAACACATGACTTCGGCCCTTACCTTGGTTAGATGTGTGATTAAAGAGGCATGATCCAATCAATCAGCTGGTCATGTCAACCCTTTTTCAGATCTATAAAATCTGAATTAGGACAATGGCCAATCTTGCTGAGAAAGGACGCATACCCTTTTCTGTCCCTAGGTGAATAATTCTCTTGAGAATGAAAACCCAGGAACAAAAATTTAAACTGTCAATCACCAGCTTGAGTATATTGGCTATGTAGCCCTGATGTTACTAGGCAAATGGACTTCCCCCTAGATGCATCCTCTCATGGAGGTCTGAGGTGAATGTGGGATATAGTCAATGAAATCCCAAACTCTAAATTATGGCACCTGACAATAAATCCCAAGCCAATGCAAATAAAATTATGAAATTATGCAAGAGACCATATCTAGACACTGATACTTGTACAGACCCAGAGAGTGAAAAAAAAAGTAACCACTTATGATCCAACTACATAGATTATGAATTGGAAGACAAACCCATCACCAAACTCTCACCTTTCATAATAGAAGAATACCTCTCAACCACTGTTCAATAAAAGTAAAAAAAAAATAACGGGATGCTGAACTATTATTAAAAACTGTCACAATATAAACTAGAACTGTCACAATATAAAAATAAAAGCCTACCCCCATAAATCTGTCAATATCTCAAAGGAGTGGTGAGAACTGCACAATAGGTGAAATCAAACTTAAAAAAAACAATTTGTAACAGATGTAAAAAGAATCACTATAAAGAAAAAGTCAAGAATTTCACATCAATACATGCATCATCACATTTAACTCTCCCAAATCTCCAACAAAAATTAAGATTGGATACATAAGAAAAGTGTTTTAATTGCCAGAAGTTCAAGCACCACAAGAACTGCTGTGCCAGAAGGAAATTATGTAAAAATTATAGAATGGACCAGTTTAATCACCAGGAATCACTTGCCAATGGCTGAAACGCATAAAACTTTCAAATCGGCTGATTTAAGATTCTGTGAAAAATGGAAGAAAAGGAGATAATGAAAATTAAATACACTCAAGACATCATTCTTAAAAGTTTGAAAAATTGTCAAGAATACTTATCCAGCCCACTCTTACTCAAGCATAGCTCAACTATTGCAAACTGCTATGAATTCTGAATGCCAAAAATGTAACCTCCTCACTATAAAACTAGCAAATATGAATCTAAATGAACTCTTAACCTTCATAAAAAACCTATAGATATCCACACAAAATCTAAACAATCTTCATCCCCAAACCTTACCTATACAACAAAAAATATTCAAGAACAACAATTAAGACCATCACAAGACTCTCGGGTAGAAAAACTACCACAAAATACCAGTCCTTCCGAAATGAGAATCTAAAAAAAAACAAACAACAACTTTGCTATATGGAAACTACACAAAGACAAAAGCCAGTATAAACAGCCCTCATCCAAATCTAAATGTCATAAAGTCATGTCAACAATCCCAGTCCAGACACAAACTAAAAATGAAATGCTTGAGTTATACAACAGATATAGCACAATAGAAAAAATGTAATTAGGAATAAACCATCAAAATGCCACAAACAAATCATATAAAACAGAAGATACTCAAAAATACAAAACCTGACACTAAATCATAAATAAAATGGAAACTGAAAAAGACTTAATAAAATATATTACAATGGAATTGCCCACCAAACTATTTATTTTCAGATTATACAAATCATATACATATACAAACTACATCTGGCATAGAATGATCCACTGTGAGTGATTTGCTGTAAAATCAAACTCCTCCTCTTCCTCCTAACCCACCTGATCAATTGAAATCTAATCCTTGTACGATTTTTATTTCTTGTTTATCCTATTTCTTAACCCTATCATTGCTCAAATGCTTTTATACCCACTACTATACATTTGATAGTGAAGTCCCGATTTGCTAGCTTGGAGGAGTGTGGCATCTCCCCATAGGTACCTTTACTCCCAGGTTCATTTTTACCTGGAATGATAGTACCTGTAAGAATCTTATATTTGGGTTACATAGAATTTATTAATTTAAAATCTATTTTACTTACAAAATATGTCTCTGCAAAACAAATTAATCTTCCAAATATATTGGTGTGCCATAAAACAAAAGTTAAACCAAACTGGCCATTACTTACCCAAGGTGGTATAACCTATCAGGATCATGTCTATTAGTTAAATAAGGTCTATGATTTTCAGACTTTTGACTAAAAAACAAATTGATCTATAAATATTGTAAGATATTACGAACTAAAAAAAACAAAAAACAAAACATTTATTAAAATCTTCTATTGTATGTCACTTTTCCCTTATCCAGAAGTCAGAGGTTTTTTTTTAATATTTTGCAAGCTTTCTCTGCAATCACTTATTTCATAAAATGAGAATGAAAATATAGTCACTGTCTTCCTGATGAAAGTAACCAAAAGCAAAAAACAACAAAAAAAAAAAAACACTGTAAAATTAGCAGTTGAAAATTGCAAACCAATATTCATGTACATTTTATCGCTAAACATAAATTCATTAGTTTTTTTTACAAAATTAACCAAAATTTCTGATTACATGTGGCTGATTTACAAACTATCCTTGGAGTAACTTAGCGTGATAGGCTAAAAGATGTCGATATCACAAAAAAGTTTTAATATTAACAGATCCATTAACAATATTATTCGAAAAGAAATTAGCATGGTTGGTTTGTGTTTATTGGCTTCCAGACTCCAGCTTTATAAAGAAATTATATCAAGAAGAATTCATTCAAAGTAGGTGGGCCAATTCCTAAGACCGTGATAATGGTGGAATTTTGTTTTTAAAAAATGTGGCGAAACTCTATGTACATAAGAGAAGGGAGACAATTACATGTTCAATACTGTTACCCCATCCCCGCCTTCTTCTAAATTAACTAAAAATTATAATTAATGTTTGTTTATAAATTGGAGTCGTTGTGATCTGAGAGGGAGCACATGTTTACTTGTTTTTGTTATTTTTATCTTATTTTTTATTACATGTTCATGCAAAATTATACAACCATAAACTTGAATCACTCAAGCCCAAAGAAAAAAAGCTGTGAAAATGTTTTTCTCTTGGGAAGCCGGGGGTGGGGGAGGCATTATAGTGAAACAGGGAATCTTTATTCATTCCTTTTTTTTTTATTTGTGCATTTTTAAATTTTAATATTATACCCAAATTCCTATGTTTCCTATTCTCACCCAAGATCAAATACAATCTATACTATATGCATGATGTCTGTTGGATGCAATAGAAAACAAAGCCCTATACTGAGATCAAACGATCCTGTGTGTGCCTTTAAAGTGTACCAATTTGGTAGCCTTGTTTTTAGTTATCACTGTTCCCAGATTTATTCTGATCTGGAGTGATAGTATCTGTCATGCCCCCATCCTATGGTTTAAATAGAAACTATTTGTTTACAAAATATATGCTGCCAAAACAAATAAAGATACAAACCGATTGTATGATTTCAAAACAGAATGGCTCAACAATGGTTGACATTTCATAAACCCCAACAAGCAAACCAAAATCAATCAAAAGTTTTATGATGAATCCAATGATGCTATTAATTTTATACTAACAGGTTGCCCCGGCATTGTCAGGTCAAAAAATGTGCTTAAATATTATACTTTAATTTATGCAGATGTTATATTATTATAGAGCCAGTAATCTATTGATTTATTGTGCCCAATATATCGTAGTGATTTCAAAAGTTTAAAACCACACATATATATATATGACTTGAGCGCCATAAGCTAGAATCAAACTAAAACATATAGCTCTCCAGAATTATTCCTTACCGTCTGAGTTAAATCCATACACATATAAAAGCTTATAAAATATTGTTTAACCTTTGTGCATGCATAGACGTAACTTGTTTAGTCGACTTATGCCTGACAAGTTCCAATATTTTTCAATTTTGACCCCATAACAACTATTTTTATTGGCTAAAAACAAAATCATATTTGTTCCACAGGTCCAGATCCTCTATATTTTAAGTTTCAAATCTGTAGGCCAAATATTTACAGAGTTTTATAAACCATTCCACACATATAGACACACACACGACAATGTCACTTATATATGAGAGGGAGATTAGGATGTTTTTTTAACAATTCCAAAGAAGATGCTCTAATGAGATCCAATGTCTGGTTCCTCCTTATGAGACATTCACAGCAAGAACTCGTAACTGTAAGGAACTTTTCTTTTTTCTTCCTTGTACCTAATGGCAAACGAATTTCCGTGAACAGACTTTCTTTTCAAGAATTTCCCATGTCATAAATTGTCTTCGTAAGTAATCAAATTTTGTTCATTCCATCCATCATTTTTAATACTCTCATAATATTCTTCATCATTCATTTGATAATCCTTCCATCTCATTTTTATCCTTGAGCGGCTTTTAGCCTTGATAAATGGGCATTCAATCATGTATATAAATGCCTGTATTAATGCAGCAACAGCAATACTGTTCTCATTGATTAAATTTTTTTTTTTTTTTTTTTATAGTTTTATAAAAATCAAATACAAAACATTGAATTTGCAGGTCCTTTAAATTGCATAGCCTTTTGGTTAGAAGCAAAGTGTAGTATCTATTTTGATACTATACTTCATCTGTGTTTTTTTTTTTGGATCAGTGAAAAAGAAATCATAGATCGAGTCAATTTTTGTTTCTATCCCAATCCAGAGTGTCCCTTTTTGAGGAGTTGGATTTTTCCTGCATTAAAAACTGACCATGCATCTAACTTTGTCTTCATGGGAATGTAAATAAATATGGACCCTTGAAAAATATGCTAAAACTGTTGAACTTATAAGAATAAACTAGGCTTTTTGCTCATTAAAAAAAAATGAGCAAAAGTTATAGCCTGTCGATTTAGAATGAGTGCTTTATGCCAAATTGGTGGTTTGATATGGTCAAACTTGTGCCTATTTTTGCATTAAGTACTAATCCCTATTAATCTCGAATTGTGCACTGACTGGATACCATAATACTTAATTTGTTGCACTTTATCATAGCAAAGATCCATACAAAATTTCAGACAAATCAACACTGCAGTTTCCAAGAGAAAGTGGAAGGAACAGACGGATAGACAGACAAAGAGAAATCTAATATAGAAAATGGTAATATGGGGGTTCAGGGCTGGGATTAGGAGTACATAGATTTTCATTTATTCTCGAGCTACACCAAGAATTCCTGCTTGTATTGTGTATGAGATATTAAATATTTTCTTTTTCATATTAATAAATTATAAGAGTCTCCACAATGTTGATAATTTAATAACTTCTGATTCTATTTAGCTTTTTGCTAATTTTCACTTGTTTCAAAAATTGCGTCTCTTAAACCAATGTGATGACAAAATCCTTCCTTTTTAACATCAATAAATCATCCTTCGCCAGACTCTGACCAATATTTTTATACACTGCAACTACTTCTTCGATTTTACTCCCCCGTTTTATATTTATAGCTACGAGATTTCCCCGTCTTATCTCCTACAAACAGGTTCCATCTCGTACTGATTATCGGCAAGTTCGGTATATATTTATAGCATTCGTAATGTGTCTACCTGAACACATAAAGTTGCCACCAGCTTATTTATGTTTAATCTGCCAACCACTTTTAAGCTGACAGCAATCGGCATCGAAAAATCGTCTGGCGTTTCTTCACTCTCTTTTCTAAGGTTAAATATCATTGATTTGCGATTTGCATAAACAGACTCGGTTTATTGTCTCTGCATTTGATCAGCAAGTTGGAATTAATTTTATCAATCAGTGATTGGACTTTCAGAAAACAAGACAAACATTTATGTCTCTTTTGATATCTATTATTTGAATCAATAATCCCATTTTAACTTTTAATAATAAAGACATCTCTCTCCCTCTCTTTATATATATATATATATATACACACACACTGTATAATTTTCTTTATTCATACAAACGTTATTGGCTACATATGTGCATATGTTTTAACTGTGATTTCTTTGAAAATCCAGTATAACCAAGCTTTTAGTCTTAACTCAAAGGTTGAGACTAGAGGCTTGATGACTCGTGATTTTTCAAAATTCAAGCTGAAATATGTATACACATATGCAGCCAATAATTTTTATGTAAAGAAAATTATACAATAATACAGCTTTAAACACTGAAGTTTCATTGGATTAACATGTAAGAAACCATACCTATATATATATTGTTGCATTTTATTTCAGTCAAAAGTTCTCAAAAATCAAGGGCCCCTTCTTGGGGCTAACACATGATCTCTATAAGATGCATAGATATTTTAATATTCTATTACAGTCCTCTTTTATTTCAAATGTTGAGTTATTAGAGAAAGTAGAAATTTTTCTCTGGCTTATTAACAAGTTAACTATGTTATAATATATATTTCTTTTGGTCTCTTGGTCTTACTGAATTCCAGGATAGGAATTCATTTAATCTAGTCATTTATTCATCTTTTTCAATTTTCTTATCAGTTTGTTCCAGCTGGGAAAGTGGGACATCCTGCAGGATGCCGGATATTCACCTTCTATCTCATATATTGTATCCAAAAGATCTTTTTAACGATTCTAACTCCCCCTTTTAATGCAATTATTTGAATCTCTCTTGCACTTGGTTCACTGAGTATATTTGATAGGTAGTTTTTTAAATCCTTTTTCATGGGTCCAGTTATTTTTGTAATCACTGGAATTATAGAGATCCTCCTAAGATTCCAGTTTCTTTTCATATCATCCATAAGATCTTGGTATTTGCTTTAAGGTTGCTTCTTTCTCCTTATCACTATATCAGATTTTATGGCTCTGTTTTCTAGGTATGTAGCTGTAGGAATTGGATAGTCATAGTAGATGGTGTATGACTTATTTCCAACTGTTCTTTCTATATATGTGTGCATGGGTAATAGTAGACAAAATTTATAAAGATACTTTCCTCCTGCTGAGACTGCCCTTTTTCCTTTTTGCCTTATCATTTTGTTCTGCCTTTGAATCTACTTTAAATGGCTCGACCCAATTACAGTGATTACTTTCTTTAGTTGAACTAATTTTTGCTGCAAGATATTCTGCCCAACGTTTAATTCTTATTCATGTTGCTCAGAGAAATCTGTGTCAAATTTGGTTTATAGTTTGTACTTTCAAAAAGAAAGGGCCAAATAGAGCAAATCGATAGAATTTTTAAAGAAAATGACTTAGAAGAAAAAAAATTGCCTATTCATATATACGCCTGCTTGACACGGTTAGTTAATCAAAATATTTTTCTTTTTAATAATTTCTAAAGCCTATTCAGTTGGTTTCTATTCTATCCCAAAGTTTGTATCAGATTAACTTTAAGCAACATTAATATTTTGAATGCTTAGAGAATTTGATTTCCCTATTTAAATAATAAAGGTAGGTTTATTAGTTTGCCTATCTGTTTTCTCTTTCCATCAATCTCCCAAAAGATATTTTCACTTTGATGACCAAATTGATTCTTTAATTCGTAGATTAATTTAAGTTGGGTTCTCGACCGTGCTAGTAAATTACTTACACCTAAGAATATCCTATACTTCTACATGCATGGAGTATTGTTGCCAAATTTGGGCTGGTACATATACTGCTACTCTCTCTCTCTCACTCTCTCACTCTCTAACTCTCTCACTCTCTCACTCTCTAACTCTCTCACTCTCTCACTCTCTAACTCTCTCACTCTCTAACTCTCTCACTCTCTAACTCTCTCACTCTCTCACTCTCTCACTCTCTAACTCTCTCACTCTCTCACTCTCTCACTCTCTAACTCTCTCACTCTCTAACTCTCTCACTCTCTCTAACTCTCTCACTCTCTCACTCTCTCTAACTCTCTCACTCTCTCTAACTCTCTCACTCTCTCTCTCACTCTCTCTCTCACTCTCTCTCACTCTCTCTCACTCTCTCTCACTCTCTCTAACTCTCTCTCACTCTCTCTCACTCTCTCTAACTCTCTCTCTCACTCTCTCTCTCACTCTCTCTCTCTCACATTCTCTCTCTCACATTCTCTCTCTCACATTCTCTCTCTCACATTCTCTCTCTCACATTCTCTCTCTCACATTCTCTCTCTCACATTCTCTCTCTCACATTCTCTCTCTCACATTCTCTCTCTCACATTCTCTCTCTCACATTCTCTCTCTCACATTCCCTCTCTCACTCTCTCTCTCACATTCCCTCTCTCACATTCTCTCACACATTCTCTCTCTCTCTCTCTGTCTCTCTCTCTCTAACAGTCTAAAAAATATCTGAAATTTAATAGGTTCTGTACTATCAACCAAACTCCAATCTCTGCTGTATCCCTGTGCTTGCTTTGCATGTATTTTAATGAAATGTTCTCTGAACTCTTACCACTTGTGTCGCTTCAGTGTACATACTTCTGACAAGCAGAAAAATCCCACTGTATCACTGTTGATGCCAGAATGCCTTCTACTCTAATAGTTTTTACCTTTGGCCTGCTAGACTTTGAAATTCTCTCCTTAGTTCCAGCTTCGCTGACTGTACCGAAATGCAGAAGTTTATTCAACTCCTTACAACCCCCTGTTAAACATGATCCCAATTAACAGCTCCTATATTCCAAGTAGAATTATTTTGGGCGTAAAAAAATTCCTCATTACCGAACAGTTTGTTCAGTCACTGAGTTTGTTTATAAAATTTTTTTCTATTTGATCAGTTCTCTTTTTTTATCAACACACATTATTTAGGGGCATCGTTTGTGTAACTGACTAGCTACATACATGGAAATATCCATGAAGGCTTCTTTGAAGCAACTTTTACAGAAGATGCCTTTCTTTGCCCAATGCTTTTTCATGACTGACATTAAATGTATCACCAATCAAGTTCAACAACTTGCACTTGACCAAGTTAGTCAATCATCTTTTCTGGAGATATACTTGACTAAATCATATGCGACACACACCTGAGTAGAGTGCTAGTTGATCTGGGATTGCTTAATTTTTTTTTTGGGGGGGGGGAGTTTATCAGATATGTGGACATAGTGTGATGTATGGAAGGGAAACCTGGCCAGTGATGGTTGAGGACATGTGTTGCATGGAAAGAAGTGTGATAAGAATGATATGATGGATGTGTAATGTGAATTTTAATACAGGCTTAGTTTTGATGATATCAAAGGAATATTAAATCTGGACGATAAAGGGAGATAAGCGCAGAACAGGTGACTTTGATTCTATGGCTACGTTGGAAAAATGGATGAGAGTTTCTGGAGTATTTGATGTAGAACAGTTGAAATAGTAGATGGTTCAGTTTATGGAGGAAGGAAAACATGGAAGGAAATGATAAAAATGAACTTGAGAGATAAATAAGTACCTAAAGGTTACTTTGGAAGTCAATTTCTTAAAGCTGTTTAATACATGCCAGCATGTAAAACGGATGTATAAACTGAATATGATGATGGGACATTAAAAGTGGGATCTTGAAGAATTAGGCTTGGTGACCCCAGCTCTGTATATTCATGATTGTATCAAATGTTGAGAGAAAAATGGAAGTTCCGTATGTATTAGGGTTTATTGGAGTTCCATAAAAATATATTTAACAGATAATATTTGTGTTCTTCAAACTACTGTTCTCTTCTTCAGTATCATTTTCACAATGTTTCGGCCGATGTAACCACCAACCTTCTTGTGGTGTATCTTGTTGAACTCTGGAATCTTTCTATCAAACTTGAGAATCTGCATAGAATTTTGAATAGAACCATTGATTTAATTCATGGATTGCATACTCTCGTTCCAGCAGCTATGGTAGCCTGGATAGAGATCCTAAGTAATTTGCAATTGTCTTTTTGATCACCCACGGTGAGGATTGAACCTTCAACTTTCAATTCAAAAGAATGCCACTTTTACAACTGAATTTTTCTCTAACCACTGCCACAGGTCCTTGTGAACAATCATAGTACGAATTTTAGAAGCTATAAAGCAATTTTATTTCTAGATGTGAATACCACAATTTTTATTTACTACATATATAAATTTGTATTCCTGTCTGTTTGTTCACAATTTGATTAATATATACAAAAGGTCCGTTACTTTAGTCTTTCATTCATTTCTATATATAGTATGATTCTTTCAAAATATACAATTAAGAGGTCATCTCATTTGCATATTATATTAAGGAAAATCGATTTTATTAAGTAGCTGTATGTTAGTTTAAGTTTCTAATGAGAGTTGTTTAAAGGGTTCTATTTAAGATTGTTTTTTCATCAATTTTAAATAACAATTATATTGATAATATATTTAATTTAATTTATTTGGAATTATTATTTCTGGCATCGATATTTTATTTTTTTTAGAAACGGGTAGTTATTTCCCCTGATGAGTTTTTTTTTTTTTTCCAAAGTTCGAAAGATAAAAAAAAGAAACTCTTGCCCACATAAAATAATGTAGTAATTGCAATAAGTTTCTAGTGTGAAAAAATAATTTTGTGTAGACAAAGTTTGTTTTGATTATTATTGAAACGACTATACAGAATGTTTGAGCGTTCTGAGAATTGAATCCCCCCCCCCCAAAAAAAAGAAATAAGCCGAAAATTTTTTTTATTTACGAAAAAAAAAAAAAGAAGCCAGTAAAGAAAGTGCCTTCACAAAAAAAACAAAAACCAAAAAAAAAAACAAGCCAATAAAAGGAATTCCATTTTGTTCCTGAACTTTTCAAACATGTTAATGTTTACAGACGTTATTATTTCTGCACTGAGCAAAGTCGTTTGCAAATTAGCTTTTCCCTTTATTCGAGTTTCAGGTTGGAGTCTGCCTATACGGTTATTTATTTATTTTTTTTGGTCACTCCAGCACTCACTGCTATTTTTATTGAAACAAAAATTGTTTTGATTCATTTATTTTTTATTTTATTTTTTATTTATTTATTTTATTGGCGGGGGTGAAGTCCAGTGCATGAGCAACAAAAAGTGCTCAATATCTGGAGAATAGCTTCTTTTTGCATCCGTTCTGCCGAAATATCTGGTGGAGAAGGTACCATGTACTTCTTTTTTTTTTTTTTTTGGGCGATTACATTTATGTTTTTATCCATTCTTTTATTTTTGAAATTGTTGTGGTAATATTGATGTTGCCCACAATGAAAATGATTAATATCCTTAGTATAGTAGGTTTGTTCCAAATGGAACTTCATATTGACCCAGGCATTGCTGGGTACCCATGCTAGTATTACTATATATGTATATATAAATCTATTACTGTGTATATATTATTATATATATTATCAATTATTTATAATTAATGGTTCCCATATCATGTTAAATTCTAGGTCTACTTAGTAGTTGATTGTCACCCAATATATGAATAACCAATCCCCATCTCAAAAATTTAGAAATGTAACAGATGATATTAGAGAAGTCAACTGGAAGGAGAAAGGGGAACCAGAGTAGGAACCTGATATTGTGACATGACAATTTCTTGACTTAATTCTTTTGTTGTATTTTTACCATCGTATGATCACCCCTGCCCAGTGTCACTTAATCCAACCTGGAATTATGAGTTATTTCGCTTTTGTTATTCCTTGTTGCTATATATACTTTGAATTGTCCAAGTTTTGAAACCATATCTGTTGTAGTTTCTATTTTCATCTTTAGCTAGCTTCATATTTTGTCTCTATTGGATTTTATCTATTGAAACTCTTGTCTTATCTTTGCTCACTTGTTTAAGTGCAAATCGGACATTTCAAGTAGGCATTGAAAAAGATCACATCATTCCAGGTTTTTAATGTTTTTCTGGCGACACAAAACTGAAATTGGCTGTCGTTTCTGATTGATGTTAAAATCTTTAATTACAAACGAAAACTCATTTTGCAATTAACAATTGTCAGTTTTTTATAACCAGACAAATTGCTGTTATCTTACAATTAATGTTGCTAATGACAAATTGGACATTTGATAAAGATGAAAACATTTCTGTGCTTGATTTTTCAATTGAAAATCATAACTTTACATCTATGATGGCTTATGGATTCGCTACTATTTTGAAAACCCAATCTCATTTTTCTTTATCTATTTTTATTTAAAATATATAAGTGCACATTTCAACTACTCCAATCTCTTACTACCCCCTAACTCAGCATCACTTCTTTATACTCTGTTGATCCCCACTTCTGCTTAACGTGGTCTCTTCCATTATATCTACCTATCCTCATCCTGTGTTATATTTTTCTACTTTATCTCTAGCTTCTCCTCGTTTCCCTCTGATACTCTTCCATTCCCTCTTTTCATCCTTTCCAATCTTCTTTTACCTCACTATATCATTTTCTCTCTGGGCCATCCTAATTCAAAGTGAGAAAATGTGACTTATAGTATTGGCAGACATAAACCTACAAGCATGTCTTTAAAAGATGTCATTTTATAAAAAAGATTTTTGCTTCTGTTTGTATTTTAAGGCAAAAAAAATTTATTAACTGGGGACATTTTCTTCCAATCAGTCATTTTTTTAATATTATTTATTATTTTCTTCAGATTTAGTCTAATATTTTTTATCCATTTCCTCATTGAACTTTGCAAACCATTTTATCTAGAAAATATTAGATTTGATAAAAAATTTTTTTATAAAATTTAAAATCAAATTGGTCTCTGTTGTTAGCATTTGTTTTGGTCCTTAATTCTGCAATACAAGTGAAGAATTCAACAAATGTCAGTGTTTTCAGTTACAGAGATGATGCTGTGAGTCTTCTAAATTCTCTGTGATTTGAGTGAGTCACTAGGAAAATCAGTGAATCTCAACTAAAGTTTCATAAATTGTAATGAAAGACTCGATAAAGTTTTTTTATTTTTGTTCTAACTAGAAAATGTATTTTTCCCAAATTACTTTGTAAGAAGGCGGCTTTTCTTTTTTATCTACAGAACAAATTTGGAGAAAAGTCTGTGAATTGTCCACATACATATAGATAGGTGTTTCAGTTATAGAATTGTTTTTTTTTGTGTGTGTGTGTAATATATATATATATATGTATATATATCAGGTTAATGTCTGAGATTGTATTATAACCATAAATACACTTAAGAGCATACATCTAGGAGAAGGAAAACTCTGTAACACTTGACTGTTAGTTCCAATGATGTAGACTTGCTCTTTTTGGATCTTGGTGGCAATCATTTAAAAAAATAATACTGCTTCTGTCATGAGTTTTTTCTCACTAAGACACAAATCCTTATTTACAAAAATATACACCTGGAGCACATTTGACAATGATCAGGATCACAGGATTCTCCATGCTTACTCCAAAAACTAAATTTTTTCTCATTTGAGCTGTGGAGGATGCATGGAGACTTGATTTTGGTATGCAATATCATCAAACCTACCTTTTCAAGTTGTTCACTTTAATGCAAAGTCATTGTTTCTTCAAACCATAATTTTCAGCTCAATAGAAGATACAAACCATTCTGTCTTTGTTTCTGTTCTGTGGAAGAACTTGGAGAGGGTCATGATAGTAGCTACCATATCCATGCTTGAAGGGTATCACAGCCTTTTTCCATTATCAGATGGTTCATAACTGAATTGAGGAACTTATGGCTGCCCCTCTGAAGCCGCACCAATGCATTGAGCTACTTAGGAACTATGCGATCCCAAAACTGCTCCATATGCTAGTGTGGAGCAACATCCATGCAACACACTGAAGGCCCTCGACATTACCATCAGTGGGGGGGTGCACCAGTGGTTGAGACGCCCCCAACGATTGCCCAGTTGACATCTTCCACGCCGCAATCTCTGATGAGGGCTCGGGCTCTGCCAGCCTTGTCAGTTTCAGTCCCTCTGATGAGGCAGCGGAGGTATGAGAAGCTCTTCGCCAGGAGACAGTCGGGCATCGTAAGAGAGTTTGTCCAGAGCCAAGCATTCCAGACCATCCTCAATCTGGAGAACTGCCCCGCAAAGGTTCGCGGGAATTCAGTGAGGAACCCGGAGGAAGCTGAAACAGAATGGGCAGCGGCCCTGCACCAATCCCTGGATGGTGCAGCCCTCATTCATGCCAGCGATCAAGAGCCTCATACCTCTGGCTCCGCCACCCCGAATGGGTGTTCCTCAGACTATACGTCAGGGGCATAAACCTGAGGTGTAGACTCTTGAGCACAAAAGTGAGGCGGGCAAGGAGTGGCCACCTGGACAGGGACCTAAAGTGTTGTAGACAGTGTGGTCAGGTGGAGTCTTGTCCACATCGAGATGCGGTGTGCGGCGATGCATGACACCAGGTGTACAGGGTGACCAATCTTCTGGTGAAGTTCCTCCGACAGAAGGGCCTCACAGTTCATGAAGAACTCAGAGTCCTTATGAGAAGGAGCTTCCTAAAGCCAGATCTTATTGTAGAAACCCCAGGGGTGTCTATGTGGTGGATGTTACTGTTCTAGGCGATTACAATCTTACCGTGGAGTATCTGGGGAAGAAGTAAAAGTATGATTGTCCCCTATATAATGATGGCTTCCAGTCCCAGATACTAGCGAAAGACACCTTGTACCCAATGGAGCATCCTCCGGTCATGTTAACGTACAGAGGACTGCTCCACCCTATGAGTAGTTCTTCACTCCGTGCCCTAGGTCCCTCTCCCTGAGGGACTTGGGCGACTTGGCGTTCCTGGTGATGGTTAGCTCCCTAAAATGTTATGATATATATATATATGTAAATAGCCTCCCATTTGCTCACCAACTAGGACACCTGCTGGGGCGTTACCCTGCTGGAGACCTGCTGATTACGGAATCTGTAATCGTTGACCGGCCCCCCCCCCTCCCCTGTGGCTGGTCATGTACACACATAATGACCTCTGTGTGCATGGAAAAGTGGACATAGGATCGATCAACCGAAAGGTTGACTGTGTTGCGTGATACCCTGGAGGGAACCTCCACATGGGTGGTGACGGGTACGCAGCTCATGTCTCCTTTGTCATTGCGTGAACTCTCTGTATCTGTCTTGCCAGTGGTAACAAGGCAGACCAACGCTTGCTGACCAGCTACAACAAAAAACGAGTTACAATAGCCTTAGATATGCATTCAGACTGCATGTGAATCTAAATAGATTCTGTTTCTTTGTATGGCTTGTTGCATTATGCTGCCTTTTTAGTTTTTTTTAAATAAATAAATTTGATTTAAAATTGTCTTTATTCAAATTCCATAAGCCATGCTTATAAAGAACTAGCAGGCTGCATGATGTTATTATATAGCCAATTCTCTATTGAATATTATATTGTACGCAATATATAGTAATGTTTTCAAAAGTTAAAAAAAAAAAAAAAAAAAAAAATTCTGCTGCATTCAGCTAGAATTGAAACCAAAATATTTTGCAGACAATAATCAGGGTAATAGAATAGCTCCTCAGCAGTATTCACTATTATTTGACCTAAGGACACATGAGTATCAAAACTTTAAAAAGTAACGCGGTTAAATGTTTTTGCATGAGTACACATTAAGTCAACATGCTTGCTAAGTTCCTATTTTTTAATTTTTACTGCTTAGCAGCCATTTTTACTGGCTAAAAACCAAATTGAATTTGTTCCATAGATCTGAAACCCCTAGATATCAAGTTTTAAGTTTGTAAACCAGAAATTAACAGTAGTTTGGTAGACTGTTCCACATGCACACTCACACAGGCAGACAAGGTTACTTTTATAATATACTAGCAAGCTGCTTGGCATTGCCCATTCGTAAAATAAACTTAAATATATTTTAATTGATACAGATTTCATATTTATTATAAAGCAAATTCTCTATTGATTATTATGTTGTACCCAATATATAGTAGTGATTTCAAAAGTAAAAAAAAAATTTGGTTGCTGTTACTTAGAATCAAAACTAAATTACTTACTGTTCCAGCCTTAGTTGTTACCATCTGACCTAAATCTGCATGCATATAAAAACTTTAAAAAAAAAAAAAAATCGGTTGTTGAACTTATATATATAACCAAATGTCTTTTCTTTTTTTCAATTCTAACTCATTAGCAGCTATTTTTACCGGTTAAAAACAAAATCGAATTTCTTCCACAGGTCTAAATCTCCTATATATCGCGTTTCAAGTCTGTAGATCAAAAATTAAGAGTAGTTTGGTAAAGGCCGTTTCTCAGGCACAGATAGATAATGTCACTTTTAGGAAGAAAAAAAAGATTGAATTTTTTGCCCTCGTTTTTGGAGCATGTAATATTGCGCTTGTTATGCTACTTATGTCTTGTGCTGTACTTATTGAAGACTTTTTCATTTCGATTCCATTTTCTTTTCAGAATTCCTTAACAAAACAACCAGTGGAGATTGAATCACCCGGCCGGAGTGGTGCCCGCATGTTGTTGTCACAAGATAAAAAGTATTTTATTAAGACGTTGGTCAGTGAAGAAGTTGAACAAATGCATCATATTCTGAAACAGTATCACTCAGTAAGTAGCAACAACTTTTGAAATGGACTGAATATTTGAATTGCGATTACCATACGGTGAAGGTGCTGTGTTAGCTTGTGCTGAAAATTTATTGATGACTAACATAGATACAAATATTGATGTTTTTTATTTTTAGTCTGCAGAAAATAAAGATTCAAAAGATTCCTTTGTTGTTACTGAAAAGCAATTTTGTCTGTGAACAAAATCTATTTACCAATTCAGTATTTTGTGTTCAACCATTTCCTTGCCAATTTGAAAAGCTGTTAAAAATGTCTGGAAGAGCATCTCTAGTTATATGGAACTTGGCTAAATTTCTGCTAATGCTTTGCATTATCAATATTTCTTTATATTGCAGAATATTTACACAGGCTAACCCTAACCATGAGCTTAAGTGGAGATGCCACTTTTTTACTGAAAAAAAAAATAAAGTTGGCTATTTTATCTGTTTTAAAAAAAAAATTTAATTAATGACCCCAAACATAGGAAATCTGAAGGAAAAACAAAAATTGTCTTTGAATCCAACCGATTCCTCACTTGATGCTCAATTTTTCAAATTTATTTTATTTTTGTTAAAGAAGAAAAAAAGTTGAACTCTGGATAAAGACATACTTTCGGTTAAATGTGTGACCGAATATAGAGTGAAGGAGTGTTTCTAAAGTTGGGAAAACTGCGTGCCTGGCTACTTATAAAAGAAGCATGAAAAAGAACATTGGTTGAAAAAAGATAAAAATAAAAAAGCCTTTCTTTCTGGAAGGAAACAGGAAATGACAAAGTTTCTTGGGTTTAATATATCTACTTAAAATGTTCTAAACAAGCAAGAAAATCCTAAACTACCATTATCTCCATATATAATAAAATGACTGCAGAAATTCCCCTCTGGATCAAAGTAGCATAGATTTGCAACAACAAATACCACAGTAATTGTCTGTATTTTTGAGATGAGGTGTTTTCATTTATTGAGATTGTCATAATAATAATAAACAATAAAAAAAAATTATGGAAGTTTATTTGTAAATTATTTTATCTTTTCCTTGTGATTAGATGAGATTTATAGGTTTTCCGGTATTACGATATAATGATTAGCGCATGTAAAATTGTCAACAATTAGTTTTTATGTAACAACGTTCTGCTTTCCAACAGCCAGCCAAACAATGCACGTGCACAAGTTGTTTGGCTTATGGCAAGATCATTTATTTGTTCACAGGTTACCTGAAAACCTATGTCATCAAATTAAGTTGAATGTGAAAGGCAGTGATAAACAACGAATTTAACTTTTTAAGAACCTTACCTTTATTAATGCTATATAGAGATTATGGCTGCATTGAAGATGTTAACGTTGGACAAAATTGAAGAGGTTAGCAGCCAGATATTTTCAGATTTTTTTGTTATAGCATAAAAATAGTAAAGAAGTTTATTGAATGAAAAAAAAAAAATTTTTTTTTGGCCAACAATTTTATTTCTACACCATTCAGTAATTTTTATTTTTTTTTCCGGAACTAATCATAATAAAAAGACACGATCATTTGGAAGCTTAACTCTTCAATATGAAATGCATCAGTTTAAAACATCAGCAATCTACACAAGCACACAAAAATAACAATAATCACGTGTAAAATGCATAATTGTTTATATATTTACACACACACTCTGTTTTTTCAATTTGGCTTTCTTGTTTGCGAAAATCTGGTTACAGTTATCAATTTGGTCTTTTTTCTGGAATATTTGGCTTCAGATATTTAGTAGAGAATAGCAACCCAACTAGGGTCAGCTATTGGACATGTTTACCCTTTTAGAACCTTTAAAACTCACATATAATAAAAAAAACAACAAAAGAATTAACGAACCTGAACAATACTGCCCCTACCATTTAAGTTTTTTACTTTTTCACTTATTCATAAATTTTTCAGGTGAATATCAGTGCGTACGGGCTTAAATTTGGAATTATAATGTTCTACTACAGTATTACAACATTCTACTACAGCGAACACCCACTTTTTGGCCACTCCCGTTGTTAATGCTGCCACTAGCATTTACATTATTCCTTTTCAATTTTTTGTACATTTCTACAGTGCTTATCATAGATTACACGCTTAGCTTTCATGTTACTAAAATACCTTGAAAAAATTGCATACACCTTATCAACATCGACTGCTGGAAAACCGCCTCTGTGGTACCAGTCTTCAAGAATTCTGGTGAAAGAACTGACCCACTAAATTATTGCCCCATTAGCCTCCTCCCGCTTTTCGCCAAAATATTTGAGTCCTTAGTTAATCAAGCCCTAGTCCAGCACCTAACAGCTGCTAAACTCCTGACTGACAAACAATATGGATTCAGGCAAGCCCGTTCAACAGCAGATATCTTAACTGTAGTTTCTGAACGTATATACCGTTCACTGGACAAAACAGGGGAGAGTAGAGCGGTGGCCCTCGATATATCTAAGGCTTTTGACAGGGTATGGCACGATGGTCTTCTAAGGAAAATTAGATCATATGGAATCACTGGAAGAATTCATAATGTAATTAAATCCTTAAGTAATAGAAAAATCAAAGTTGTCCTTGACGGTCGTACATCCAAACAATACGACATAAATGCGGGAGTACCTCAGGGGTCTATCCTTGGACCTCTATTATTCCTGATATTCATAAACGACCTCCCTGATAAAATTGTTTCGGAGATGGGTATATTTGCCGATGACGCCACTCTTTATAACAGATATGAGGGGAAAACAAATGAACACATATCCAAGGAAATGGCAGAAACACTAGAGGATGACCTCCAATCCGTAGTGGAATGGCGACAAAAATGGTTGGTCACATTCAATGCTGCTAAGACTAAGCTTGTTTCCTCCAATAACTGCAAGAAACCTTCTCTACCACCAATAGCAATGGCTAAGAACACATTACCTGAAAGTACTTCTTTTAAACTCCTCGGCCTAACGTTTACAGGGAATATGAACTGGAATAGATACATTGAGAGCATTGCCAAGGCTGCTGCAAGGAAGGTTGGCTCCCTCTACCGTGCTAGAAAACTACTTACGCCTGACAGTATCCTATACCTCTATAAGGCAACCATTCGCCCATGTATGGAGTACTGTTGTCACATCTGGGCTGGTGCATCTGCTTCTTGACTCTCGCTCCTGGACAGGGTTCAAAAGAGAGTCGCCAACCTGATAGGTCCTGAACTGTCATCTAGGCTTCAGCCTCTGTCCCATCGACGAGATGTTGCATCCCTCTGCCTGTTCTACAAATACTTCAATGGTGAATGCTCTGACGAACTGCAAACACTTGTACCTCCCCGACGTAACTACCCCCGACAAACTTGACAAGCTACTAAGTCTCATCCCTTTACAGTAGAGATCCCTAGGTGCAAGAAAGCCTTTTACTCCAATAGTTTCTTCCCCAGAACTGCAGGTCTTTGGAACTCCCTTCCGGGATTCTGCTTTCCCAACTGCAACGATATGCAGAAGTTCAAGTGTAATGTCAACAAACATCTTTCTACTCATCTCCCTTCATAATGACCCCGCTAATTAAGTCCCTGATAGTAGCCCCCCTGCTTCAAAGTGGCACTGTGCCTTGTTTGGGTTGAAAATTGAATAAAAAAACAAAACAAAAAAAAAACAAAAACAGAAGGAAACATTTAACCACTAGGGGCAGCATTAACAACTGACCTGGCAAAATAAGTTTGTGTTTCATTTATTAGAACGTTATCATTACAAATTGCTCGCATACTATTACAGTCATTAAAAATACTACCTAAATTTTTTTTTTTTTTTTTTTAAATATGAAAATGAAGCCTGTACTCGATGATAGGAAAAATTTAAAAGCTAGGAGAATTATTGTTCAGGTCCACAGCAGTGTTTTTTGGTTATTTCATTTCCTCATGACACAATGTTGTCACGTTAGGTGAAAGCACAGAATAATCACAGCACGTAATCAAATCCCCATGTTAAGAATGAGTTTATAGATACTAACGTTATTTCGGCACGGTACATTCATTTTGGTCATGGGCTCCAGTGCCCGCTATTTTACTGGGCCGGTAGGGCTTCCAACTAAGAACTGTAGCTAGTTTTTTTTTTTTTTTTTTTTTTTTTTTTACAGATGGAGTGGGAGTCATACTTGCACCATAGAATCCCGGTTCACAGGTCCTGTTAGTATATAAAGTAAACGTGTCTGTGTGTACATTTCCCTATGCAATAACTCTGTCAATTTTAAGTCTACAGACTCGAAATTTGATATACAGGGTACTGAGATTTGGGAAAATCTTTGTGATCGGTTTTCGGACAGAAATTTGGCTGTTAAGGAGTCAAAGTTCAATGATTTGACCTTTGAGAACTCTACCAAACTCCTCCGAAAATTTTGGGTCTAAACACTTGAAACTTTAGATATAGGTTCCTTGGACATGGGTCTAACTTATTAACTTAATTTGAGCCCAAAACAATAAATTTTAAGGCGTCATAATAGGGGTCAAAGTTAAAAAAATTGACCGCTTATTTAAAAATCTTTTTTTTCTTTTTTGCTCAACATGCACCCCCAAACACCCGGGCAACACCGAGCTGAAATGCTAGTGTGTGTGTGTGTGTGTGTGTGTGTGTGTATATATATATATATATATATATATATATATATAATGGAGAAAAATTAAAGTAGAAAAAAATGATCGATTTTACTGATACAAGTCAAAATCATGTGTATAACTGATATTTTATCCTTTATTAATTAAGATTTTGCTCGCTTTTAAAGTTTTAGTATCAGTCATGCACATGATTTTGGTTTCACTTTTGTAGCTATGCAGTTATTTTTTCAACAAATATGTAGTGTGGGTATTGACATGAATGAAATGTAGATGTTCATGTTTTTCAATATAACATGACTCATTCTAACAAAATGTAAACATGGGAAAAATGCTTGTTTGTAATGAAAGCCATAAAACATGGCTAATGAACAAGATTTTATTTATATATATGTTTATACTCCTATAAATTCGTTTTTCTTTTGTGTGTATTTATATTCATATTAAAAACCCTCTTTTCTATTTATTTAAAAAGAAAATACAATTTTCTTATATATGGGTTGTGGAATTGCATTCACTAGCAAAAAATCTAGCTAATTTGTATATTCTTTTAAACATTCATTTTAATTAATTCCCTATTAGTTTTTTTCGGTTTTCTTATGGGATGATCATCTTTAGTTAACTGTTGTGTGTAATTATATTCATGCAGATATTCTACATGATTTATACTTGCATAATATTTGCGTAAAAAGTTTACAGTAAATATAAAATTGTTTCCATATATATTTATGTATACATATATATTTTTGTTAAATCTATAAAAATGAATGTGTCTGTGTGTCTACATTTTCCTACTCAATAACTCTGTCAATTTTCAGTTTACAGACTCGAAATTTGATATACAGGGTACTGAGATTTGGGAAAATCTTTGTAATCCGTTTTTGACCAGAAATTTGGCTGTTAAGGGGTCAAAGTTAAACGATTTGACCTTTGAGAACTCTACCAAACTCCTCCACCAATTTTGGGTCTAAAAATTTGAAATTTTATATATAGGTTCCTTAGACATGGATCGAACTTAACTTAATTTGAGCCCAAAACAATAAATTTTAAGGGGTCATAATAGGGGTCAAAGTAAAAAAAAAAAATTGACTGCTTTTTTTTTGCTCAACATACACATCCAAACACCCGGGCAACACCAGTATATATATATATATATATATATATATATATATATATATATATATATATTGTTTTCTATTTTAAAAAATTTTAGTTAAGGTTTTCTCTTTTCATCCTCATGTAGTTAAATTCTGTTTTAAAATTGAAGACTTTTGCGAAATCGGTTTATACAAGTGTTAAGTCTGTTTCTATTTAACAATTTTAGTAAAGCCTTTTTTTTTTTTCCCCTCATCCTTATATAAATTAATTCTCTTTTGTCATAAGCATTTTAGAAGTCAGATTATGTAGGTGCTAAGTCTGCGATAGGTTAAAGTTAATATATTTTTTTTCCTTCCGGGAATTTAAACTGCATGCTTTATTTTTGCATTTTTTTATTCAAAGCTTTTTAGACTATATATATATATATATATATAAAGAGCAAATAGTTAATGAAACGTTAAAAAACACTTTGAAAAAAGTTAAAAACATATTTAATCTGAAAAGGAAACACTTAATAAGTGGATAGTCCTTAATCTGCAGAGTTTCGAAGAAATACTTTCCTTCTCATCAGAAGGTAGGAATTAGCAAAATACGGGATCGGATTTTGCATACAAAAGTATTTGATGAAACTGCAAGTAAGTCAAAGATCTTACTTGATAACAAAAAGTGGAGCAAAGGCAATATGGTGAAGAAAAAGTTGATTTCACGTGACTGGATAGTCTGGTGAAAGGTAAAGTATTCAATGACGGTAAAATCCAAAAATGTAAATCCAAGAAAGTTAATTAGATTTCCATTCGCACAAGTAAAATCCAAGGAAATCGCGTAATTGGAAGATGGTCCAAAATGATCTAAAAGGCCGAAATCCTTGGAAAATTTACAAATATGTACAAGGAAAAGGGGAAAAAATTTCAATAATATTAATAAAAGAAAAATAAGATATGCGTTTAACACGACTGCCGAGGCAGTGTAATTAAGAAAAATCAGTGAAGAGGAGAAAAAAAGATTAAATGGTGATAGAATTAAATATAAAATAGAAAAGCAAATGTCAAAATGACCCAGACAAAATGACGTTAAAAGGTGCGAAAAATATAGGGCAAAAAATAGGTCAACTGAAATGTACAGGTTATTACTTAAGAAAATGTCAGCAAGAGTTATTAAAAGACACTAAATGGAAAAAAAATTAATTAATAAATAAAAAATAAAATTTATATATATATATATATATATATATATATACATACATACACACACACACACACACACACACACACACACCCACACACACACACACTTGTCTGTGAGTTTAAAAAGTGAAATGTTCTCTTAGATTTCCTTATACATCCGTTAGGATCCAGGTTCTATTTTCCTACTGATAAATCCACTATATATTTATAAGAAAAGTTTATTACAAAGAGAAGAATATTCACAGAAAACAGAGAGACAGATTACTTTTGTATGCGTGAGAGACATAAATGACTTTGCTGTGTTACACCTAATTACATTCTGCATGCTCACCTTTTCATTGGGGATAATACTCCAAACACGTCTTTCCTGCTAAAAGACAGAAAATATCCATCTGGAAGTCATGCAGTTTTGTTGATTTCTGTTTTGAGATCACCTCTGACCTTAAGGTTGTCACTCAACCTTTCCATTCAAACATAGGCCTTTATTATATAACAGAACACTTGGAGAAGACTGAATTGATCTGTTTAAGAAGTGTGTAGATATATAAACCTTTTGTTAGCGTAAATGTTTGTAACAATGGAAGTTCAGTAGGCATTGTAAAAGTGTGTATAATATATTAGCTTGCTTTTGTTGAGTCAATATGAGAGTATATGTGTGAACTTGTTCAGTAAGCAGTTTGTAAATGTGTGGTATTGAAGTAAGTGTTTTAGTGTCTTGACTTTATTTGTTGACTACTAGTTTGAATGTTACCTTGAAGGAATTTTGAAATTTTGCTTTTATATAGCTTGACTCCTTGCTGGGGAATAAGGTTGGAATTTTGTTGTCTAGAGATATTTAATTATGGATATCTGTTTTCCCTTATTGTTAGCAGAACCATCTTCACAAATTGTCCCTATTTGTTGATTACATTTTTTTTCTCCATTAAAATTTACTTAGCAACTGATATTTGACTTCAAATCACATGATTAAACCGACTAATCAGCTATTCACCTTAATATATGGAACCAAATCTCCTGATGCTAGTGGCAAATCATATCTACATTCAACTTCAAAAGTAATGATATTCAAAAGTAGGGTGAGTGCTGTTCTGGTCTGGTGTACAATAGGAAAGTGACACTTTTTTTTTACTGCAGGGTGACAAATTGCCATCTTGGGAGATAACTCTATTTTGAAAACATTTTTTATTATCTTAATTACAACTAGAAACAACTTTTCTATTGGAAGAAACAAAGATTTAATTTGCTTTGAAATGGAAATGATGAAAACCTTTTTGTTAGCAATTGAACTTAGGGTTAGTGGTAAATAAAATTGCCCTAAAATTTGTTCTTAAAAATTGGCTTGGAAATAATGGATCATTTTATCTTAAATCTATATGCGAAACTGATTCCAACACTCAACGATTGAGTTTATGAAGCTTGGACTGGTTTAGGACTCTAAAGTAAACATTTACCCTATCTTCTTCAATACTAGAATTTCATTTTTTGGTGTTTAATTGCTTTTTAACATGGAAAAAATTGTTAAAATCAATCTAAAAATAAATTATCTCCCTTGATATGACACTGCTACTCTGGAGTAAAAGAAAGAAGAAAAAAAAGCACACAGGAAAGCACTCTTGTAACTGCATTCTTGTAGTGGAGATCATTAATTTAGTGTTCAGTTGTATACAATTTAATTCAATCTCATAAAAAGGCTAGTATTCTGTTGATAAAAAATAAAATGTTGAGTTATTTTCTTTTAAAGTGAAATTTAATCATTACTATATGTGTAGAAACGAAGGAAGAATAATATGCGTTCTTCTTAAAGGAATGCCGGCAGAAACTGCATTCTTGCAGTGTATCAAAATAATACTCTTTGATCAAATGAATACAGCTTCTTCATTTAACAGTTGAGGAATATGTACAGTGGATTGGTTGACCTGCCTATAGGAACAATAGATTGTTTATAGGATGTTAGGTTACAAAAAAATGTTCCTATAAAATAAATTAGCTTACAAATCAATAATATACAAAATATGCAGTTTTAGCATAAAATGACTAAATTATTGCTGACATGCTGTAAAACTCAACAGCTAACCAACTTTTTGCATAGTGTTAGAGAGCATTTGGGGGAGCTTATAGGGTAAATAAAGAAGTTTGGTAGCTCAATAGCAGAGCAGTCACAACGAGTTAGACTTTTTATTAAAGTAATGAATGGATAATCTTTTGTACTTTAATCCTCATTCTAGAAGTTTATGACAAAGGGGAAAGAATTACTGTTTTCTGAGTCGAAATCTGTCCATCTAACACTTATCGTTAGCTAGTTTTTTTCACCTTGAAGTAATATATAATATACTACACAACAGGGTGGAGCAATAAAATTCCCCCCCTAAAGAAAACAACACTACAGCTTTATTTTAAAACTTTTATTTAAAAAATCAATTCAGGTAACTTGATTATGTAGTAGAGCTGACATCCATTCAATGTAGCTGCCTTCAGCCTCAATCACCACCTCGATAGAGGTCCGGGATTGGGAGCATGCCTTTTCCACAAGTACCGGCAGAACCTTGGTGAATACTTAGCAGACGGTAGTGATCAGGCTGGCTTTGATGTTGTGGGAGGTCTTGTTGGTGATGCTCTTGATGCATGACCAAAGTAGTCCAGTGGGTTCAGGGGAGGTGGTGTCAGTGAGAGGAGGGTACCAAGTTCTAGCACTCCTTCTGAAGCCAAGCCTGGATCTCTTTGAACTTGTAGGCCAACACTGAGTCCTGCTGCCACACGCAGGGTCTTCCACTGGCGCCTGATTGCACTGGGGAATCACTACACTCTTTAGCACATCTAGGTACACTTTGGTGTTAACTTTCAAGCCGACTTCGAAGACATGAGGTGGCATGATGTGTCCCTCACTTGAAACCACACCAAAGATCATAACTGGTCAGAAATGTTTTCATCACCCTGGGAACATCTCTTTTATCCGGATTTGCATTTTGACGGTGCTGGCAATGGTCCTGTTGTCATAACTTGGATCGGTAGAGAGCATGAGTTGTACAGCAGTGCATCTTCAATCTTGCTTGTTGAACATTTTGTCACTTTCAGACATGATAAAAGGCTCCTATCACTCTTGGGATTTGTACACAACTGGCCAACTAGTAGATGGTCTGCAAAAAAAAAAAAAAAAAAAAAAAAAAAAAATGGAGCCATGTTTTCTTTTCTAGACAATTTTATCATTCCACCCTGTATTATATAAAAGGAACTTTGTACGAGTTTGTTCCCAATGAACTTAGTAACTACTTGGCTGATTTGTTAAAAATTTCACATGAAGGTACTTGATGTATCTAGGAGTGTTCTTATGTAGGCTTTGTACCAGAATGCACCTGATGAATATCGAAAATTGATTAAAAAAAAAAAAAATCTGATTAAAGAAGGAAGTCAGATGTTGACCAGAGTTAATACTTTTATACAACCTAACATCACAAGTGCATTTGAGTTTTATCACTGCACAAGCAGAAAGGCTCGGCCTATAAAATTCTCTGTAGATTCTCTTATAAAACAAAGGGATGTTCAAAATGAATGTTTCTTTTTTAAAAGCAAAACGGATACTTGACTTTTATACATTTAACTTTAATTCAAGTGATTATATAAACATAACTTCATAAAATCAACAGTTGTTTTTTTGATAAGACTAGCATGTTTAAAATGAATGTTTCTGGTTAGAGTACAATTCAACCATGATATTTGACTTTTGCATATTAAACTTTAAGTGAAGCCATTATTTACTGATAATTCTATGAAATCAAATTTTCTAGAGTACAATGTATTATAGACTGTTACTGCAGGGGGACATGTGAAGCTTCCTCTCGGTACACTGCAGTAGGAGGCCCCAAACTAGAGCAGGCAATCAATTGATTTGATTAAAAAATGGGCGATTTTACCAATTTTAGTGACAATAAAAATATGGGAGGGTGGAACATTTGTTGATGCTCATTCAATCCCAGACAATGTCAGGTCTTCTTGTGCTAGTGTGTGTGTGTGTATATATATATATATATATATATATATATATATATATATATATATATATATATATATAAATATAAATTCCTTACATCGATGCAGAATGTGCAGTTTTTTGGTAAAACTTGTTTTAAATTTATTAAGAACTTACAGGATTACATGTCGCATGCAGTCCTAATTTATATGTAAATTACAAACAAAATGAAGGTGAAATGAAATAATCTTCATCATATTGTAATTTGTAATATTGAATCTCTTTTTAGGACAAAATCAGAGTGCAAATACTTATGCCTAAGTGAAATGTGAACTCCTAATTAGTACTTGGTTATTTGAGTAGCAGTATCGGGACTTCTTATTGTGAGGGTAAAAACTCTCCTAGTTTATTTTATTAATGACGAATAAAAAAGTTTTTAAAATAATTATTGATTAGGATTAACTATAAAACTGAAGTTGATTGAAAATAACATTTTTTGTTAACACAAATCAGTATTTGCTTTATATTACTGCTAAAAGACTTTTTATATAGTTTGTAGTAAACAAGCTAATGTTCACAAAAGTATAGGAGGGGAGGATTAACTTTACTTTATATTTTAGATGTTTAATAATTTTTTTTCATTTAGAACGTTTAGAGGCTATTTACATGCTAAACAATAAGCTGGCTTTGTCTAAATAAGAGCAGTTCATACTCATGTTAAACTTAATAAATCTACCATTTTAATGTTTTCTGTTTTCTTTTATAAATTGTGTTGAGATTATTTCTTTGAAAAGTTGCCAGGTGAAAATAAATATGCAAGAATATTTTAATTTAATTGTTATTTATCTTAAATTTTCTAAATCTGACCCAAATAGTCTAAGCTGATAAATCAAACTTTGCTTCTGACTATAACCAGTTTTCATTTGTTATTGTTGTTCTGTGTTATTGGCAAGCTAAAAACATTTTTAACTGCATTTTATTTAACATTACTTTAATCCAATGACTGCTAACATGAAATATTTTTAATAATCACCTAAATAAAAATGGAGAGATAACTCATTTTAAATTGAAGAATATATTAGTTGTCTACTTTAAGTTAGAAAATGTAAAAGAAATTAAAAAAAAAAAAAAAAAAAAAAAAAAAAAATTTACCGCACTGCATCCTAGGCAATGTTGAGTTAGTACAGCTGGTTTATAATAAATTTTGATTCATCTGAATATAAAATGATATTAAAAAATCAAACATTTTTTTTTTTTTTTTAACTTTTACTTCTTGGTGTAGTGATATTTCGATATGAACATGTGTGGACTTTACAAACCAGCTCCCTTGGGTAAATGAGTGTATGGAGAATTCTGTAGAATTTAAGCCTTTGTATTTTTTTCCAATTTCTGAAATGCTTTCCTGGAATGTTGATGCATGATCCATTTTTAGAATTCGAGACCCCCCCCCCCACAAAAAACAAAAAAACAAAACAAAAAAACATTTAAAATATGTGTGTACTCAGAGGCATGCGTGCATTGAAGTGTAGTTGATTTTGAATCATTGACACTGTGTCTCTGTATGATCAATGTGAAGGTGGGGGGAGGGACGTTGCAGCCATCGGTTGCTGCCGCTGCTGCTGCCGCCACACTGTGACAATAATAGTAGCTGCTTTGTCTGCAGCCATTGCTGTCCACTGGTCCTTTCTCTGTTGATGGAGATGTAGACAGCAACTTCAGCAATAACAACGCCGTCTCCATCTCTCTTAACAGAGATGCACTAAAGCAAAACAAAGTGAAACCTTGAAAAACCCTCACCTCGTTTTTCTCTTTTCTTTTTTCAATGTCACAATGATTTCTGGCTGGGAAGACGTTCTTCTTTATATCCGGCTGAAATTTGTGTTTCTCATTTCAACTTGAATTTCCTTTTTTTTTCATCTGGTTCTTTTTCTTTCATATTTTTTTTTTTTTTTTTGACCGTTTTCTTCGCTTTACCATTCTCTCTTTGACCCTCGCTTTTACTTTTTACACGCTTCAAATTTTTTTTTTCTTTTTTTTTTTTTTTTAACTCTTATTCATTTTTTACTTTGTTTCTTTTTTTTACGGTCTCTTTTTTTTTGCCCCCCCCCCCGTCTATCATTTTTTAATCTCTATCTCCCATTTCTTTAAATTAGAACCCTGTCTCCCATTTCTAAATACTGCAATCACTTTCATTGAATTTTATATTTAATCTGATCAGTAGTTTTTCTTTTGATTGTTAATATCGTAGAGGGAAATGGAGGAGCTACCACTCCTATAGTCAGAAGTCCTGATACTACTACCTAAATCACCAAGTACTATTTTATAACAAATATTTGTATGTACACCAGTGAAGAAGAAAAGACATCTTTATTTCTTTTCGTTTTCTTTCTCTTGTTGTCACTTTCTCTTTCCTTCCTTTCCTGGTTTTTAGATGATAGAAGGAAGAGAAGACAGAAATAA
The DNA here is from genome assembly GCF_053919585.1 of Euprymna scolopes. NCBI lineage: Eukaryota > Metazoa > Mollusca > Cephalopoda > Sepiida > Sepiolidae > Euprymna > Euprymna scolopes. Next base: position 97,049,589 of record NC_136494.1, read on the forward strand.
TCACTTTCTCAGGACATGAGGCTAATGGAAAGGATTGGAAGATGTCTTAAGTCATATTTGATTGTTAAACACAGAATTGATTTGATGGCTGAAACAGTCGTTTATTTGAACCAATTTCAACAAATCCTAAATCATATATTGTAATCTCCCTCTTCCATTTGCATGCAGTTGGAATTTTTAACTGATGTTGGTATATTGAGATTTTAAACTGTATTATGTTTAACACAATACAATACAGCAGTGTTTTTACTTCTTTTTCACATTAACAATTAATAGTTATAGATAATTACATCAAAGATGACCATGGAATAATAGTTAGTATGTTAACTTACGATGCACATTCTCCATCCCTTATCAGTGTGGAATACCATATGGATTATTATGATAATCCACATAATTTCAGAACATTAAAAGATCAGCCAACTCATGAGGCGTTCATATACAGTAAATATATTTAAGTTTATTTTCGTTAAAAATGTAAATATTTACAGATATTAAAAACTAAACATGGTTGCACACGGTTTAAAGATAAGAACAGTAATCTTCTCTTTTCCCCCAGGGTGGGGCAACATCAGGATCAGATCTGCTAATTTATTATTATGGATATCTTTGTTCAGTGTGCATGTGGCTGTATTTTATGGAAGTTATTAAGTATTTATCTCTTGATAATCAAAATTTTCCTATATATATATATATATATATATATATATATATATATATATATATATATTCCTATTTACTTGCCTCCACACGAGGGCAAATACAAGGTCGGTTTTTAATGTGGGGAAAATCCAGCTCCCCAAAAAGGGATATTCTGGAGGGGAACAAAAATATTGTCTCTGTCAAGAAAGATTTCTCCACAACTGACAAAGAACAGAAAAGATGAAGCATAGTATCAGAACAGATATTACACTTTGTGGTTTTTATCATTTTTCTACAAATGTAAAAATTACATATGTTAAATAAAAAAATTAGGCACAAGGCCAACTCCAAAAATGGGGGTCGGTACTACACTTTGTTCTTAGCCAAAAGGCCAAGTGCCACATAATGATTAGAAAATGCATTTTTAAATGGAAGCAGGTATTAACTCCATGAAATATGTGCTTTGAAAATAAAACTAAAAATACCTAAACTTCAGTGATATCAGGCATCTGAGCAAGTTTATGATTCCTAATAGGAAGTAATAGAAGATAATGGTCGATAGAAACAACACTATTATTATTATTATTAAATAGGAAAACTTGATATTGCTCAGGATTCAATAAGTTACACTATGGCCTCTTTCATTAATATATGGAGTACTGTTATCACATCTAGGGAAGTGCTGTTCAGAGAACCCTTTCCTTCCTTGATAGAGTACAGAATCAACTTCGAAATCTAGTGAGCGATCCCCTTTTTTCCATTGGATATTGTAAATCTGCTGTCTCCTCTGCAAAACATTTACAACAAAAACTCTTCTAGCTACAACCACTGTCAATAGTACCTGTTTCTCGCTCTCTTTATCTAACATTAAACAAACTTATATGAGCAAATTCTACTCAATTTTCATCATTACTAAACATCATGATGTTGTTTCACTGACCGCCTGATACATTTAACCCTTATTCTCGAGTGGCTTTGGGCTTTGATAAGCGGTGACTTTTAGTCCAAAAAAAAAAAGCATTTCTTAGTGCTCTCCCATTTTGCCTCCTAATGTAAGCAGAAAAACACTGAAATGTTGGAAAAAAACCCTGTCTATAATGAGTTTTGGTTTCAGTTGTTCTTGTCAGCACAACAGAATTGCAAAGCAGCGGGTTCTTTAACAAGGTACCCGATCACACTTTTTTCTGAATTGGCTTAAATCCATTTGCAAGTAATTCATAAGGAGTGGAAACAAGGCCGTAAATATCCATTTTGTAAACTAGTTTCCACTAACAAGACTTGAAAGTATAGTCTACTCTTCTCCTTTTTGAACCATATTCTAATTTCAAGATATTCTTCATACTCTCTTATGCCTGCGATCCAAAACATGCTGCATTTTTTTGTTGGATGTTGCAAAATGTGCTGCTATTTCCTTTTCTGTTAAGGCCTTTTTCTGAATTGAGTTGTAAGCATATACAGCTTGGGATTGGCATTATTCCATTATAGTGTGTATGTCCTTCTGCTCCATCTGCACTACAAATGACATTCGATCCCTCAAAGGAACAGGTGCTCTAATCTGCAGCATTTAACAAAAAACAAAAAAACAAAAAGGCGGATGCATTCACAAGACTGTATCAGAGCAACTGTTCTATTTAAAGATTCTATTACCAAATGTGTTGCTTTAAATATAAACATCCTTTAACCCTTTCATATCCCCACTCCTTTCCACCCTCTCCTTTTCCTTCCTATCTTCCTCTCGCCCCCATTCTCTCTCGCCCACATTCTCTCTCTTCCTCCATGTAGTCTTTCCCAGTCTTTTTTAATTTCTTGATCTCTCTTTCTGTCTGCTGTCTTGCTCTCTCACTCTTTCTTCTTGCTCATCCATCTCTATCCTCCACCTATTCCTCTTCTATTGTTACCCTGCTTTCTCATACTCCTCTCTTTCTCTTCTCACCTCTCCCTTTGCTTTCTCATACTTTACATCTTACTCTTTCTGTCTCTGTCCTCACCTTACACACAAGATATATGTTTATGTATACACATATTTCAAGCTACCCACTACTTATGATAACATTGCAGACTAAACCAAGTATTATGTTATTCTTTTATCATTATGACATAAATAAGTTATGAGACAAAGTTAAAGTGAAATTTCAGCTTGTGAGACTGGTTGTGTGAGATATGAATTCGCTAACAACATAAGTGTCAGAACATTTTTCTGTTTAAATAGAATGATTGAATCAAGTTTAAGAAAATAAATTTCTTTGCTTTACAGTCAGTTCCTTTCTCCGTTCACTATTTCCATTGTCAAACAAAGGCCAAAAAATGAAATCAGAAATATTTCCTTCAGAATCACAGCAGTTAAATTTTCTATATTCAATAAGAATTCTAACCCACGAAATACATCAAAGAGATTGAGTATAAACTAAACACGGCAACCTAAAGTGAGATAACTAAAGAAATACTCAACTCAATCGTCTGACACATCTTCATGGTTTAATGAAAATATACAAAATTAGAATACTACTCATCTGAGAGATGCATAGAATGAATTACCTTTACATAAGTTTTGCACCACTTTTTTGTTTCATGTAATAAATTTTGAGCAAAATCCATTACATGATTTTAATTCCATATGATGTCTTAAAGTGGTTTAAGAAGAAATTAAAATTCGTGGAATATTGCTTAATTGGTGAATATGGATCAATTTTTATTTATTTTTTTTTTGTATAAAAGATTCACCTTTTATCCAGGCTTGGAGGCCACTCGAGGATAAGGGTTAATGAGTGTATGGTAGTCAATGGAACAATATCATAGTAATCATTACTAGTGAAAATTTGGTAAATTGGATTACTTAAGGGGATGGTTCATCAAGAACTTGTTTACATTGGACTTGAAGATGACCATATTGTAGTCAGCTGGAAAGCAGGCAAATGGAACAGTTTCACAGGTGTGCAGTTTTAAGAAGGAAACATTGTTCATGGAATCCATGTCTAGGTTTAGGTACAGATAAAGAGTGGGAGAAATTATTGATAGTGGTTTCAGTTAGACTAGTGTTTTTCGTGAAAGTTTGGTAAGAGGGCAGAAGAATACTTGCCATGAAAATAACAATAGAGCAGAGACAGGCTCATAACGTCTCTTTTGTGGGAAAGAGGTTACAGTGAAGAGAAAAAGGCATCTCCTAGTAGACTTCGAAGTCTATTTTGAACTCTGTCAAAGCAGGATAGGAAATTCTGAACATCGCTTGCCCAGATGTGGCAACAGTATTCCATCTTAGGACATACTTGGCTTTTTATGCAGGTAGAGAATTGCATCAGCAGTGAAATATCTACTGGATCATTAGAATAATCCAACCATTTTTCCAGCAATCTTAGCAATGGATTTGATATGTATTCCATTTCAGATCAGGAGTAAAGGTCAAACCCAGAAGCTTGTGAAAATATGGAGCCTCTCCAAGACGAAGGCCTGTCAAAGCATTGATGATGGAAAGATAGAAGCTTGGTTTTAGATATATTAAAATTAATCAGCCACCCCTTTCTCCATTGCACCATATTCTCAAGAGGAGAGAAAATCAGATCTTGATCATTTATGGCCTTTGAAGTGTTGTTATAAATGGTGGTATAATTTAATGCAAATCTGGAATATTTGGTAAATTGTGCACATATTATGCTTTTATAATCTCTTCAAAATACTCAAAAGAAACAAAAAATTTGGGGAATAGTTAAAATTAAAAAGGTGGAAAGTATCTGAATTGTTATGAACAATTTTAACCTCTTTTTATCCTCCCCTTGCATAAAACTAAATATAGTTCATATTACAAGTCCTCATGCCTAGGAGCTATGTTCCAAAATTTGTAATAATCAGTTAGTTTAGGAGTGAATCCTGTACAAGTATGTAAAAATATACACATACTTTATACAAAGAGATAATCGTCACATACGGATTCCATATATTATTTTACAAATTTCATTAAACCATGTAATTATCTGCCACTTTATTTTTTATTAAAAAAACTATGTATTTATTTTTATGTCAATCTGTTCCATTACATAAAAGTTAGTGAGTAAAAAGTGTCTTTTGCTCACACTATACAATAGTGGTGAAAGAAAGCAAATAGCAAGTCAAACAAGTGCCTCCCCCTGAAATAAAGCTGGCAAAAAATCCTCTACTCTAATCTAATAAAAATCCAATGGTTGGTGTTTTTTTTTTTGAGTTATCAGAAATGATAAAATTTATACATGAAATATTAAAATACTGACATAATTGCAAGTTACAAAACTTTATTTTTTCTGTCATTTCTGATGGAAGATATACACTTTTATGAAAATTAAAATAACCTTCTTTGCTACTAAACCTTATGTCTAGAATCCTGATTATAGTTTTGATCAAAGTCCATGAAATGATTTTGATTCTAGAAAATATTTGAAATTCCAGCCATAAAGAAGTCTTAATAAGAAATTGAAATTCAAAGAATTTTGCTTAATCAGTGTCTAATAACTATGCATCAAAATTAACGCATATCAGAAATATTTGAATTTGCAAATGGTTACTTTCACAAGAAGATGCTGTACATTTTGGTTCTAGTTACAAATAAAGATAACTATCAAACAAAATTGGCTTTATAAACAAATTAATTTTTCTTTTCTTTTTTTCTTTGCAGTATATTGTTGAGTGCCATGCCCAAACCTTATTACCACAGTACTTAGGAATGTATCGTGTCACCGTAAATGATGTCGAGACCTACCTGATGGTCTTAAGAAATGTATTTAGCCCAAGGTTGACCATCCATAAAAAATATGACCTCAAAGTGAGTACATTTCTTTTGTGCATATTGTAATTTGAGCCAAAGGAGCAATTTTGCAGAAACAAAAAAAAAAGTGGGCATAAAAAGAAAAATATTCAACAGATAACTGTTACCAAAGGCAATGAAAGTTACTTTTCTACTGGACTTAATTAAATTGAATTAAAGTTACTTTTCTACTGGACTTAATTAAATTGAAATTAAAATGCTTTCAAAAACTATAAAGTAAAATTTTACTGTTTTTGGTATTGGTTATTTGTTATATATATATATATATATATATATATATATCTCCCCCCCCCCATTTTTTTCTTAACTATACTGCACAATTATAGAGCCAAGAAATATTTTATGTATAACAATGTATGTATGGAATATGTGTTGGGAACACTCAGTGGGATTGCCTTTGTTATAGGCACACATGCATGCAATGTAAATTGTAAGAAACCAGTGATAAAGTTTACCTGTTGATTGGAGATTGCAATAAAGTAACTAAGATTGATTCCAGTTGTAAAATGGGTAAGGTCACATGATGATAGAAAACCCCTATTGATGAAACATTTGGAAGCCAAAAGTTTACTTTGCTTACAGAGATGCCTTGCTTTTTTCTCCATCACAGAAAGCATGGTGTGAGTAAAAAGTCCTTGTTGCAAATAAACTTTGAAGGATTTGTTATATACAGTGCCTCCAAAAAGAAAGTCTGCACTTGTCATTTTTTTCCAAAACTGCAAATTTAAGCTAAATTGAATGTAACTGTTTAAACAACCTGTACCTTATTTGATTCACCTTTTATTCATCAGTAATTTTACCGGTTCATATTTGACTTTTAATTGAAGTATCCTAGTGTTCACGTCAATTTAAAAAAATAACTTCAAATCGAGAAGGCAAAAAGAAACTCCACACAATGGAAAATTATTATTTAAATATGACTCTAGAACATTAATGCAACACAAATACAATAGGAGCACAATGAACTTATTATTTAGTAGCATAACCCTTTTGCACTTTGACAGCCTGCAAATTTTGGGCATCCTCTTGAATTAGTCTGTGGCAATACTCGGTTGAAAGAGCATCCTACTTCTCTTTAATTTTTGTCTAAAGTTCTTCAAGATTTGAAATTTTATCATTGCGTAGCTGTTGCTTGATGTAATGCTATACAATTTCGATAGGATTGAAGTCTGGAGATTGTGCAGGCCAATCCAAACATGGAATACCATGCTCTTTAAGGAACCTGTTGACATTGCCGGCTATGTAAATGGGAACATTATCCTGCAGGAAGATGGGATTATCATCCAAATTCCAGCCAAAATAGGGTAGAAAATGCTCAGTCAACATATTAATGTACTTGCTTGAATTAATTTGACCTTGCAAGCGATCTATAGGGCCTGGACCATTGGCACTAATAACGCCCCACACCAAAACTGCACCTCCATCACTTTACAGCGTTGAAACTGTACAGCTAGGATTAAATTCTTCGCCCTTCCTTCGATGGACATACTGCCTATCAACACTGCCTAGTCTATTGAACTTGCTTTCATCATTAAAAATCACTTTCAGCCAATATGAAGTCATGATCTTCATTGCATCTGCTGAAGTCCAGAGCGCTTTCTGTCTTTTACAGAAATCATTGGCTTGCGTCTTGGAACACAACCTCGCAAATTAAATTCCTTACATCTGTTCTTAACTGTAGAAAAAGAGCACTTTTTAACAAGATTACTCTGTTGTTGGATTTAGGGAGCCGTTTCAAATCTGTTTCTGAGGCTGCAGATCTTGATAGCATTGTCTTCCCTATGTGTGTCCGTCGGAATGATGAGGACCATCTGATCATCCTGTCAGGTAGGGTGGCGGAAGTCATTTTCGGTGAGTACAGATAGGGCTGATAAGCCCAATCTTTGCTTGAAAACTTCTATTGCAATGAGAACAGGGAACCATTGCAGATGTCGAAGGCTTTAAAACATTGTCCTTCCTGTCCTTCTCTGCAGCAACATTTTGGTTACTTTCATATTTGCAGGCACCGTCATGAACAGCAGTTCGGCACTTGGCTCTATCTAAAGCTGTCTGCTCCCATGGTGCCTTCAGAGTGTATTTAAATCGTTTTCTCTGGCCGCCATGGGAGCGCTTGCCAAGTTGGAGTTCAGCAAACAGAAGTTTCTTGGGTAGTCTGTAGTCTGGTATGCGGGCTACATGACCAGCCCAGCGAAGCTGAACCTTCATCAGGATAGTGGGGATGCTTGGGAGTCCAGCACGAGTGAGGACTTCTGTGTCTGGTATCCTTTCCTGCCAGCCTATGTCAAGCAGTTTCCTCAGTCTGGTGGTGTGGAAGTGATTTAATTTTCTAGCATGTAGACATGTGCATCCATAGAGTAAGGTGGTGAGTATGAGAGTATGACAGCTTTATAGACTTTGATCTTTGTCATGGAGGTGATTCCTCTTCTGTCCCATACATTCTTGTGGAGTCTACCAAAGGCAGGGCTTTAGCGAGTCTGGTGTTGATTTCATCATCAATGACTACATTGCAGGAGAGCGTACTGCCAAGGTAGGTGAACCTGTCAACCGCTTTGAGTCTTTGTTCCATGATTGAAATGTTGGGTTCTGCTTATCTTCCCTGTAAGAAGTACTCTAGGACAACCAGATTTAGGGGCATCATGAACACTGCTGGTGTTTAGGTCTTATTGCACAGTCATTCGTACCGTTTTCTCATCACATGTCAATCTGCGGCTGATTTTTTGATTAGATAAACCAGAAATGAGCTCCTGATGGTCACTAAGAGAGACTCGAGGTATATGGACTAAATGTTAAGTTGCTTAATCTAAGAACAACAACAATTACAATTAGAGATGCTAAAAGGTAGATATTTTAATCTGGTTTTAAGTTCATTTGTTGCTGTGGAGTTTCTTTTTGCCTTCTCAATTTGAAGCTAATTTTTAAAATTCATGTAGACATTAGGATACTTCAATTAAAAGTCAAATGTGAACAGGTAAAATTATAGAGGAATAAAAGGCGAATCAAATGAAGTATAGGTTGTTTAAAGTTATATTCAGTTTAGCTTAAATTTGCTGTTTTTGAAAAAATGACAAAAGTGCAGACTTTCTTTTCAGCAGCACTGTGTGTGTGTGTGTGTATATATATATATATATATATATATATATATATATATATATATAAATTCGTATTCCTGTCTGTTTGTTCACAATTTGATTAATATATATAAAAGGTCCATTACTTTAATGCCTCATTCATTCCTATATATAGTATGATTCTTGTAAAATAGACGATTGAGTGATGACGTCATTTGCATATTACATTAAGGAAAATCGATTTATTAAATAGCGGTGTGTTAGTTATTGTTTATAGTGGGAGAATCGCTTTAAGTGTTCTATTTAAGTTTATTATTTACATTTGATTTATATTAATAACATATTTAATTTATTTTTGCCAACATCGATATTTTTTTTTATAAAACAGTTTGAGTTATTTGAGTTTTGAGTTATTTCCCTTGGAAATTATTCTTTTTGTTTTTTTTCTTTTTCGGTGGATAATCAAACTAAAAATAATTCACACAAACTTGAAAGCATTATTCTTGGAATCGGTTCAAATAAAATAATTTCTGGGATTTCGCAATTAACATTTTGGTCCAGCGGATTTTTATTTTAAAATAAACACACAATCCAATTCAACTACGATTCTTTATTTAAAACAAAAACAACAAAAAACTTTCATTTACATTTTTACCAGTTGTTTTCTTCACATTTTTTTGATATCGTAACTGCTAATGTTTTTTTTTCTTTTAATAACACAATAAGTCAAAACTCATCATTTTTATAACATAAAAACGTGTATTTCGGTTTACACAAATTCTATTTTGGTATTTTTGAAACTGAAGTATTTACAGTTTGTTTTCGTTGAAACTAACCATAATAACAAATCTTTCTAGACTGACAGAGCATAAAAGAAATTCGCTTAAACTGGAATATAGTCATAAAAAGGTGCTCAATATCCGGAGAATAGCTTCTCTTCGTATCCCTTCTGCCGAAATATCTGGCTGAGAGTTTGTCACATACTTCTGCTTTTTTTCAGGGTGGGGGTGGGTGGGGTTTACATTTTCGTGTTTTCATTTGTTCTTTTATTTTTTGGAATTTTTGTTGGAGTAATTTTTGTTGGAGTTGACATATAATAATGAAAAACTGGTCAATATTCTTAGTATAGCAGGTGTGGCCAAACCGAACTTCATGTCGATATATATATATATATATATATATATATATATATTGTTGTTTTTTTTTTGTTTTTTTTCAAACGATAGATTCAGTTAATATTGACTTCGCCTCAAAGCTTGATTTTTTTGTTTATTTATTTTAGAAAGTCGCCCATAATTTGTTTGGACGTATATATATTATTTTTAAAACAGTAATTTATGTACACGAGAGTTTCGAGTTAATTAACTCTCATCAGCGTATCTCAACTGTTTCTAGGGATCAAACTTCAGACCATGCCTTAACCGTTAGGCCACGAACCCTAGATGAATTTACTGTATATTTTTATCGCTTATAAATTTAGAGTTGTTTCTTTTTTTTTTTCAAACGATAGATCCGGTTAATATTGGCTTGGCCTTGAAGCCCGATCTTTTGTTTATTTATTTTAGAAAGTCGCCCATAATTTGTTTGGATGTATATATATTATTTTTAAAACAAAAACAAAAAAATCGAGCTTTGAGGCAAAGCCAATATTAACCGAATCTATTGTTTGAAAAAACAAAAAACAAAACAACAACAACAACAAATCTAAATTCATAAGCGATAAAAATAAATAGTCAATTTATCTAGGGTTCGTGGCCTAACGGTTAAGGCACCAGACTGTAGTAACATGGTCTGACGTTCGATCCCTAGAAACAGTTGAGCTACGCTGATTCGAATTAACTCGAAACGCGCATGTACGTAGATTACTGTTTTAAAAATAATATATATATATTTTAAAAACCTGTTTGGTGATAAAAAATAATTAGAAAAAAGGAGTTACTTATTCCAAGTTCCAATTGTTTAGTGTCTAAATATGATTAATACTTTTTCGAAAAGGCTTTATAAAGAACTAGACTTTTCTGTGGATTTAATGACAGTAAAGTTTTAAAAATATATATAATAAAAATAAAACCCATCCATGACCTCGTGAATAATGTAAGATGACACACTGGTATTGATCTTTTATTGATTTTCAAATCAATCCCCCATTAGCTTTTTTTTTTTCCAAAGTTGGTTCCTTGTTTCCTTTGAAAGGTGATGATTTTAAAGCAATGTCAGAAAAAGTTCTACAATGATTTCTATTCATTTTTGTCATAAAATTTAGTCATTTGAAAATTTTGCTTTCAAGACTTTTATTTTACTCTAAATACTTTGAGATAAGATGACTTTAGAGACCTAAATGTTCATAACAAAACAAAAGAATGATTAAATGCTATTTTATAGCGGAGTAGGAGGAGGTTTTAACATTTCACTTCACAAATTGACTTTTAGGTTTATAAATCATTAAAATATTTTTTAATTCAATAAATTTACTTTTTAGTCAAATATTCTAAAAAGAAAATTCTAATGAAGTTAATTTGTACAAAAAAAGTACATATATTGGTGTTGCGAAAATGGTAACTTACATGAATAGTGCACACGCGTGTGTGTGTGTGTGCATTCTAAGGTTCAATTACTTGACAAGAAAAAAAAAATGACGACTTGCAGTTGCTTTTTGTACTTGATGATCACATGTGAGTAATGCAAACTCTTGCCATCTTTATTCAAATGAGACCATACCAGATGCATAAAATGAACCGTCAAGAGAACGAGAGGTTGAGTTGAAAGAAGGCGTGTTACAGAAACGGACATGTGTTTAAGTCAAATAGAAAAACCGTAGGTGGAAATAGATGCCTATGAGAATGAGCTCCTACAGTGGCAGTGGAATGGATGACTGTTGTCATATCCAGAAGAAGAACTTAATGGCGGCTGTGCAGGAGCAAAAGCAGAAGGTGTGTCTAAGTCTTGACTACCGCAAATTGAACAGTTTTGTGGACGCTTTCACTGCCAATGCAGAAGCATGTGCGCAGAAACTGAGAGTGCCGGCAACAAAGAGTCAATGTGTCTCTTTCGAATTTGCGAAATGCATATCTTCAAATCCATGTTGACAGATTTTTAGGGGCTTCTGTCTTACATGGTTGGGATTTGGGCTGAATGTGGCGCCATTTATGAAGTCCACTGTAGATGCTATCATATCTCAAGACCATACGATCAAAAGTGCCATATCAACATATGTTGACATTTTCGTTGATGAAAGCATAGTTTCTACACTGTGTGTGCAACAACGTTTTTTGGACTATGAGTTGATTTCCAAGGGTCTGGTTTGACTGAGAGATGGAGCCAAAGTTTTTGGCTTGCAGGTCTGGGATAAGGATGGAACTGATGGAAACTAGGAAGTCAAATTCCGGAAATCCCCAATGGATTAACCCATTAACATATTTTGTCTTTGCAGTAAACTTGTAGGTTAATTCCTCGCATATGGATGGCTCAGGGTAGCAGTTATTAAGCGCCTGGCAACTGCAGTAACAAATGGCTGCGATGATAGGATCAAAAATATTTCTTTCTGTTGCATATTAGCAGAAAATCTGAGCAGAGTAAAAGAAGCAGATCCAGTTAATTTGTCCTTTTGGTGGAAGGCGACAGTGTTACACTTGGTCACTGATTCAGCATGTGTGCACTGGAACATTACGTGTGAACACAAGTGCAGCTGGCAAGACATTAGTCAATATATTGTTAGGAACCTTGTGATCACTGGCGGAAGAATATGGATTGACTATAGACTTAAAACTTGTGAACTCATATCAGAACTGCTCAGGTTCACCAGAGTGCCATGTAGGTGAATAGATCTGCTCAAAGAAAGAAAAGAACTAAGGATTGCACAGTGGTAAGAAGACAACTGAACGAGGACCAGGTGACTGACATCCATCATCAAAATGGATATCCGGGTGCGAAGTGGACCTTATACTTTGCCAGGTCGGTTGACCTGCAAGTATCCAAAGGAATTGCTAAATCAGTTGTGAAAGCCTGTGAAACCTTTTGATTGATAGATTCGGCACCTGTTCGCTGGGAAAAAGAACTCTGTGTGAAGAGTAACTGGAGCAGGATGAACGTAGCCAATCACAATGGTTAGAATTTTCTATCATTGACTGTGGTCCCTCTAGATTTGCAATATGGCGACCACTGCGCCAATAAGATGTGACCATTGTTATCCATAAGTTACATAATGTTTTCCTTGAGCTCACCGATGGAAATATTGACTGACAACAACACTGCATTCACTAGTTAAAGACTTTAATGAATCTGCAAAGAATTGGAATGTGCATTTGCGGTTTCGTTGTGCCTCTTTGTCAAGTGGAAATTAAATTGTAGAACGATGTCATAGGGTCATTAAGACCAGAAAGAATTGTACAATATTGGAGGCAGTCTACTGGTACAACGTCACCCCGAAGGATGACATTTCACCTTCCACTACTCCGGCTGACACACTACATAGATACCATGTCTGAATAAAGAGTTTGAGGTTAACCCATTGCTTGAATCAGAGGTGACTAAAGGGAAGTATAAAAAAGAAAACATCGTTTAGGTTAAAATCCCACGTAGCAGGTGCACAACAAAATACAAGACTGGTCATGTTACTGAAGTGATCGGCCTGCAGTCCTTGAAAATTGATGAAATGCCTTGTCGCATTAAAAACCTCTGACCAGTAAATAATTTTTATCGAGTAACAAAAGTGCAATTCTGAAGATAGTGAGGCTTTAATTTATCTAAATTCAAATCCGTTGAACAGGGTTTCCGATGCCAGTAGCCTCCCAACTGATAGTGCCTATTGAAACTAGGACTGCAAGTGGAAGTACGCGAGAGGTTGAAGTTTGCATTGTTCTTCTTTGAAGAAGTACCCAACAAAGACAGATACTACCCCTGTGCCCTTATTGTGATCATGAGATCAGGAAGGAGTGTAGGGAAAATGATAACTTATTTGAATAATGTGTGTGTGTGTGTGTGCACGCTTTGTAGAGTTCCATTGCTAAGCAAGAAAAAAAAAAGTTGACTCACAGTTGCTTTTGTACTTAATGATTGCGTGTGAGCAATGTAGAATCTCGTCATCTCTCTTCAAATGAGACCATACCAGATGCATAAAATGAACCATGACGAGAACGGGAGGTTGTGTTGGAAGAAGGCATGTTACAGAAACAGACATGTGTGCTAGACTGTTTAAGTTAAGAAGAAAAACTGTGGGCAGAAAAGATCAAAACTATTGAAACTGACTTTCAGACTAGAATTGATATAGATTGAATTTTCTTTTCTGTATTTGATCAGTTTGTGTGGAAATGAGTGAAGATATTCTGACCTAAATTGGAAACCAGAAGACTGGCGGTTGAAGGAACCATACAATTTTATAAAGATATTTTTTAAATAATTATCCATATACAAGGGTTGTTCCAAAAATAAAGCCTCCTATTTTTTTTTAACTCCAAAAGTTGAAAAGCTACAAAGACGGGATTGGTACCATTAAAAAGAGCAACCTTTTGTGCTCTAGAATTTATTTTTCTACATAGTCACCATCATTCTCAGTGTACTTTTGCTAGGAATTCAATGATACATTACTGTTTCTTACACATGCCCATGATAGGAGTTGCTTTCTTAGTTCTCATCGACAATACTTACAACAAAAAAAAACAAAAAAAAACTTTCAGATTATGAATGCATAAGTTCAGTAATCATAACAATGCAATTTACAATCCTCTCTGATCCATTCAGGCAGAATAAAAATAGGAGGCTTTACTTTGGGAATGCCCTTTCATGTGTTTGTGTGTGTGTGTGTGTGTGTGTGTGTGTGTGTATATATATATATATATATAAAGAACAAGTAGTTAATAAAACATGTTAAAAAAGAGTTAAAAACATATTTAATTTTAAAAAAGAAGCACAAAATAAGTGGATAGTTATTAATCTGCGGAGTTTCAAAGAAATACTTTCCTTCTCATCAAAGGGTAGGAATTAGCAAAATGCGGGCTCAGATTTTGCTTGCAAAATTATTTAAAGAAACTACAAGTAAGTCATAGATCTTACTTGGTAACAAATAGTGAAGCAGAGGGAATATGGTGAAGAAAAAGGTGATTTCACATGAATGGATAGTCTGGTGAAGGGTAAAATATCCAATAACGGTAAAATCCAAAAATCTAAAATCCCAAAAAGTTGGTTAAATTTCCATTTCCACAAGTAAAATCCAAGGGAATCGCATAATTGGAAGATGATCCAAAGTAATCCAATAGGCATAAATCCGTGGAAGAATTCACAAATGGATACAAGGAAAAGGGAATGAGTGTGTGTGTGTGTGTGTGTGTGTGTGTGTGTGTGTGTGTATATATATACTAGCAAAAGTACCCGTCGTTGACTGGGTTCAAAAACAGCCTACAGAAAATGGACTCTGATTTATGAAAGTATCATAGGTTATGAAAAGGAAGAGTTGTAAAGAGATAGCTTCGAATTTGAGGTATCAAAACCAAAGCAAAATATGATGAAAGTAAAAATATAATAGATAAACCCCATAATTTATTATACCATACCTGTTCACACTGAAACACTATATTCTGTGGATCTATATTAAAAAACCTTGTTAAACTTTGTGACATATTTCCATTCTATGGAAGTCCGGCGCGAACGAACACCCCATAATTTTATTATACCATATTTCTTCAAACTGAAACATAATTATCAAAGTATACTTATGCAGATAGATATCAAAAGTCTTTATTAAAGTTTGTGCCTATTTCCATTCTATGGAGGCCAGGTGCGACGCAGACCCCACAATTTTATTATACCTCCCTATTTAAGTTAAAAATACTTATCAAAGTATTATTATGTACATCTATATCAAAAACACTTGTATACTTTTTTTTTAAATTTTTAAATTTTTTATTTCCATACTTTGTGAACCAAGTGTGAACGCAGACCCCACAATTTTAGTGAATCATTATGCCAGATCAAACATACCCATTCCTGTGTCTCGATACATCTTCTATCATTATATGTGATCAATTTTCTACAATAGTCAACCATATAGGAGCCTATTTGTGACCAGACACACACACAGACGTTCAGCTTTATATTATAGATATATATAATCTTTGTTTAAGTAAAATAATAATTCACCAAATGGAAAAATTTTGCTACACTTTTGTTCTCTTAAAAACATTAAAATCAATATATACATTCTACTAAACCTTATGCCTAGACTCCTTATTTCAGTTTTAATCCAAATTTATGAAAATTTATTTTATTTTATTTTTTTTAATTACATTTTCACCCCAAACAAGGCACATCACCACTTTGATGTAGGGGGCTACTATCAAGGACATAAGCTACAGGGGTACTATGTAGGGAGTTGGGCAGCAAGATGTCGGTTCACGTTACACTTGAACTTCTGCATGTCAGTACAGTTGGGGAAGCACGGTCCCGGAAGGGAATTCCAAAGTCTAGTGGTTCTGGGGAAGAAACTACTAGAGTAGAAGGCTCTCTTACATCTAGGGATTTCTACTGTGAAAGGGTGGGATTTAGCTGCTTGTCGGGTCTATTTACGTCGCAGGGGTACAAGTGCTTGCAGTTCGTCAGAGCATTCACTGTTAAAGTACTTGTAGAACAGGCAGAGGGATGCAACATTTCTTCGATGAGACAGAGGTATAAATAAAAAAAAAAATTGAAATCTCAAAAATCTTGTGTATATGGTGTGTAATACCTCTAAATAATGCAAATCAGAAATATTTGAATTTTTAAATAGAAGTTTATTTGTCTTATTTCCCCTAACAATTCTGTATTATATTCAAAGAAACTGAAATTTAGGGAGTATTTACTAATTCATGTCTAATTATACTTACAGCTGAAATTTCATCATAACTAAAGGTATCTGAATCTTCCAAAAAAAACAAAAAACAAAACAAAACCTTCCAACTACTTTTTATCTTATTTGCATAAAATTAAACTAAATATAGTCCACATTACTACAGTGTTCTAAAACTCATAATCAGTTAATTAGTTTAGTTCATCCCCTACACAAACATATCTAAACGAATAAAGGCAAAAGTTTTTTTCATCTATTCTAACTATATTAACATTAAAACAATTTATGCTTATTTAATTCTGTATAGTATATTTTCATCAATTATGATTAGGGCTGTGACAACAGCATATTCTTATTATGGTTTTGACTCTTGAGTATATATCCGTTAATATCTTATGTTTTTATATAGACTGATTGTGGTTCTCGGTTGATTAAATGTGTCTTGAGTCAAAAGAATATTCCGTTGTCACAGCTTTAGTTATGATACATTCCTCCCAAGCATTAATTTCTCATTTTGAGGTGAGACAGTATAATCATTTGTTTTTCGTGATATCATCGACTAGGATTTTTTTTGTATATGTGTAGGAGGATGTGTAAGTATACTATCTGTTATGTTAGGACATCATGCATCCAAGCATTAACTTCTATTTTTGGGGAGAAAGAAAAGTGTTCGTTAGTTATAATATTATCCTCTAAATCATTACCTCCTCTTTCGGGGTTCAGTGTATATAGTTCATTTATCATGATATCATTTTTTCAGCCTAGCAAAATTATGCAACCAAAACTAGCATATATTTACTCAAATAAACATGCGTATGTAATTTTATGATGGCTTGCATAACTTTTAGAGGTGTAACAGATTTTTTCTTAAGAATTTATTTCTTATTCCATCTTATAATTTTATTAACTTTATTCAATTTCATCAAGGAATATTTTGGGACAAACATTTTTTTTCTTAATCTAACATTTTATAATATTCAAATTTTGTTGGAGATTTGAATTTAAAGAAAAAGCATTTTTTATTTCATTGGAGAAGACTAAATTGAATATAAAAAGTTCATTAAATGTATCAAATAGTTTGTTCTTCAAGAAATTGTTTATTTAATGTATATACATATGTAATTTAAATTTTTTTTTTTCAGGGTTCCACTGTTGATCGGCAAGCGAGTGACAAAGAGAAGGTAATACATCTGCAACATACACATAACTCTCAGTGCAGTTAGCCAAGATCAAAGTGTAGTATCTATTCTTCAGATGCTGCACTTCAATTTCTTGTCTCTCAGTGGAAGAAAAATTCATGACTGAGATAATTTTTAATTTTTGTTCCTTTTCTCCACGTTAAAAAAGAACCCTGGTGTTTAACTCTGTCATGTGGGGAGACATTGTAAATAGGAACTCTCACTACAATTAGAAAAAACATAACTGTTATCTCTTCAATTCATGTATGGGTGCTAGGCCATAATCTTCACTTCCCAAGAAAAAGCAAAAATAAAGCAAATTTGAGTTTTTCCAAGAACCCCCCCCCTGTCCTGCAAAATAGCATTTAAAGATTGTTTATCATTTAGCTATAACATTTGATTAAAATATTTTTTAAAAATAAAACTACTTGATCAAATTAAATGATTTTTAGTATGCAACATTTTCTTTTCATCATAATTCTTTATTTTTAGTATATTTTTTTATGGTTGTCAAGAGGAAGGAGTTATCGACTGGCACTCATGTGCTTATTAAAGATATACCTTTACAACAACTGTTACAATAACATTTTGTTATTAGTTGATGATGAATAAACTGAAGACAAAAATTTTTTTGTTTTTTTTTTTCAAATGATCAGGAAAATAAAGACTTTTAACTAGACTGGAATATTGTAATATATTTTATCATTGCATAAGGGTCTATTCATTTGGAGAATTTAAAGACAAACTTTCTCTTCCAAGAATATCTATACAAAATAGTGTTTTTTATTACTGTTACATAAATGCAACCTTTGGCAATATCTATAACAGGCCTGGCATCTGTAAATAGGGTCAATAAAATGAAGGCTGGTATGACGACACCTACTGAAGCTGAATAAGTTGAGTATACGTCGAAACAAAAGCAAACGCATAAACATATGACTTATCAAGATCTTAGTGTTTTTATTTGTTGATATACAATTTTGTGAAATAATTTTTTAATTATATATATTACAATTATATATATTTTTACTAACTGTACTTACTCAGCGTTGTCTATGATGCGGTGAAGCAGTTTATTTTTTAATGCTTATTTGTTCGCACATTTTAAAACTTATACAGAAAAAGAAATAAAATTTTAGTTGTAAGGTAGACAACTGTTATATTCTCCAATGTAATTTTTTATTTTTAGGTTATTAATGTTTCATATAACCAGTTGTTTTGGCAGGACAAAATAATTTTTTTGTATATAAATTGTATTATATTGCCAATAACAAATGAAAAGCATTAACAAAGTTTAATTTGTCAGCTTAAAGTCAATTCGGGTTTGACTTTGAAAATCTAATAAGATAATTTTATGATTTAGATGCTTTTAACTTTAAATAAACTCATTATTTTTGACAAATCATATAAAAATATTTATAATTTGTAATAAATAAAGTATATTTTTTGTGAAGTTATTTTAGGATAGAAGAAGATTATTTCTGTTCTTTATACATTTATGAAGATATGCCAACGATTTTTGCTTCCTAAATAATTATTTAATAAGGATTTGTTTTCTCAAATGATCACTGTTATGAAAGCTTCTTATAGGTGTTGTCTTGCTTCACTTTTATTTCTTGAATTCAACTTTAAAATAAAATATCTTTATTAAGATTTTCTTTATAAATTAAAAGTTTGTTGTTGTTTTCTTTTAGGCTAAAGATCTACCGACACTAAAAGATAACGATTTTGTAAATGATGGTGTGATAATTCATATTGGAAGTACTGAAAAGGAGAATTTCATGAAAAAATTGAATGCTGATACAGAGGTAAGTATCACTAGAAACACAAGCAATTTCCTTCTGAAATCATTTTACCTTCTCAGGGAAAGGTGAATTACTGCCTTATAAGAAGAAAAATGTATGTTCTGTTATTTTTCATAAATATAATACAACAAATGTGACTGAATATAAATGCTGATGGGTACAAAAGTTTTAAATCTAATAAAACTCATCTTGCTTCTTTGCTCTTTATTGGAAATTGTGAGAAATAGAATGATATCTCAATATAAGTTTTAGTTTTTGAAAAGTTGCCATTCATTCTTTATAGATTCATCCATTTTTAAGTAAGTGCATATATTACTTTGATGATAATCATTCATTTTCTTTATTTGCACTTTCTCCCGATTCTATCAGATTAAGCTGTCAGAGAATACTGGCATTCTGACTTAAAATGCACCAAACATTGGTGTTATTGTATTTTTTCTTTCCCTTTGCAAAACTCGTGTTCTGCAAAGCAAAAAAAAATAACAATCTTCCCCTATAAAACAACCAAATGCCATAAATAAATATTTAAAGAAATAAAAAATTTAAAGCATAAAAGCAGTTTTTTTTACAAAGATTCAGCATTAACTCTAAATATTTGTCGTAAATCAAAAATCACCAAAACAAACCAAATCGCTCTTCAACTCGTCTTGCAAATACTATTTTTATCCACTTTTCATCACGCTGTCTTTTTAAGTAAGGTCTATTTCTAAGTGGATCTCTGAATTTTATAATATTCCATTAAATAAACAATGTGCTCTAAGAAAAGTATATTAAAAAATCTACACGTGTTTCTTTCTCACAGACTGTCTCTTCATATAACAAGAAATGTTTTAATATATGTTTTTTGCACAATATTTATTTGCGGTTTCTTAAGATGGTAATATTCTGTTACTATAGTCAATATGATTCTAATTCGATTTCATACTAACTTATTATTGTGTTGAAAAATATTTTAAATTGTAATAAAACAAATATTTTTTTTTTAAATTTTCAAATTACTAATTTGAAACAATCAATTTTTCAAAACGAAATCAAAGTTATCTTCTCTTGGCAATTACTAAATATTATTTGCCTTTGTACAAACTTTCAAAGTGATAAACATTTACAAAGTTTTTTCCAAAAAATGAGAAAAATTTGTAAATTAAAAAAGATTGTTTTTACTAAAATATGAAAATATTAAAATTGGTATTAAAGCTCTTGGAAGTATTATTAAAAATATTAACACTTTGAATAAGCAGACAAAATTGCTTTTGGAACATGTTAAGATGAAAAAAAATTATTAGAAGAAAACATTTAAGTTTCTTTTTCCTTTTTTTGTCCTTTTAAAGTTGAAACAGTTTTTATTAATTTTGGACTGTATCAGATCCATCATCAGTGAACGAAAAAGTTAATTAGCTTGTTTTTTTTTTGTTGTTTTTTTTTTTTCCCTTGCAAGTAAAATTTGTTTCCTTTGTGTTCTGCCAAAGGCGTATTATTGTTGTTAAACACATGGGATGTTATGGAACTCATCTGTGTTACTTTTTTACTCTGCATAAAATTAATGTACAATAATAAGAATTCTTAATTAACATCATTCAACTAATCGGGTTTCTTGGATTAAGAATCCTCATTCACTGTTTATTTACTTGTATTGAGAAGAGCATTTTAATAGTCTTTAAGTGAATATTAGCTTTCATAGGTGTAAGCATGTCTAATTTTAAGTTAAAAAAAAATTATAACAAAAAATATCTTAATATTTATAATGAAAAATAAATCCTCTTTACAGTTAGTTCTAGAAAATAAAAAAAAATAAAATAAAAAAATTGACTGTAAAATTACTGAATATATTTATTTCTTTATTTTTTGCATAAAAAAGTTGCATCCTGTAATGTTTGTTTACATTTATCATTTTTGTGCAATTGGTTTAACAACAAAATTTTTTTTTTTTTTTTTTTTTAAAGACATAGTCCCAAACAAACACATGCACACAAACTCAGACCTGCATGAACTATAATAAGAACCATTAGCGACGCTCAGTGAGAGAGAGGGTGAGGGGGAAGAGTAACTTCTTTACAAACAGTATTAATTTAGCCGATTTTCTTTTTGTATGTAAGTATAGTGTTTTATAAATAATAAATCGATGGAAAAATAAGAAAAAATTGAATAGAATAAACCAAAAAATTTAGTGGAAGATCAATGATAATTCAGAAGGAAGAAGGAAATGAAGAAATTTGAAAATGTTGTAGGATAATTTAAAAAAAAAAAAATAGTTTTGTAAACTACTCTTGCAGAGGTTGAACCGGATCATCGGGATTTTTTTTGTTAATTATGGTTTGGGATTGACTGGTAGTCATCGGATGAAGCTGAGCAAAGTAACAGACACAGAAGAAATGCCAAGCTAACTAAAATAAAAAAAAAAAAAAATAACAATGTACTGTAAATTTACTATATATATATATATATATATATATATATATATTACTCATGAAAAGTTGCATTCTGAAATGTTTTTTTACACACACATACAATTGTAGTGATCTAAGCATTAATTGAAATTGACATCGTGCAAAGTAATGTTTATTAGTGTCGTCAAATTATAATTTCAGCGACCGTTTGTTTATAAAAAGAATTGGATTCCGAAATATGAGAATTTGTAGGGCTCTGCCAATCAGAATGAACAGAATTTGGCGAGGGTGCCTTTATTATTTATGAATCTGAAATTGAAAAGATTATGTTAGGTATATGCATGTAATAGCCAGTTATGATAGATGGAATCACAGAATCTGCAGAACGTGTAGAATTCTTCCCAGTGACAACTGGGAGCAGTGGTAGGACTAAATATTTAGAGAGAAAAATATGGACTATTCCTCTATAGATGTTGCGACTAATGGTGGTGCTCGTAGGATGCAATGTAGTAGTTTAATGATGTTTGAAAACTACAAAAGATAGTGGCTATTAGCCTAGATGTATTGAATTTGTATGTGGTATCTGTTATTGCAAACCTACGATACTTTGGTTCAGAGAGGAATTTCTGCAGTCATTTTATTATATGTGAAGATATATATAGAGAGATTATGTTGCTTTTTAAAAATAAAATCTATTTTCCGAAATGTAAATAAAAATAGAAAATATTTAATATTTATTACGCTTATTTTATTCAAATTAAACGGTAAACAATGTTTTGATGATTTAATCTCTTTATCTCTTTTCTTTTCCATTCAATATTTATTTATGAAAAAATAAAACATTTAATAATTCCTGTTCATTTCACCTATTAAATTATTAAATTTATCAATTAAAAAATTTGCATGTTGCTACATGGGAGAAAAAAAAAGATGGAAATTAATTTATTACAGAAACCTAAAAAGTATCAACTTTTGTCATCAATCTCTGAATCTACTGAAAGCTTATTTCGTCCCAAGGCAAATCCAAGTGTATTTTATTGCAATAAATTTATGCTTTCTTGGAAATCATTCATGAAATATCTAACCTCAGCAGGGATATCTGTTTCATGCCCCTCAAGGGAAGCTACTTTTGATCAACAAGTTTATCTCCCCTGAATCAAATTGGCAATTCTGTTGCTTGTATATGTTGAAACACTAAATACAGAAATTTTCAATGCTATGTTAAGCAGTGCATGATGATCATGTTCGTTACACAATAATCTCTATTATTATATAAAAGGAACTTTGTGTGTTAATTCATTCCCTATAGACTCTGCAACTGCTGGACCGATTTTTATAAAATTTCACACTAATGTACTTCATGTATCTGGCAGTGTTCTTAGATTGTATCTGAATGTTTTCGATAAGTATTGATAATCGATAATTGAAAAAATCTGATGAAAGAATGAACAAACCATTTTGACTAAAGCTAGCACCTTATACAGCCTAACATCGCAAATGCATTTGAAAAGTTTTATTACCACACAAGTAGAAAGCCCAGTATATATAATCAACAATAGGTTCTTTGATATGACAGGTGCACATTTGAAATGATGTAGTACCACCCTGAGCAGGTTCTCGTTATACACACAGACAAGAAAATGTGCTCTAACCCTAAGTCCTGGTGGGTACACTTTTATCTTTGTCTAATGTTGGATTCTTCAAGAGTGACAACTCATGGGTCATTGGAACTACCACGTTAATACCCAAAGTACACAAAACATACATGATCCTAAGTCCATGTGGCAATACCTTTTGCACTCTGGTTGGCCGTTCGTTGGTTTGACCCGTTCCTTTTCATAGATGCTCTAGTGTTGCTGGTATATCGCATTTCTCAGTGCAGTCTAGGTTGGTTATCGGCACTGTAATTAACTGGGTTTTCAAATCAAGCAATTTAAAAACTCAGATCATTTTTTTTATAAGCGAGAATAATTATTCAAAAGATATTCAGGGCACACTTTGTGCAAAGGAAAGTTAATTCTTCGGGTTCTTCATGGTTTCATGATGCAGGATGTTTTCAACTTTGGTTCGTTCAGACAGCTTCTTAGTCGGGAGCAAGAGTTTTTCAACTTAGCTCTTCTGGGGAGGTTTCTGGCTTCTGGGCAGGTGTCCAAAACAATGCATACTCTTTGATGCCAGCAAGCAAATCTTTTCAATTTCTAAAACAGAATTTTTTTTTTAACCCTAATTCTGACCACCATCTCTTAGCATTTCCTCCTCTGTCATTTGGAGATTACTCTTTTTGTTCTCTATCTTAAACCATATTTCTCGTTAGTTCTCTTTTTTCTTTTTCCTTCTTTCTCTCTCTTGAACCCATTTGCTTCAAAGAAACTTTATCAGCTATGCCCTTCCATCTTTGAGTTTAATTTCCATCACTTACGTGGTGGTTCAACACTTAAAATAAAATATGTGGCCCAATGACAATATCTTTGTAGATATCAGGGTAGACTTCTCGTTACCAATGTCAATTTCACTTTGCTGAGAAATTGCCTCTCTGTCCACCATATTGACAAAAAAAGAAAAAGAAAAACAAACATATTCCAGGGTTTTGGAGAAAAGAATGAATTTCTTAAACCTTTTTTCAAACACCTACCTAACCCTTAGCTGTAGCTGGGTGAATTGGTGTTACCCAGGTATGCAACATCATTACAATGAATGTTTCTGTTTAGAACACAATATATTGTGGACTAAGTCACTGTGGGAAGACATGTGAAGCTTCCTCCTGGTGCACTGATGGGTCCCCAATTAGAGCAGAGCAGGCATTCAATCAATTTTATTGAAAAATGGGCGATTTCACCGATTTCGATGACAATAAAATATGTGAGTGTGAAACATTTGTTGGTCATCATTCAATCCCCAACAACATCAGGTCTCCCTGCTAGTATATATTTTAAAACTCCTTCACCCTAACACCAGCAGAAAATATGTAGAGTTTAAATCCAATTGGATCTTTTAATGTTTACACACGAAATAGCTTTCAAAAAGCTATGAACCATCGTGTTCTTCTAATTGTACTATACATTTGGACAATTATCAAAGTACTGTAATAACAACTGCTGTGTATCTGTATATTTATTTTTATATCTAGTGTTGCTTGTCTGTAATTTGTTAAGTGACATTTTATAACATTTCACATCATAGAGAAAATTTATATTTTCTTTGCTTTCATATTTGTCACAAAAAAAATAAATGAAATAATTTCTTTTTTCTATCTTTCCGTCTTTCTTAAAATTCACAAAGAAAAAGAATAATAAAACATGAGGATTATTTCTAGTTTCTTAATGTAAAACACCTGTAAGCCACAATCGTGATGAATCCAATTCAATTATGTGTATAATGTGAATAGTCAATTGCTTGAATAGAAATAAATTTTATTATGTTAAATTAAAATTCACCTTTTTTAAATGCTTAATTCATTCATTCAAAGATAACATTTTTTGGTGTTTATTCAAGTGAAATATGGCAGTTCAACATTTTTAAATTTTTAAAATGAAGATTGGTTATTCATATTATTTGGATTCTTTGGACTTCATCTCAAGATGAAAACGATAGTCCGAAGAATTCAAATAATACAGATGGCAGTTTAAATAAAATTACATAAAAAAATTATGACTATTTTTACTCAGCTGGTGAAAAGAATATTAGTGTACATAAAAAGCAAACTATGGAAAATTATCGAGTGGAGAATTTTAATAAAAAATAAAATGAATTTACTATCCAGAATTCAAATTTCAAATGACAATCCAGCATGTTGGCTTTCTTTTAGAAGAAGGGAGATAATCTTCTACGACAAGCTAGCTTTATCGTTCAGAGTTTGTGGACTTGGAATAATAAATCCATTTAATTTTTTATTAAAATTCTATTTTGCATAATTCTTTGTGAATGGTGATATTTTCCGCTGTTAACTATATTCTTAAATTTTATTTTATTTTGAAATGTTATCTTTCACTTTAGTTTCAATCACCCATTTTTGCAACATTTACTGGTACTCGGATGTTATGGTGATAGCTTCACATTTTTGATGATCACCTTATGAAAATACAATTACCATAAATTTCTTTACTTTATTTTTTATTTATTTTTGTTGGAGAATTTCATTAAATAGCCCCCCCCCCTTCCACATACACAATAAAATCCATTTGGAACTAGCAGAGCTATGTGGAATTTCTCGGGGGGGGATATGAATAGCAAAAATGGAAGAGTTTTTTTTTTTTCTTTTTTCTTTTTTTTTTATGTACTCAACATTTTTCTTTCCAAACTTATCTCGGCGCTGTTTTACAGTGTATCACTATGCAGAGGGATACAACTCTCATTTACTAAAAGATTTGTTCATTTTTTTTCATCTCGTAATTTAGGACGCGATATTTTTTTATTAAATTAAAACATTAAAAAAAAGCTGCAATGATTTTTTTTTTAAAATGTAACAAAGCTGATAAGATCAATAATACACAATGTAGTCTTTATGCGACTATTAAGACAATAGTTTCCTTTTTTCATATCATAACCTCTACAACTATCATCACATTACAGTAGAAAAAAAAGTTGCCACATCTTTAAAAATTTCATCCTTTGTATTTTTTTAGGTTAAAGATTATTTTTTAAAAACCTTACCATAACATTAACTTTTTAATTTAAAAACAAAAAGTTGCTGCAGTTTTATTTTTAAATGTTTTCATTTTTAATGCAAATATCATTTGTTGATTTTAGTATTGTAAATTATATGAAAACAGAAACGATTCTCTTAAGTCACATAAAGACTACATTTTGTATTATTAATGTTATCAACTTTGTTACATAAAAAAAAAAAATGATTGCAGCTTTCTTTTAATGTTTTGATTTAATAAAAAATATCCTGTCCTAAATTATAAGATGAAAAAATGAATGAATCTTTTAGTAAAAACAAGAGTTGTCTCCCTCTGTATAATGACAACCTGTAAAACAGCGCCCTTATCTCTACCACTTTTCACCTGATTGCTCTCCCCTTCTTCCTATCCCTCTCTCTAATTTCAATATTTTTTAAACCACTATCAATAAAAATGAACAGTAAATTGTACAGTAATTTGGTTTCTGGTGACCTTCAATATATTGACATCACACTGAATCGGATGTGAAATTTATAAGTGTATCTTGTGTAGCTTCTGTATGTATATAATGGCCAAAATCAGTATGAGAAGGTCTTGTACTATGCCCATTGCTGGCTTCAAATAGTTAAAATTATATTGCCAAGGAATTTTTTTTTTTTTTTTAATTTTTACTTTAAATAAAACTGAAACTGTTAACAATTGTTAAAAAAAAAAAGCTTCCATGCAGTGAGCAAACTCTTTAGTATTTTGTGTTTGTGATATTGAGTTCATCATTCAATATATAGACACTAATTTCATTCCTGGGTAGCACTAGATACCTCTGCTAGTATAAATTAAAGGGAAAACACAGATCCATACAAATAAAATTCTGATGCTCTGAATCCTTTGATATAAGATACATCTCTATGAATGCATTGTATGAAACAAAATGCAAGGTTGATGTGTTGTAAAATAAGAACTCATTCCTATGCATATGTGAAAAACTTTTCTATTATTTCAGTTTCTATCCAGTTTGCATCTAATGGATTACAGCTTGATTGTTGGAATCCACGACTGTGAAAAAGCAGAACAAGAAGCCCTTGAAGCACAACAGCAAGCAGAGTCAGAGGCTGAAAATGGAGATAATGCAGAAGGAGAGACTGAGGACGGGTTAGAAGACGACTACATCAGTGATGGGATTGTCAATGTACCAACTCCACCTGACAGTCCACAAGCTTTTATTAACCAACCGTTCAGTGGTGAAGTTGATCCAAAGATTGAGATATTTGCCATTAAAAGTGGAAATGGTAAGTTTTATATTCAGTTGAAATAATTACAAAGAAGCTTCAATAATGCACTGATTTATTTATTTATATATGATAATATTTTTAAGTATTAATAATTTTAAACTTATAGACACATTTCGAACTTCCATTCCCATCAATGTAGGAAATAATTACTCCCAATTGGGGGATCCAAACCCAGTCATAGTCATCCTTGACTCTATAAGCTAGTATTCATCCTCCAGGCTACTGGTAATTAGCACAAGAATTAAGGGAAATGAAGTTTTATTAATATTGGTTAGGTGGGTATAAACAGTAAACAGTCAGATAGCATTCAACAATTGATTTTGGAATACTGTGTTCAGCTAAGGTTGACTACCTTTTTTTACAGAGGGTTCAACTTTTTTTTTTTTTTTTTTTTAAAGCAGTCTTATAATAATATTTTAAAATAAAGATTGATAATTATTTTTAAACCTACAGACACATGTTTAGAACTTCTGTTTTCAACAGTCACTGCCACTATGTATGTGTAAACAAGAATGAATGATGAAAATAAAAATTAAGTCAATTAGAATATCAATTCATCAAATATTTAAAACAAGGAATAATTTTTTTTTTAAATTCTTAACGTATTGATTTTCAAAGATATCCTCTTTTCATCAGGGAATAAAAAATCAGTAACAAATGTATAAATTTAGAGATCTATAAAAGCATTTCTTTCTTTTTTTTTTTTTTTTTTTTTCGTCAAGGTAAAAATCCAAATGATCAGACAAAAGAATAAAGATAAGTCGTTGAAGTTATAATCCGCAGAGTCTAAATGACATAATCCAAGGTAAAAGGTCAGTTAATAAAAGAATCACGACCAAAGAGTTTGTAGAAAATCAAGATATGGATAAGGTTCTTGCCATTCATAGCGGTTCCTGGTAAGCAATGAATTTTGAAAATAGTATCCAACAGAAAAGGAATAATACCAGTCTCAGGACAAATAAAATGAATTCCCAGAACAGAAGTTTTTCACCAACAAAGATTAAAATCAGTATATTATGCTACTAGACATAATTCCTAGAATCCTTATTTCAATTTTGATCAAAATCCATTGCATGATTTTAATTCTAGAAAAGATATAGAAAATTTTAGGCTTATGCTTAAGGATTATTAAGAAGAGATTGACATTTGGAGAATTTTGCATACATTATCCACCCTTCTGTCTAGCAATTGTGTTCTAAAATTCATAATGACTGGTTAATTAGTTTGGAAGTGGATCCTATACATGGAAATATATAAACATATACACCTACCTAACTGTTTATAGATAGATATATAATCAGTATCGTAACTTGTAGTTTCAGTGGCAGTATCATATGCTTGAACAAACAATCATTCACACAGGTGCAACACATAATTTGATCGATGAGTTTAAGACAGGAAAAGAGTTCCTTCTTGTATAATACATTCACAGCAAGAATTTGTCCTCCTACCATAACCGCAACACACTTTCCTTTATATGCCCAACATCAAACAGAATTTATGTAAACCGTTTCTGTTCAAGTACTTACCATCTGCGTAAGACATTATCATGGAATTGCTTCCCTAATGGTTGTTTTCAAATCCAATGTAAATAAACACATATCATAAACTCTCCTCATCACTAATCAAATGTTGTTCCGTTTATTATTTTCAATCCTCTCATAACATCTTATTATTCAACTGTCAGTTGATCACTGTGTCCAGCACTTCACCTATGTCTTGAGAATATGTGATTTGTTTACGTATAGCTGAACTTGAAGCAGGTGTACTGAAAATACTCATCACTGCAAATGAAAGAAGTTTTATCGCTACTATTTTTTTCTATCTCCATTTGCCGATATCCACCTTTTAAAGCTAAACTGGAAAAATATTTGTTCCATTACCCTATTTTATAGAAAAGCTAATGCATCAGAGGTATTGAGTTGGGATTATAGTCTACCATAGTTTAATGTATATATCTGGATTATAGTCTTCCATAGTTTAATGTAAATATCTGGATTATAGTCTTCCATAGTTTAATGTATATATCTGGATTATAGTCTTCCATAGTTTAATGTATATATCTGGATTATAGTCTTCCATAGTTTAATGTATATATCTGGATTATAGTCTTCCATAGTTTAATGTATATATCTGGATTATAGTCTTCCATAGTTTAAAGTATATATCTGGAATATAGTCTTCCATAGTTTAATGTATATTCAAAATTTGCCACTACTCTGAACATGCCGTTTTTCTTCCTTATTGCTGATTAGTTCAATTATACCTTTGACAGCATTTTCTGGCTTTTGGCTTCAATATCTGCTTGCACTATAGTGTTGCTTTTTGCCTTTTGAGACCCTAGTGGTGGGTATCTACACTAGTCTGATAAACGTGACACTCCTGAATCTCTCTGTGCCTATAATAAGCTGATAATCTCTTATTAAAACTATTATTTGTTCATCTCCTTTTGAATGCTGTAGCAATTTCACATTCAAATGCTCTCATAGCAATGGCAAAGAAATATTTTTTGGACTTATTACAGAAATAGCAATATGCTAACGAGTTATTTCCCCTGATTTCTCAGTGAATAATACTGTCGTATGAGTGATTTCCCCTTGCGTTGGTGAATGATATTTTGTTGTTGACACTATTTTTTTAAATAAAAAAAAATTTGTATACCAATTTTTGACTAAAATGTCCTGTCCTAATAAAATATGAATACTATCAGAAATGATAAAAAAACTCTTACTTCCTTCGCCCACTGTAATATTGCATGAATTTTTATCACTTGCTCAAATATTTCCTTTTATGCCCATTTTATCAACTAGTGCTGCATTCATAGATCTTTTAAAGTTGTTTGTGATTATTAAACATCTGCAGTTGATTATTGCTACTGCGGAAATCGAACATCCATGAATATTGACTGATGTTTTTGCAAATTGGTTCCTTATCCCATTGAACCTTGTATATGTGATGTATTTGATTAATTATAGGCATTAGGATTGTAGCATCATTTCCAGTTCACACCATGCAGAAAATCCTCATCTGAGTGGGGGCCTATGGCAATTTATTTATTGTCAAAGAAATTAATTTGTTATGTCTTAAAAGGACTTAAAAAAATGGCGATTCAAATTAATTTTTTTCACTTAAAAAGTTTCTGATTTACTTATTAGAGATTCACAATCCTGCACTACCAGCATCTTACTATGAATTCTTTTTCAAAAAAAACATTTTTCTGGAGATTGTAGAATATCATTTCAGAACAATTTTTCTTTTAAGCCCAATAACTGACAAAGATGTTTGAATTATCTAATTATTGAATTCCATCAAAAAAAGATTGTCACTATTTAAATTGGTCGTTTTAAATTTAAGAAACGATTTTCAGAGTAAATTTGAGTTATTTTGGTTTATGCAATTTGTATAATAACTCCTGGTAGACTGTAGATATCTCCTCAACATATTAAGTATTAGTTTATCCAGCGATTTATGTGAAATAGTTAAATTATTTAAGTACTAGCCTTGCCCTGTCATGCGTTGCTGTGGCTCAATTTGGTGTAATGGAAAAGTCTAATAAAAAAGAGAAAATGCATGTTTCTTATATTCCTAGTACAGCAATCGACCCCCAGAAAAAAAAAAGAAACAAAAAAAAATATCGAAAATGTAAAAAGTGGTATTCTTTCAGTATGTAATGGTTTGGATATTTCAGTGTTTTTATTTAATGTAAAATGTTTAATCATCTCGAAGAACAAAGTGTTTATGTCTGTATTTGGAGAAGACAAATGGTTGCAGACTCTGTTGAATATGTTAACTTTGGGTAAATAAGTTAAAAACTATCTAAAACAGTGTCAGATATTTTTAGTTTGAACTGACTTTCGCAAACGTAACGTAATCAACGGTGTCCGCCAGCAGGTGTATGTTTGAAAGATACAGGTAGGTTTGACGAAAAAGTTGTGAGAAACCCGGTATGTAGCAAATGTAATTTCATCAATGAATAAGAAGCATTCGTAAATGCTATTTTAAACACGTACAGAATTCTTTAGTAAAGAAAAAGCAATCATATTTTTCTGATCTTAATCGGAGCTTCACCTGGTTCTTTATTTTGTTTTTGTTTTTCAATTTGAATGCAAGTAATTTCACGATATTGTTGCGTTGTAATAGTAATAATTTTTTTGTTTGTTTTTGATTTTCAAGTGTAATGCAAGTAATTTCATGATATGGTTGCGTTGTAATAGTAATAATTTTTTATTTTTTTATTTTCAAGTGTGATGCAAGTAATTTCACGATATGGTTGCGTTGTAATAATAATTTGTAAAAAATGAAAGCAGTAATAAGTGAAGCTCATAGTTAGATTGCTCAGTTGGAGTCGTCAAAACTGGAAGTATAAATTAGCAGTCTCGCAGTGTGCGTCTTACGGAAGGAAGAAATGCAAAACAAAAAAATCTAATCTTAATCGGACGTTTAGCGTGTTTATTCATTTTGTTTTTGATTTTTAAGTAAAATGCAAATAATATCACGGTATCGTTGCGTTCGAATAATAAATGGTAACAAAGAAATTGTTTGTTTATTTATATAGAAAAGTTTTTAGTGTGAAGTACTAATAAATAAAGCTCATAGTCAGATGCCGTGGTTAGAGTTGTCCAAACCGGAAGTAAAATCTGAGTAGTCATGCAGTTTGCGTTCTACGCTAAACGAAAAGCAAAAAGGCAAAAAAGATAAGGTTAATCGGACCATAATTTTTTTTTTTTATGGGAGAGAAGTGAAAAAAAAAAAGGAAAAAAAAAAAAAAAAGAGGAAAAAAATGGGTTTAATAACCCTTTACGATTCCAAACCGGTGTTTAATCCTACTGTTCCTTGTGGACGCGTTGTCAGCAGTATTAAGTGGTAGCAGGAGTAGTAGGAATTTAATAGAGAGAAAAGATTTTACAACCTCCATTGATTCTAACCGGTTTTGGCAGTGAACTCTCACCGGAAAAAATATAGGAATGTATGGTTATTGAGGAAGTGTAATGCTAATAGGCCTATAGCACACCTCAGATCCTGTGCTGCAGTTCGTGCACATTACATTTGCATTTAATGTCTTCATTTTTAATCCTATTAAGGTCAAACTCACACGGGGGGGGGGAAATGAGTTCATTTTATTTATATAGAGAAGATAATCATCTACAAATTAGACTTTTAGTTTATTTTCATAATAAAATTGATCGTTTCAAATTTACCCTATTTCCGAAGCAAGTTCAAATTATTGAAGTTTAAGTAATTTTAATAATGCCTAATAGACTGTATTGTTGCTAAGCGTTTGAAGATATTTAAAAATGTTTGCTAGTTTCAGCGTCCATCATATATTCAATTTCACATCTGTTTGACATGTTGGCATGTGTTGGATGGCTTTTAGAATATGACCTCCAAACTAATTTATCTTGGCCAGGTCTTTATTTATGCCTCTTTCTATCAAATCTATCCTTATCATTTTCAGGTTTGCTTTGACCTTTCCCTGCTAGCTGACCATGTAATCTCAACTGTTCTGCATTTCCTAAATCAAGCACTCTTACGCATTCTTTCAATGAAACCAAATTAATGAAGTTTCCTATTTTGCACCTATTATCCCCATATTCTCTAGATTTAATCTTCAGTTTTCACTTTCGTATATCATCACACTGCACACAAATATCTGATAGACTCTTCCTTTGATTAAAAGCAATAACGTTCTGGCGGATAATAATGAACTACACTTAATCCGTCCACTCCTCTTGCAATCACATCAGTGCTTCCTTGTGCTGCACATTTGTTAATATTATGCCCCAAATGATTTTCTACTAAAATCAGGTTGATTAGCTCTGGCCTTCTCCTGTGTAAAAACACCTTTGACTGTTGGAGTATTTTAATTTAATGGTATTACAAAGCTCTTAAAATTTTAAATCTGCTTCATTAACGATCCCTAATTTATGTCCAAAAAACGTAAAGTGATTGACTATAGTTGAAGATGATTCGAAGACTCCCTTTTTATTAGCTACTATACTGAAATGTAGGGAAGAGCGCCATTTTTGTCCCAGGATTATCCCACTTACCTTTGATGTTTTATCTTATAATACTGAATGGTTAGTGAGAGAGAATTTTGTAAGTCTTTATGACTTTGCCGATGATTGAACTCGAGTCTTCTGATCCATTATTGAACACTCACTATTATGCCAAAAGTTTATTTTCATTTTCTCTTTTCACTGTTTATTTCAGAAGACAAACAAGAAATTTATTTCCTAGCGATGGTGGACATTCTTACCAAATATGGCATGAAGAAACGGACAGCTCAAGCTGCCAAGACTGTCAAACACGGGGCGGGTGCTGAGATTTCTACAGTGCGTCCAGACCAGTATGCCAAGCGATTTGTGGAATTCATTGACCGTTCCATTGAATAAAAAAGAAATTAAAAATAATAAAAAATTGCGGGGGGAGGGGTACATTTTTAAAAAAAGAAAAGATACACAAAAAAAAAAAAAAAAAAAAAAGCAGCTCTCAGCCCAAAAGGGGGTCAAGGATTAATTGACTGCTGCTGCCACCGCTGCTGCCGCTACCAAAATGAAAAGAAGTGACCGTGACTGGCACACGCAACCACAACCACTTTTAATCCTTGACACATCTCCAATTTCTTCCTTTAGTCACTGCTATTATCAGACAAATTCTCCAGATATTATTAATGGCTGCTGATGCTTGCTAATCCCAGGGGGGAGGGAAAGGGTACATCACTTCCTTCTCTTTTTCTCCTCTTGCCAATTTGTCTAACTGTCCAAATTCTTCCATATTATTCTTTATTATATTGTTTGAATGTATGCATGGATTGATGTGCATATGAAAGTGGTTTACGTGACACCCAGTATGTTGATTTGTTTGTGATTAAGAATGAGGTGGGGTTCAAAGAGCAATACAAATGCTCCAGGCCAACTATTTAGGGGTTGCTATAAGAAGAGAGATTTTTTTTTTTTTTTTTCACTGAAGAACATTGCTATTATTATTATAGTGGGAAAGAGATCCCTCCCCCAAATCTAATCTCTATATCTCCTTACACTCACCCTACTCATTTTGCATAATCACCACTCTTACCCATTATCGGGTCTTGTATTATAAATTATTTAATGCTGACAGGGTTTTTATTTTTTTCTTAATGCTTCAATATTAAAGAAAATTATAAAAAAATATTCTCACAGATTAGTAAAGAAAAAAACATTTTGTTCACCTTTAATTGGGAGGGGGAATCAAAAGTTACCAAAAGATTCCACTCCCAACAATGACAGCTTAAAAAATCTGGTCCTTTGATATGACAAGGACACCTAGGGAAAAGTGTTTTCCTTTAGTTTAGAAGTGCAAATGAACTGTAATCTTCAATTAAACTTTTATTAAAGTCAGTTTAGAAGTCAAATTACTCTTATGTGTCAGTTTAAAGGCTTCAAAATAACTCTCAAATTTTTAAAAGACTCTCTATAATAAACAAGTCGATGATTTATATCTATTATCATTAAAATAAAAATAAAATTCCCAACATGTTTATTTTGTTTTTTCTTCAAAATTAAAAAGTAATTCAACTAGTATTCAGAATAGTAATTTTAGGCTTGAATTAAAATTTGAGAGAAATCAGTAGTAAGGTTTATTTGTGCTTCTAAACCGAAAAAAAAAGAAGACAATTTTATCACGATTTTGTCATATCAAAGAATCTAAAAATCTCTACAGAATAGGCATTTTTCTTAATGTATGTGTGTGTGAGGGTGTTTTATATACTTAGTTGTCTAGACTTCCACTTCAATATAGAGTGGAAGATCCATTTTTATTTTTGTTTTAAATATTTGTATTTCATTTCCGCTTTACACTTGTGCTATCTTCAGGTCTTCATTTAAATTGGTCAAACAATGGGGATCTTAAACTGGACACCCTTTTATGCATCATGCTCAGTGATGTTATCTGGGTTTCTTTAAATGTTTTGGGTTTCTAAACACCATGTGCTTTCTACCAGATTACTCAGCTTGAGTTGATCAGACACAAGCTCACATCTTGTTGGCTACGTGCAATAATTCTTTCTGAAATGTGTTTTCTAAATGTTGGTAGTTTCGATTTTTTAACAGTTCAACCCTTATGCAATCAGTTATTGAGAGAGCTCTGTTTTGATCATCTATATTATATATATATATATATATATATATATATAATGCTATTGGAAAGAGGATCTTCCACTCTATATTGAAGTGGAAGTTTTCTGTGTATCACCAATTTCAATGGATATGTGAAGACATCTCAAGTGTACAGCATTGAAAACATAAATAAGAAAAATGAGAATCTCTTTTGTCTAAATCCTGACAATAAGCAAGAAAATACTTACATTTGTCATGAATATTTCCCCCCTGCTCATATAAAACTTGTATGTTCTTTTTTTTCTTTTGTTTAATTCAATTTTGATAAATAAATCTCTTAGCACTTTTAAACATTCAAATTAAGTGAATAAGCAATTATGAGGAAGCAGGGTTTTGTTTTCCTTGGAAATTTTCTATAATATCCAAATCCGAAATTAATTCATCGTTATATTTTGCATTGATGCAAAATATTCTGCAAGACTTTACACCTGTAAATGGGGAGGGATAAGAGAAGAAATGATCAGATGTATTTATAATTTGTTTTAAGAGTAGAAGCGGGAGGTGCCCGCCCTCCAATACAACCTTCTAACATTAATTAAGCA
Organism: Euprymna scolopes; assembly: GCF_053919585.1. Classification (NCBI taxonomy): domain Eukaryota; kingdom Metazoa; phylum Mollusca; class Cephalopoda; order Sepiida; family Sepiolidae; genus Euprymna; species Euprymna scolopes. Next base: position 97,085,877 of record NC_136494.1, read on the forward strand.
ATTCCAATTATATTAAAGCTTTACTGCTTTATTTAATTTTTATTGTGTATGATTGAGTGAGACTTTCAGTTGACTGATATGTCTACCTACTTTTCTTATTTCTTTATGTATGCATGAGTGTGTATATATATATATATGTGTGTGTGTGTGTGTGTGTGCGCGCACGCACATTACTAGTGTTTTACTCTTTCCAGAACTTCAGTAAAAAGAAGCATCTACAAAAAAAAAATTATCTGGTTAAGATTAGTAATGTCTTGCTATTTGGCGACTTTCATTGATTGGGAGCTGCTAACTTGTCTTACTCTACTGATTATGAATTGATTATGGTTAAATTATAAAACAATGTTTTATTTTTTTAATAATTTTTTAATATTAATTCAATATTTCAAACATTCTGCATTCCTCATCTAGAATACTTATTGATGAATTAGCATGGTGGCGGAAAAAATGGAAATGAATAATACCATGTACATGGTTGACTTCATTTATGTTTTTATTGCTACACAAATTCACCAATGATCATTCCCAATGAACAATGCAGGGCATTTGAAATATTGAAGTATAATAAATAAAAATTTTTTTTTTTAAATGACATCGTTTTAGGCTTCAACTTATCTCTAGAATCCTAGACAGATTAACAATCTACACTCTCTAATATGTGTGTGTATATATATATATATATATATATATATATATATATATATTTCACACACACATACTTAGATTTGGTACATTGTATTTATTAACTATATCTGAATAAACCCACAGATTGGAGATTTAAACAAAAATAAATATCAGAGAAAAATGCAAATCCTATAACTGCTATCTATACAATAGTCAATGCAGTACACAAGTTTGGATTCCATTAGAGACCTCGAGTTCTTTTCCCTGGTGTTTGTTTTCTATTTGAGTCTCCATGCAAATCAGTTTGGTTACATACTGTTTAAATAGAATCTATTGAATTTAAGGATTTCTTCAGATGAACAGTTGTATATGTCAATAAAAATGTTATATATGTGTGTGCATGTGTACATGCTGTTGTTTGCAAAATCCATGCACTTTTACAGAAAGAAAGCGTATGATTTCCTGTATCGTTTGTGGTTTGCTTATTGTTTCCCTCCCTCCCCTTCCCGGGCCATTAATGTTCCTGTCTGAATGTATGCATCTGCGTGTGTGTGCGTGTTGTTTGAATCTTTCTTGGCTGTTTTTTTTTTTTTTTCCTTTATTATACTTTATCCTTTTCCCACATCAATTTGAAATACACATTTATTTTATCTCCTCCCTCTTTCCTGGCTCTCTGAATAAGTGACGCTGTATATTTCTCTCTGTGTCGACATTTTTAACAGTTGTACATAGCAGGGTTGGTTAGTTCAACATTTTGGACAATGTCTCTTGTCTACCCTATTATTATTATTTTTTATTTTTAAGGAAACCCAGCATGCTCTGAATTGTAGACCATTCATGCTAAAGAAAGCAAGAAAAAAAACAAAAAAAAACATTTCTACTGAATTCCAAATTTTAGATTTTTGTTTGGGTTGAAATAGAATGAGTGACAGACTACTGACATTTGTAAAAAAAATAAATAAAAAAAAAAAAAATTAACAAAGCAGAAAAAAAAAATCAACTCCCACCCCGAAACAGCAACAACAAAAATACCCTGTGGCAAAATATATCTTAACATGTCAGACTTGTTTAGTTACAGAGAGCCAATTTCTATTCATAACTGCTCAAAATTTAAAAATAAACTTTTAAAAAAAAAAAAAGAAAGAAAAAAAAAACACACACAAAAAAACAAAAAAAACAAGGCCACTATTCTGGTATGTGAAAAGAAATTTGATTTTTAGAAATAAATTCTTTTTTCTATTGTAAGATCAGCAATAATTGGTTGATGTGAGTGAATGGAACCCTGCCCCTCCCCACCCTTATTTAAAAAGAAAAAAAAAAAAAAAACTTTTTACAAAATTTGACTTTTAATCCAAGTACAATTATCCCCCCTTTACTAAAACTCTGCATGTTTTGTGTTCGTTTTTTTTTTAATTTTTTTATTTCAATTTTTTTAATGTATTTTCATTTCAGTTTTGCTTTGGATAAAGCTTTGTCTGGCACAAGGCTGCATTTATGAAGTTTCTTGTAAAAAAAAAAAAGAAAAAAGAAATCAAACTCATTATTAATTGTTTGCAAGACTGGTGAAGGTTTGAAACCCTATCAGTGAGCTGGACAACATGCATTGTTTTTATCATATTTGACTACCATAGGCAGATTTCGAAAGTATCTTAGAATAAAAAAAAACAATATTTAGCAAGTCTGATTTTTTTTTTTTTTAATCTTTCTTTTTATTATTTTTTTTAACAACTACTACTACTACTACTACTACTACATCAGCCCTATGACTGGAGAGTGGGGAGGACACAACTTGTAAAACAGATAATATCACAATATTCTGGCCTAAATTGCATTCTTTTATCACAGAAAGCTGCAAGCCACCAGACTGATAAAAATTAATTACCTGTCGTCGTCTTCCAGTTTTGTTATTTAAAATGCCACCAGTTTCCTGGATTACAAGCTAGGCAACACCAGGTAATGCCTTATGCCTGTTCTCCATGCAGTCAGATCCAAATAGTTGATACTAGTCATGTTGCAAGCAGTCAAGTCACTTCATATACAATCAAGCCAGGTTTTCCTTAATTTTCCATGCACCCTTAAGCTGAGATATCCATGAGTGGAAAAAAAAAAAAAAAAAAATTGCCAACGAAGTTAAACATAAAAACAAAATTGTTTAATTTATATTATGCAGTAAGTTTGACATTGAAAAATTCCATTTCTCTTTCAGTTTGTCAGAGAGTCATTTTTAGGAGTGTCAAGTTGGATTCAGTGTTTAAGTTCAAGAGGTTTTCTCGAATCATGTGCTGCAGTTGAAAAAAAAAATTTGCTGGGATGCAAAATCTTATATTGAAATCTGTTGTAAACTAACATCAACTCCATCTAACATGGAAACTAGTTGTTTCTGTAGTCTTTTTCATCTTCACCATCCATCCAAATTTCATTAATTACTTTTTCATGTTAGTCTATTACATATTCTTGGGAACTCAATCTCATTGGCCAACTCCTTTTTCTTTATTTGATTCTTTTTTATATATAGAAACTGTTTTTAGCCCCTCAGCGACAGAAGCTCTAAGTTGGAAAAAAAAAAATGCCTGAGTAGCCTCTTTGACATTCTCCATTAGTGGTGCCTCAGGTGATTAACATTAAACTAGTCCCTTTTCAAAAGAAGGCAAAGCCTGGGAAGGTGGCCCTTATAGAACTGCACCAGATCAGCAATGTACTGCAGTCAACAGGAAAAAGTCCATTACAAGAATGGTTAGACTCTGTTGACTTGTGGGGCTGAGGGAAAAAATCTCCCAGCTAAGCTCCTCCTCTGGGGCACATCTTTTTAATCCCATTTTCCGACCCTAGTGTCACATCTTCTCACTGTGGAAGCGAGATAAATACAGACAGAAGCCAACTTCTTTCATTTTACTCCCACTGGCTCTTGATTGCATCACCCATTATTATTGAGCACAAGTGTACATTGGGACTCTTTGAACCCCCCCCCCCCTGCTTCCTATTGATTAAAACAATTTTAATTACAAAATATATGTAAGTATTAACGGTTAATACTCGTGTTATTGGCTGATTCTTCACTGTTAGGACATGCACATAAAATCAATAGTGAACTTCATTTTATTTTGGGGTATCATTCAATTCTTGTGATAGACATTTATGTTTGTAAATTGTTTGAAATTCTATTTCAGATAATGAATTGTCTGTGTCTTCAGACAAACTGATTAGAATCTCACAGCAATTTTTTTTTATCTAATTGTTATTTGTGTTCCCATTTTGAAATAGTTGGCTCCAATGATCTAAATCCATAAATGACATTTGAAAGTGTTACTTATCACTAGACTTTTGGGAAAAAGTGCATGTACCTTTTCTTGACCACTAATGATAATTACAAACTAATAAACTTATTCATTATGACAAACCATTCTCTGACAATGCAGGATGGATGGAGGTAGCATCTAAAATCAATTCTCCATTTATATTTAAATACTATTTCTCTCTAAAAGAGAAAAGTATTTTGTTTGAAGTATTGTTGGTAAATGAATATGTAAGTGTATAAGAATGCTGTTAGCAATGTAGAATACTGGAATTAATTATCAAAGACATTTACGATCCCGGTTTTATTAAACAGTAAGTTCTTATTAACTGATTTATATGTGAATAATTTTGAAAAATAGATATATTACATAGAAAAATGCGAGCATGAAAAGTAATATAGTTAAGATTAAACGTAGAAAAGTAAAGGTCTAGTTGTTAAACCTGAAAAAGACAAGATATTCTTATAAAAAATATAATAAATTTATAACTTCAAATATTGCAGCATTAAGAATTGAATATATGATAAATTAAATTTTTAAAAGAATTCTTAATTTTTCAATATTTTGTTATAAGTTTATTATATTTTTTACTAGAATATCTTGTCTTTTTCTTTTCTAGTTTTAACAAGTCCTTTTACTTTTCTAAGTTTAATTTTAACCATATTACTTTACATGCTTGCATTTTTCTATGTAATCCACGATTTTTCCAAGCTTTGCTTTGAAATGGTTTTTTCTTTTTTGTGTTCAATATCATACACATTGTCAACAATCCATTAAAAAAATTATACTAACTTAAATTGACTAAATAAAAAAAAAATCAAATAAAAACGTAATTAAGTAAATAAACAGAAAGAAGGGACAAAAAAGAGAGAAACAGAATTAACAGGCGACATCATAAGCAAAAGATTATCAGCCCTAGCACGGCAAAGAGTATCACTTTAGTTAACTCTCCCAAATAAGATGACATGCGAGCGACATTCTCGCTATGATTTATGACGGAAAAGTTGCTATGGTAACCAACAGTACATCAGAAGAACTCGTCTCTCACATTCCTTACTTATACTGAAAACTTTTGAACACCAGTAATTTTATTATAACTTGTCTTAATGAACGAAAATTAAAAATTTTTATTTGAAAACATAGCTAAGAAGGTGACCTATGAACATTAAAAATTGTTTGAAATTTGATCGCAAAATTAGTGAGCGGTGACGTTTTAAAGCAGTTCTAAATGAGGAAAACTAACACTTAACCATATATTCAAACATAGTAGTGTTTGATAAATATTTATAATTTAAATACGACCTTTTGTTTTTGTCACTTCATCATCCTAATATTCTACATTGCTAACATTCTTCTTGTACACTTAAATGTTATTTTTCCTGTGGTTCTTCTTGAAATGCAATTTCTGACACAGTAATCTATATATCTATAAAAGTGAGAATGTGTGTGTGAGTACTTCTCAACCTATATATACTCAACGAATTTTTGATCTACAAACTTGAAATTTGGTATATATGATATTTAGACATGTGGAAAACTTAATCGGTTTTCATCTGGAAAAATAGGGCTGCTAAGGGGGATCAAAATTGAAAAATTGGTACTTGGTGAGGGGGGGAGTAATCAGTTTTATCTGTTTGTCAGCTGTTTCATATTGTCATGAATTACTTGTTAAGTAGGTTTGTAAACACTTTTTAAAGATTGTCAAGCTGGCCTAATGGTTATGGTACTTAACTTGCTGTCTTTACATTTTGGTTTCGATCTCAGCTCTTTTTTTTTTTTTTTTTTTTTTTTTAAGAAGTAAATTGTTTAGAAAAAAAAAATTACTCGTAAGCACATGTCTCAATTTTTTTTTTGTTGTCACTTCACTTTTTAAAGGAATTTAACATTACGTTTAATACCTACAGCATTTCTGTTTATAATAAATAAGAATTCTGTATTAATTAAAATATAATTTTGATGCATATTTTATGATCAGGCAATGCCAGGCGACCAGCTAGTGCTCTAATACTATTTGAAAAGATATGAATACTCTTTTATCAACTTTGTGTAAAATAACTCGTTAAATGAATTGTTTACAACGGATAAGGTTTCAATTGAAATCAATTCTCATCATTGTTTCTATTTATTTTCCTCCTATGAAGGCAAAGTTAGACACAAGGTTGGTTTTTTAATATGGAGCGAATCTAGCTCCCCAAAAAGGGATACTCTGGATTGGAACAAAAATAAAAATTGCTTCAGTTTAGAGAAACATCTTCAGAAACAAGAAATAAAGTTTAATATCAGCAGATACTATACTTTGCTCCTAGCTAAAGGGGTAAGGAACTTTATTTGGTTTAAAATCTTTATTTTTTCCAGGTGTTGGACGTTTTTGTTGGTTTTTATGAAATAGCTCTCCAGTGTTCAATTCAGGGATAGCTTTTAATCCAGATTTGAAGATATTCTTGGATTATCTCTTTCCAAGTCTTAGGTTGGCACCTTCCTCATTTACCAATCTTGGATCTGAGCTTCAATCTATGCCCCCCCCCCTCGCCAAACTGGCCGAAACCACTATCACTAATTTCCCACACTCTTTATCTGTGCCTAAACCTAAATATAGATTCCACGAACAAAGCTCCTTTCTTAGAACTGCATGCCTGTGGAACTCTCTTCCGATTGCCTGCTTTCCAGCTGACTACCACCTGATTGTCTTCAAGTCCAATGTAAACAATTTCTTCATGAACCGTCCCCCCTAAGTAATCCAATTTACAAAATTCCAAGTACTTATGTTTACTACACTATAAACACATTGACTAATGTATACCCATTAACCCTTATCCTCGAGTGGCCTCCGGGCCTTGATAAGTGGTGATTCCTGTGTTAACAAAAAAATTAATCTGCTAAGATAAGTTATCTCTTATGTGAAGTATTAAAAATCATATGTGTAATTGTATATTTAGCGAAATGATGCTGTGATGTTATCTGCATAGCAGTGATATTGACCAATCAGAATCCACCTTGAGATGTTCATTGCTTTAAGGAGCCTGAAAAAGTACATGTCTAGATGAGTTCAGTCTTTGTATGATCAACCACTTTGGTTTATATGCCAAAACCAAAACAAGACAGCATCGAGTTTTGGTATCTTTAGTTTTTGGTAAGATGTCACGGGGTATCTTGTCTGTGATCCCTCTATTTTTACTTGATATGCTATGAAGCAGGCATATCAAATCTTCTCACTTAGGATGGAGGAAGAGAAGTATTATTCTTATAAATATTATTTAGGATGATTACAGGTTTTTGTAAAGAGACGAAATAAGCTATAAACATTATCTGAAATTGCAGAGAAAATATGGATCTAATAAAGAAAATAGTCTTCATTTTTCTTTAGACAATTTTAGCTCCATGCAAATAAGTAAAACAGATTTCATTTTTCATCCGTATGCCAAACTCATAAGTAGATTAAGTTTAAAAAAATTTTTTTTGTTTCATTGGTGGATAAAACGTTCATCTTTAGTTCTAATATTTTGTGCTATCTTTCAGGGTTTAAATCTCATTAAAACAATTGTTTTCTTTTCTTTTTATAGCGTTCAAGTTACTTCCCAACTGATATTGTCATCATATGCCTGATGATTAGCTAAAAGTGCTAAATGTAATCTATATATATAAAAGCGAAAATGTATGTGTGTATGTATGTTCACTTTTCCACAATGTCTGCAAAAGGCTTATTTCGGAAAAGCGCTCGCTCGCTTCGCAACTTCTTAAAACTTTTTATATCATCCATAAATTGTAATCTCAGAGTTACCCACAGACCTCACCTGTCTATTTAATTTTATTCACTTTCAAACCTTAATTGTTCCACATTTCCCGCATCGGCACGCGTTACATTCGCTTTTCGGTATAAACAAAAGCGAAACTCGACTCTAATCACAGGCCCAGAGCCAGTGTCGACTTCGTCATATCAGACAGGAGACCGGGTTTTTCAAAACAAACAATCGACCTCATTAAAAACTGTCCCGCACAAAATCGCCGTCACGTCAATCAAAAACGAGCACCTGTTTGTTTGTTTTTTCACACTTTACTGCGCATCGTAAAAGCTTCCGGTTTTTTTTCAAACCCACCTCTTTTTTTTCACACACACCGAAAAACACCTGGACAACGCCGGGTACCCCTCGCTAGTCCATTATATAAATGAAAGTTGTTTGCGTGTTTGTATGCTTGCTAAAACTTTCATCGTGTTCATCGTACAGGTACCAACTCGGCATCATTACAAAGACCAATCTCTCAGATAAATAATATATAAAAATTGCAAAAAATGGTCAATTATTTTGTATAGAAATAGTTTTAAATAAAATGGGGGATCAGTTAAAATCGTCTCTTTCTAAACAATTTCAATAACTGTGCATGCGCCAGGCATTGTTCTTTGAATTTGTTTAAATAAAAGAATTTCCAACGTGATTTTACAATCAGCACTGTGGTCCAGTGGATTAAGAGGTTGTCTCATAAGCATTAATTTTGAGGTTTGCATACACCTATTGGTGGTTTTTTTCTCTTTTGCATTTAAACTGGGTTATTTTGTAATTTCGGCAGCTAATTATATTCAAGCATAAAAACAATTTCCTTATTTTTTTTTTTTTGTCAGAGGTTTAAATTAACTGAGGGTTAAATTTTTATATAAAAGAAACAAAAATTCCAATCCAATTACAATTCTTTAATTAAAACAAAGAAACAAACAAAAGAAACAAACTTTTTCATTTACATTTCTTTAAAGTTTTTTTCTTTTGCATTTAGACAAGGTTAAAAGTTTTTTTTAAATATTTTTTTTTTTTTGTACTTTGTATTATTTATTTGGCAATTTTTATTGGTGATTAATAAGAAAAATGTTTTAATTTATTTCGAGGGTTATGTAAATCACTTTATTTTACATTGTAACTACATTTTTGTTTCTTTTAATACCACAATAAGTCATAAGTAATCATTTTGAAAACATAAAAACGTTTAGTTCGGTTTTAAAAAATTCTACTTATTTCCAGTATGGACTGTAAAGTAACATGTTCGTTGCAACGGACCAGAAAGTCACACATACACATATTAAACTAAAATTATGTTTAAAATACTGATTTTACTACATTATGACATCATAAGCACTAGTGGTCATGTGGGTAAAAATGTTTGACTAAGTTTTTTTGTCTTCTTTCCCTCTTCTGTGTTTTTTTTTTTTTTTTTTTTCGATCATATGGGCACTCCCTGCTATTTTAATTGAAAGTAAAGTTATTTTTATTTATTTATTTTTTTTTATTTTATCTTTTTGGGAGGCGGGGGAGTATTTTTTCTAGTGCACGAGTAACAAAATGTGCTCAATATCCAGAGAACCGTTTCTTTTCGTACGCTTTCTGCTGAAATATCTGCTGGGGAGGTTTTCACATACTTTTTTTTTTTTTTGCGATTACATTTTCATGTTTTTATCCATTCTTTTATTTTTTAAATTGTTTTGGGGGTATCGATGAAAGTGCTGAATATCCTTAGTATAGCAGGTGCCCAAACCAAACTTCATGTCAACCCGGGCAATGCCGGGTATCCATGTTAGTCAGTTATAAGAGTATCCTGGAGGTTGAAGATTCAATCCTCAGTACAAGTGATGTTAGTAATATGATTACGGCTTAAGACTTCTACACGATTCTGAATGATAGAACGAGAGCAAGTTACTCTCTGAATTGAATAAAATGTTCTGTTTGAAATTCTAAACGGATTAGAATTCAACATGGAGATTTTGAGTTTGACACACCTTAAAAAGGTCAGAGGTTACATCAGCTGAGATGTTGTAAAAATAACATCCATGGTAAATCTCAATAATACACATTACTAATTTTCATCTGAAAAATTTCAAAACATACCTGCCAAATGTGTTTTTTGTTTTGACCATTTTATTTTCTTGAGTGAAGAGCTGTTCTTGTAATAGAACAATTTTCCAAAAAGGGATGGCAAAAGAAATAACTGTCGTAGAGAAAAGAAAATAATCCAATTACAAATATTAAATGTAGTTGTCCCATGAAAAAATTGGCAGCATCGGTCAAGTCAGAGGAGCTTTGAATTGTCAAAAAAATTCCAGATAGTATTAATCCAGTCGGGTCCAGAAGAGAATATCTTTCTTGGGTGAAGATGAAAAGCTATGACTGAAGAATTAAAAAATTTTGGTATCCGATTGGTTTGTTCTTTATCCCCCTTGGTTCTAAAATATAACCCTCCAAATCTTTGTGATCATGTCCTGCTTTTGTTAAAAATGTTGCAACATTTTTCATCAGATAGCACTTTTTAGAGTTGAATAATATTTTCCGACTTCAACTCCTTGAGCAAGGCTATTACATTGATTTCAACTTTGGCTTCATGATTCCACAGTCCTTGCATGTGATGACGTTATTTTTCAAATTGATTACTTCATTTCTTTTCACTTAATTGATCCCCATTTATTTTAGGTTTTCATAATGCAGCTCATATCGCGTCTGGTTTACAGGACAGAAATAACGCTGAGGATGGGAGTTTCCAGTGGAAAAATTAACTCTGAAATTGGACTACCTTCCTATTTATATATACTTTTCGTAAATGAAAAAATATTTCATTAATAACACATTTTTGTTGCTTTCTCCTCTACAACGTGCAACGATGGCAAAATTGCAAGGTTCAACTTTTAAAAGACGCGTGTTCCTGAAATCTTACAAAATAACACAATTGAACAAGAATCAATAACTCCAGAAGTCTTTATTGTCACTAGTGTAAAAAAAAATAAATATGGCTGCAAGAGAATATTCAGTGAATATTTTTTTTTTTTTTTTTTTTTTTAATAGCTCCTTCACTTAAACGACCCCCACATTAAATTAATTGCATATGAATTGCATTGCTTCATCATTAGCTAATCATTGTGCGATGATTAGGGCTATGATAACAGCATATTCTTTTCCTTGTTTTGATTCTCAGGTATATATATCCATTGATATCATATATACTTTTCTGTTGAGTGATGTGGTTCTCAGTTGATTATGTCTGTGTTGGATTTATACTTGAGAGTAAAAACAATGAAAAGAATATTCTGTTGTCCTAGCTCTAGTGATCATATACATATTGATATATTTATCTGTCGCAGTTTAATTCCTGCCTTGCAAGTATTGAAGAGTGAAGGATCAAAGACAATTATGGAGGAAGGAAAGGTTGGAGTTAAACCTTAATGATTTTGAGGACATGGGGAAATGATAGCACTGATATTTGAAATTTTAATTTTACAAAATAGTGCTTTATGTATTCTGTCACACATAATTAAATTATGCGACTTGTCCTCTTTATTTCCATCTTTATCATCCCGCCCATTTTTTCCTTGGACTTTCCCTGTAAACTGACCCTGTCAATTGTTTAGATGTAGAACAGTCAAAGTAGCAAGCTTAGTTCACAGGAGAAAGCAAGGAAAACGTGGGAGAAAATAATGGATTTCAGAGAAAGAGGGATTAATAAAGACCTGGTCAGTGATAGATCAGTTTGGAAATCAATTTCTAAAAGCTGCTCAACACATGCCAGCATGCAAAATGAATGTTAAACCGAATGCGAGGATGATCATGATTAAGCGTATTTCTACTTGGGAATAAAGGGGCTACTATTTGAGATTGTGTTTAACGACTGGAGATTTTAGCAGTGAGATGTCTGTTTCACATTATCTTTAAACTTCTGCAAGTTAATACAGTAAAGGAAGCAGTAAACAGGGAGGAAATTTCAAAGTCTAGCAGCCCAATGGAAGAAACTATTATAATAGGTTTTTCTGTATCTTAGGGACCTTAACAGTGAAGGGATAGGATTTTGCTGATTGTCTGTTTAGTAAAGAGTTGGGGGACGACATCTTTCAATATTTTCACTAATTTCTTAATTACGGATATGAACACTCGACAAGACCCACCTATACTAATTGCTTATTCCTAGTTCAAATTCTTTTGTGATCATTGACTTTCCAATCTTGTTTGGAAAGGAATGAATCCACAATTTTCTTCCAAGAAAAAGTGATATTAAATGAATAGAGTTTATTTAGTAGCATTAAATAATTCCAATGTGCCGTAAAACTGACGAACCAAGTTCAGAGATTTCTATTATTGATCATTCCATAGTTTATTACTTTGTTTTCTTTTTTAAGATTAATCTGTTTGCAACATTGAAAGTGGAAGTCTTTTTTTTTTTTTTTTTTTTTATGAAAGTCATTCTCTACAAAATGTGAAACCATTTGATGTAAGGAGCTATGAAAAATGATTAATGCAAAGATGTCTATTGATCAAGACTGATGACTTGTAGAAGACCACTAGATGATCAACAAGGAATCGTAGATTAGCTTAATGTTAATGATGCCCATCTGAGTAGTCCTAGTTGATTTTTATTTTTGAGAATCGCTCCAGACAAGGCATGAAGCCACTTGTAAGGAACTGAAAAGAAACACTACTTTAAGATCAGATACTCACCAATGATAAGTGTCAGGTGGATAGATTCCAATCTAGACAAAAACAGCAATTCTTCCCTCCGTCAGAAACGTCAGTCATGGAATGTGAGGACTAAAGAGCAAAATTAAAAAAAAGCAAGAGTTATGAGGTTGTCAAAAGTAAAGCCAAGGTTTGCATTCTGACTCCTGTTTTTTACAACTTGAGCATTGCTCATCTACTGTTCTACCTCTTTGGGATCTTCCGATCACTTGATGTTATTTACTTCGTTCCTACTGCAATGACGAAAGGTTGTGAAAGCTACTGCTTCCTAAAGGAGTAGCACTCTGGCTAATCAAAAGTTGCCTGGGCAACAAAATTAAGGAATTGTAAGTTATGAGGTTGCTGAAAGTAAGCCCAAGGTCCATTTTCTACTCCCCTTTCAGCTGGGAAGTACAGCAATCTTTGACCATTACATCCCACTTTTGCCAATCTTGAGCTAAGACACAGAATATTACTAGCCAATCTTAATTCCATAGTCTAACACCAACTACTTGTGGACTTGATACTGTTGTTGGTTCATCTTTGTTGTTACCCAGATCTTTAACTGCCCACTAACATATTTGCACCAACAAGGTAAAGAAGGGAAGTAGAAAGATATCAAGGATGAGTTCTTTAAGTGCTGAGCTGCAAGCTCCAACCATCATAGATGGTGTTTGAGAAGAATGGACAGCAAAGGTTGGAGATTTAATTGGTCAGGGAATTTCTGCCATAACTAATCAGTACTGTCAATCAAGGAAAAAGCCTATCAGGCATATGCATGCAGTATGACCATGTGTGAAAGTGAAAGCTGAGGGTTGAGGACATGCATTGCATGGGGAGAAATGATATGAGAATGTGATTGATGTGGAATGTGATTCTTAAAGACCAGTTTAGTTCTGATAATCTCAGAGGAAGATTAAATCTGGTCAGTATAGTGATATATGTGGAGAACAGACTTTGATGTTATGGCCACTTTGAGAGTTCTTGGGTTAGTCGATGCAGAATAGTTAAGATAGCGGGTTCAGTTCATAATGGAAGACCACAGAAAACCTGGGAGAAAGTGATAAAAATATACTTGAGAGATAAATAAAGACCTGTCAGAGATAAGTTAGTTTGGAAATCAATTTCTAGAAGTCATTTAATGTGTGCCAGCATGTAAAACGGAATGTGATGATGATAATGATGATGGAGAGCTAAAATTGAAACGTGATCCACACACTGCAGTGCAGAAGACTGGAACACCAACAAAAATACAGCTGATACGCATCTAAACGAATCCCAAAACCAATTTAACTTTTTTATCTTTAAGATTTGAAATATTTTTTAAATATAAAAATTAAAGAATGTAATTGCATTCTTGAGTTTTCAGGCAAAACGTTTTACAAATTATTGTACAGAATGAAAGAAACCTGGCATTACCCAAGAACAATATTTTGATACTTTAAAAGTCGAGAGCAAATTTTATTACATGCTAACAAACTAATTCATATTGATACACCGGTTCTTGATAGATCGTCGAAGTTAAGCAATGTTGAACCTGTTCAGTACTAAAACAAGTGACCATCTGCAAATTCCAGGTGCTGTATGTGCTCTCCGTTTATATCGGCATTGTTTCCAGTTGCCTAGCACTTCTCTTTGCCATTAAACTTAAGCAGTGCCGACTCAGGGAAGGTGTGGTTGAGGATTGCGCAGCCCATGCCCCACAATTACCCTTACAAGGGTATCAATTATCTTTGGGAACTGAACGGAGACGTCAGCAGAGTACTGCATTAGTTGGGCCACACATTCGCTTCCAGTTTCCCTATTTTAGACAAGTGTGGCCACAATATCATATATAAAGTAAAGTTGGTAACTGATCTAATGACCTTTCTTTACATATTTCTATTCTATTCATTAAAATAAAATAAGTTGAATTTCAAATTAAAAATTACCACTATCAGATTAAAAATACTTTTTTTCTTGTACATAAAGTTAGTTTCTTTCTCGATTTTTATCATTGATAGATTTTTTTTCTAAAACATCAACATTAGAGTCTACTCCTAAGTTTTTGTTGGATCATTCCAGCATGTTATTAAGAACAATAAAATGTAATTCGATTTAATTCCTTTTAGAAAATTATTTAATCAGGTCTGAATGATTTTTATATATTTTATATATCTTTAAAATGGGACATAACTCTTTTTGCATCAATAGTTATTTTTCTTTGAAAAAAATCCATATATAGAGGCATCGTTTTAAATCAAACAAACAAAAAAAAACAAAAAAACTCTTAAATAAAAGCACTACTGGCAACACAGTGAATAAAGTTGTGATACTATGGTCGTCAAGAGCCAACACTCTGCTGAGCATTCGGAAGTGATTCAGGAAAAAAAAAGAAAAGATGTTGAAAATAAAAAAGCCATAATCCAGGACAATAGTAGTAAATGATTCACCATGGTGCACAAAAGGGGTAGGATGAATAATCAGCTTGGCTGATAGGAGTGGCTGATAGAACCAGCACAAAAGTAGTCAATTTCTATTGATCAGGAGTGACAGTGACTTTTAAATTTGCGACATTTGAGGTTGCAGCTTGGGCAAATGGAACCAGATCATAGTAGACGCAAGGTTAATGAGATGAGCTAATGACTTTGGGTAATGGTAATGATGGCTGAACAGACAAATCTGTTGGGTCTTAGCTGATATATTGGAAGTTAACTATGACGTAGGGGTTTGCTTTTTCTGTAGTAATATCACACACATTCCAAATTATAACTGATTTATGCACAATGTATCAGAGTTTGTTTTTTCTCTTCTGAGTTTGTATTCTTTTAATTTTTATACTTGCAAACTTCTCAAGATGAGAGGCCAGAAAAGACGAAGGAAAAGAAAACCACAGCACATAAGCATTGGGGTCAGTGGTTGTCAGAGTACAGTGTTCAATACATATCTTAAATCCGCACATAATTCTCTTACACATATTTTAAATCTGTTTGTTCAAACCTGAGGGACACATTTAGAAATGGATTTAGAAGTTGAGTCACTTCCATCTCCGATACATTTTATACTAACTTATAAAAGTAAGACTGTGTGTGTGTGTGTGAGGACACTTTTCAACTTATATACTCAACAAATCTTTGATTTACGGACTCGAAGTTTGGTATATAGGGTATTCAGACATGTAGAAAACTTTCTAATCGGTTTTCATCCAGAAAAAAGGGCTGTTACGGGGTCAAGATTGAAAAATTGGTACTTGGGAGTTATCAGATTTTTATCTGTTTATCAACTGTTTCATGAATATGAATGGGTGCACATGGTAGATTCCTTATGTTAAGAATAAGTAGGTTTAAAAACACTTTTTAAAAATTGTGTCAAGCTGGCCTTATGGTTATGGTACTTGACTCACTGTCTTTAGGTTTTGCTTTCAATCTCAGCTTGTATTTTTTTATTTATTTTTTTTTGTTACTTACAAGAAGTGAACTATTTAGAAAAAAGCAATACTCGCATGGATATGTCTCGGTTTCTGTACGGATTAAAATATAATATTTATGCATAGTTTACAACCGGGCAATGCCAGACGACCTGCTAATTTATGTATAAAGTCCTTTACGTATGCATGTTGAATTTGTCGTTGGATGGCCAGGCTGATATTAGTCAGAAAGAGAAAAAGATTTCATTAGATCATTCCTCTGACACATGCTGTCCCTAAAAGCTTCTGAAATTCTTCCGGGTGTCACTCTCTGACCTTTAAATTTATTCCACTAAAATATGTAAACACGCTGGCCAGCATTTTTTTTTTTTTTTTTTTTTTTTTTTTTGCACAGTGATCACCACTTATCAAGGCCCGGAGGCCACTCAGGGATAAGGGTTATTGCAAGTACATCACGTTAGTGAGGAGATTTTATGAAGTGTTTAATTAGGGGGGCGGTTCATTAGGAATTTGTTAACATTAGACTTGAAGACATCCAAGTTGTAGTCCGGAGGGAAGCAGGCAGACGGAACAGAGTTCCACAGGCGTGCAGTTCTAAGAAAGAAGCTTTGCTCATGAAATCCGCGTTTTGATTTAGGTACAGATATAGAGTGGGGGAAATTTTTCACAGTGGATTCAGCTAGACAGGTGTTTTTCGTGAAAGATTGGTGAGGGGGGACCAGGGATTGGAGTTCAGACGAGCACCTGCCATGAAAATAACGATAAAACAAGGACAGGCTCGCAACGTCTCTTCTGTGGGAGAGGGGTTGCAGGGTAGAGAAAAGGGCATCCCCCACTAAACCACAAAGTCTATTTTGTACTCTGTCAAGGCATGATAGGCTGTTTTTGGCAGCTCCTGCCCAGATATGGCAACAGTATTCCATCCTTAACCGTACTTGGCTTTTATATAGATAGAGAATTGCATCAGTAGTGAGATATCTTCTGGAGCGGTAGAAGGATCCCACCATCTTTCCTGTGACCTTGGCAACAGACTTGATGTACGTGTTCCATTTCAGATCAGGAGTAAAGGTCAAACCCAGAAGCTTGTCAAAACACGGGGCCTCACCCAGCCGAGAGCCATCCATCACAATTGATGCCAGCTGGGGATCAGAGCGTTGATGATGTAAGGATAGGAGTTTGGTTTTGGATGCATTAAAGGTAACTAGCCACATCTTCCCCCACTGAACCACGTGCTCGAGATCAGAGGAGAGAGAATCCGAGAGAACTTCGTCATTTACAGCCTTTGATGTGTTGCCGTAGATGGTCGTGTCATCAGCATAGATGTTAACAAATGATTTAAGTATGTGTTTAGGGAGGTCATTGATGTAGATCAGGAAGAGAGTTGGGCCCAGGATTGACCCCTGAGGGACTCCAGCATTTATATTGCAAGCCTCCGATTTTTGTCCATCTACCACTACTCTTATGAGCCTATCGGAGAGAAATGATTTAATGTTTGAGAAAACATTTCCAGTTATACCGTAGCTGGAAATCTTGTGAAGTAGACCCTTATGCCATACTTTGTCAAAGGCCTTTGATATGTCAAGAGCAATTGCCCTAACATACTTTTGTGGTGCATGCGAATGGTAGATGTTGCAAGTGACAGATGTCCGAGCAAGAAGAATATCTGAGTTGGGCCGGTATATCTCTTTGGCCAATGTGGGTCCTTGGGTTCTTAGCTAAATAATTGTGTTAATTGGACTTATAAAGGTTGTTGTTTTTGAAAGCAGCTATCTTTAAACTGAAATAAATCGTAGAAAAATGTTTTTATTACACAAATATATGGTTTATTCCAAAGATTAATTTTTGACATAAATTAAATACAATTTTGGGCACTCCCCCCCTCCCCGCCCTATTCTGCATGAGTTCATATGTATATGACATAATCTAGAGGTTCAATTTTCACAAACTCCATGCATTAAATTAAGCTGTTACTCAATGTTGTCTATCAAGTAGTCTATTGTGTCTAGTTTATGTCCATAGACATGGGAATTTACATATCCCCAAAGAAAATCATCTAATGGGATTAAATTATTCGTCTATATGTCCCTCTAAATAAATTGATTATATCATTTACAATTTGTAAACACTGCTCAGATGTTAGTCTGTAATTATGCTGGAATTGTAAATGTACAATGTGAAAATTTTTCAGCTGAAATCGCTAACAGCGGATCAAATCAAATGCCTTATTTTCATCACAGAATTACAATCTCAGATGACGCTGACATATGCACACGTCTAATGTCTATGTTGGAAAAAGGCAATGAAATGACAGTGGAAATTCTGACCACAGAATGTCAACGTTTAATAAACCTTAAACGACACACTACAATGGTGCAACAATAATAATGTTCTATTAACACCTCCGTTAGATATTTTTCCTAATGGAAGCAAAAACTAAAATCATTGCACACGCCTCCAAATCATCGACACCCACTGAACTAAAACATAGCCAAATCAAGAAAGAGACTAGCAATGATCTATGCTATGAAGAAATTCAGCAAAATGCTATATCACACATCACAAACGACAAAACCCCTAACAAGTATTTTTGGTATGAATAAAGGAATTCCAGTCGATACAGCAAACCGTTTACAAAAATGGATAACTATGCTTTTACATTATGGCTTTTACATAAAATTCTTGCAAAATTGGCCAGGCAGATTCATCTCTTTCGATCAAAAAATAGTGGAAGACACCATCATCACTGCTATATCGGTGAAACCTGAGGTTGTTTCTGGACTTGTTTCCACACTAAGACCAATACCTGTCACTTCAGAGATGATCCAAGAGGCTACAGTCGCAGATCCATTATTACATTTTCATTTCACAGGTTGCTCCAAAAACATGCACTAACCAGTAACTTCAACTAAGTTTGCCAGCAAAAATCTTTATCCAAGATCAATGAATTCTTTTTTTTTTTTTTTTTTTTTTTTAATTTTTCAATTTGAGTAGAATAAAATACGCATCAAGTGCGCTTGAAAGCCAAATCACAGCGTAATATAAGGAAAAAAACAAATATTTTACTTGTTTGAAATTTATAACATAAATATATTTCAGAGCTAAACTCCATCCTCAGTATGTTGTTTTCTATCTTTTCCTTTCTTCTTTCTCTACATGTTGTAAAGTTTGAGAAAGAAAAGTGCGTTTGTAAAGAGCTGTGCGTTGTATCTCAGCGGTTGTATTTTTGAAATGTTGGAACAGTGTTTAGGCAACGCAAGAATAAGGTCAAGGACGTGATTTCCATATATAAACGTTGATTTAATTTGAATAAGTATTCATGTTATAAATTTTAAACAAGTAAAATATTTGTTTATTTTCCTGATATAACATTGTGATTTGGCTTTCAAGAAGACATATATATATCTATAATATAAAGCTGAATGTGTGTGTGTGTGTGTGTGTGTGTGTGTGTGTGTGTGTGTGTGTGTCTGGTCACGTATAGGCTCCTATATGGTTGGCTATTTTAAAAAACTGATTACATATAATGATAGAAAATGTATCGAGACACAGGAATGGATATGTTTGATCCTGCAGAACGGTGGTTCATTAAAATTATGGAGTCTATGTTCGCGCCTGGTCCACAAGTATGGAAATAAAAAAAAAAAATTTTAATTAAAAAAAAACGTTTACAAGTGTTTTTGATATAGATGTACATAAGAATACTTTGATAAGTATGTTTTAACTTAAATACGGACGGTATAATAAAATTGTGGGGTCTGCGTTTGCGCCTAGCCTCCATAGAATGGAAATAGACACAAACTTTAATGAAGACTTTTCATATCTATCTACGTAAGTATACTTTGATAATTATGTTTCAGTTTGAAGAAATATGGTATAATAAAATTATGGGGTGTTCGTTCGCACCTGACCTCCATAGAATGGAAATATGTCACAAAGTTTAACAAGGTTTTTTAAAATAGATTCACAGAATATTGTGATAAGTGTTTCAGTGGAGCCGGTATGGTATAATAAATTATTGGGCTTATCTATTTTATTTTTACTTTTATCATATTTTGCTTTGGTTTTGATACCACTGAATGCGAAGCTATCTCTTTACAACCATTCCTTTTCATAACTTATCATACTTTAATAAATCAGAGTCCATTTTCTGTAGGTTGTTTTTGAACCCAGTCAACGAAGTGTACTTTTGCTAGTATGTATATACATATATATATGTATATATATATGCGTGTATATATATGTGTGTGTATATATATGCATATATACACACATACATAACTAATATATATATATATATATATATATATATATATATATATATATATAGTTTATTTATTTTTGTTAGCGGTACTTTTTGAATGAATTCAATTATTTATACGAAAGTGCATTTTTACCTAAATGCGAGTTTGGAATAATTTTCCCTTAGACCAATTTTGTGCCCCCCAAATAGGGAGCGGCATATGTATTGTTTTTAAAATATAATTATCCACTGACACGTGTTTTGTCGTCTATGACTTATCAGAGTGGCTGAATCTAACGTGATTCAAAATCGGGACCTCATGATCAGAAGCACGAAATATAAATATTAAAATGTTGAAGACAGTTTGTTTCCAATGTGAAAAGAATGTATATTTAAAGAAATTGAGCTACTAACAGTTATTATTTTTAAGTTTTGCTTATCTCTAATACAATAAAATGATAACGATTTCCCCCCCTGCAAAAAGATATTATAGCTTGGAAAACAATAAAAATTCAATATGTTCGCACAGGCTCCCTATATCTTTGCTTTTATTTAGTATTGTATCTTTATAAATTCCGACAAAATCTACTCACCTAAACAACACACTTATAGAGTTGGTAATAGAATACTTACCCGTCTAATTACTTTCTCCTCATACATTCCCATCATACACCGACAGGGATTATTACATTTTATTTGTTAGCGTTTTGTAGAATTGGAAAAATATGAAAAGAAGTCTCCTTCTAACATTTAAAAACAGCTTTATTGGTTATCTTCGTTAATAAGAATGAGGAAACGGGTTAATCGTAGAAAGAGTTTCTGAATAGAGATGATTATACAGGCCTGTTGAAAGAGAGAAGAGTTCATGTATGTTTGTGTCTACGGTAATAGTGGAAACGTGCGTCACGAATGATTAGAGACAGTCCTATAGCATGAGAAAGAAAGTTCACGTATGTACTGTATAGAAGTCCGTGTGCGGAGGTTGCTATGCTGGGTTGTTTGTAGTCATGTCTTAGTCGAACCCCAGGCCCAAAGATCCGATGAGTTCTACTAAGTCACAAGAGAGAAATTGGGGATGTCAGGTCCATTCCACGTGGAGTTATTGTCCGTTCAAGATCGAGAGAGAAAGAGAGAGAGTGTGCTGCTGGTTTAACCTTTTATATACTCAGTCACGTGACTGAGAGCTGGCTTCTGATTGGACACGCCAGGAGGGAAGTGGATTCAAAATCTCCAGCTACGAGAATTTGCTCCTGCTTATGTTTGTTGCAATTTCGTCTGCTACAAATACCCCCTTGTTTGGATTGGTTTTTGGAAGAAAACCAAACATGTTTATCTTAATAAAAGAAAAATTCTTTTATGTGTGTTGGTCTGTGACGGTAAGCTGTATATTAGAAAATACGAAATAGTGAGGATTTTGAATATCTCCGTCTGTGACAGTTGCTTGTAAAATCTGCTTTTATCAACATGAGACTTGTTGCTATGAACGTGTTTAAATTTGTTTCATAGAATTGTATAAACTTTATTTAAATTTGAATTATTCCAGTGGAATTTGAAGTCATTAAGCTGATGTTGCTTGTTGTCAAATGTCGGTAACGGATTGTTTTGTTGACAGGTTTACTTCTGAAATTACCCCCGATGGCGGTTGTGAAAAAGTAAATGTTTCGAGTTATCTAGTAACGAATTTGTGTTTTGACTTGAATGTTTGGTGAAGAGTTGCTTATTTTTTCTGTGAAAAAAAAAAAAAAAATGGTAGCTTTTCAATGAAAAGAATTGTGTGTGTGTGTGTGTGTGTGTGTGTGTGAAATAAATTTGCGAGAGAAATGTTTCTTGTAGAGAATATTTACACCATGTGTGTGCAATGTTGTCAAGTTAATCCATTTTACATTCTAAATATTCTCTGGAGTTAAGTTTATGCCGGAAGACTGCTTCAATGTCACAAATATTTACAGCACGTGCGTTTAATGACGTCAAGTTGACCCTTTTCTTTTCGTTTGGAGCCGTTGTTTTTCAGTTTAAAAACGTCCAATGAAAGAAAAGATGTTCGTGCATGTACCGCATGGAAGTTCGTGTGCGAAGGTTGCTATGTTGGGCTGTTTGTAGTCACGTCTGAATCGAACCCCAGAGCCAAAGGCAGGGTGAGTTCTGCTGAGTCACAAGAGAGAAGCGAACCAGGAAGGAAGTGTATTCAAAATCTCCAGCGACGAGAATTCGCTCCTGCTTATGCTTATTGCAATTTTGTCTGTTACAGTTTTCCTCTTTGCACCCCATCTCATTTCGACGAAAATAATATCGTCTCTAGCGATTTCAATGGCTGTTTCTTTCATTCCGTCAATCCATCATTCTCTTTCACTATTTCCGAACGGTTGCATAGCGTATCAAGTTATTTAAAACATGGTTTACTGCTAACCGCATCATGTTCATATCACACAGAGACTAATACAAATAACAGACTACTACTGCTCCGTTAATTAGCATTACACACATTTTTATACATTTTGTCTAATCGCTGAACGATTCGCGCACAAAGTTCCATACCAATGGTCGACACCAACAGCACACACATTCTTCCCATGATAGTGCCGTCGCACTTTTTTTCCTCGCATTATATTGTAAGTTGTATCGGGTAATAGAAAGTTTGAGATTTTTCATTTTGTGTAATGACTCGGGAACAACTCGTCTCTCCGTCTTGGTTTCAGCCGTCTTCCGCTTTTGAAATATTTTATATCTTCTTTTTTCCCTCCAGAACTGTCCTCCATCCTGATTAGCTAAAACCTCTGGTCGCATAGAGAGGAATGAAGGAAGGAAGGAAGGAAGAAAAAGGGAAGAATAGAAAGAAAGAGAAATAGCCAGAGTATACTGTTATGGTAATAGTAGTAGTAGTCTTGGCTTCACTACAATATTCATTCGTTTGGATTTCGATACAGTCGTCGAATAGCCGGGTCTCGTTTTTTTTTTTTTTTTAATATAAAACAGACGTCATTAGCAATAAATATTTACATTTCGTTATATATGACTCGCACAGTCGTAGACAATGAACTCATGTAAACAAAAATAATTACAGAACGATAGACACACGAGGTCTTGTAGCGGACCAGGATATAAATACCCTAAACTCGCTACAAGAAAAATTAATGAAACGAATTGAATGAAGGAAGCAAAGAACTCAAATGCTGGAATAAAATAAACATGTCGTTTATTTTCTGTTGAGAAATGAAAGTCTTGGGTGTACATGTGTTCATTAGGCCGTTGACGACTAGGCGCGTGGAAGGAAAGGGGAATGCAATAGAGAAATGCGAAGTGGCAAGCCGGCCTGTAGAAAGAGAGGGTTAAGCTCAGTAGAGAGTCGCACACATGTCTGTTTTGATGGACCAAAACGAAGGGGAGATAGAGTGAGAAAGTCAGTCGAGGTTATGGAGATAGAAAGCGTATAAAGTGTACGTACGGTCTGTTAGCTTTTTGTCCCACATAGTAGCAAGTGGTGTGAGGCACGCGGTCGGTCCGTAGACCGACCAGATAGGAGGCTGGTCTGAAAAGGGCTGGAAACAGCTTGTCTCTTGCTTTTATACTTGTTCCGGTGGTCTTTTGCGCATGTGTGGATTTCCTTTGAAAGGGGCAGTGACGTTGTCCATGCGTGCGTGTATGTGCGTACGTTAGCGTGTGTGTGTGTATACATACATACGTTAGCGTGTGTGTGTACGCGAACGTGAATATACGTATGTGTGTGGACGTGGGCGCGTATGTTTGTGTGCGCACATGTATATGACAAGTAATATGACTTGAAATGTGAACATGTGTATTTGTGTGAGACTAGAAAAGGCTCGCGCAGTCTGCGTTTGTTTATTAATAAGTTTTGGTACAGAACAAAAACAATATTTTTGTCGATAAAGTTACTGTTTTTATAACTATCGCATATTTTTTAAAAAAATGTCCTGTATCGTTTGGCTAGGAGTAAGGTGTACTATCTGTTCTTACATTACATTTTATCGTCCCCCACTCCCGTGGTCGTTAAAAATCGCACTCTACATTACAAATTGAACATTAACAAATCTTTTTGGACTGAGGTAATTTACATTTTGGTACCGATCCAGAGTGCCTCTTTCTTGGAAGGCCAAAAGGTTTTGTCATTTTTTTGTAGACATGTATTCTTTTATGTATTAAAATTGAATACAAATCGCTTAATCGACAACAATGAACTCATAAAAAAAAATAACAAAATAGACATAATGTTTGTTTTGTTTAATAATAAGTTTTCTTACAGAACCAAAACGCAACCTTCATTATGTTTAGAAGAGACAATTACATTCATTAATGATAAAGAATGAACTCATTTTCTAACGGGATCTTATTTAATAAACACCATCTTGGCGTTCGTTTATTAAAGTGTTTAACTCTAAATAAAAGTCCCCATCCAAGAAACACGAACCTCTTCATAAAAATTATAGTTTTGATATTTTTTCTGATTACATATTACTGTATGCATTTATATCTATAATATAAACTTCACCTGTCTGTTTGTATGTATGTATGTATGTATGTATATATGTATGTATGTATGTATGTGTGTATGACTAAAACTTTCAACAGAGGCGATGGATTTTCACAAGATAGGTATCGTTTTGAAGCTCGACCCTTCGGAAGATAAATATAGAAAAATTGACTAAAAATATTTTTTCCTTCACTTTCAACTGGGCACTTTTCTACAGGAAGGGATCGCTTTATTCGTCGATATTTTCGAAAGTCATCCCCTCTTTTCGATTAAGTAGCCATAATTTAAACCTTTGCCATTTACGGTTTGGCGATGGACGCAATGGTAAAGACGTCACTTTTTTTCATGTTCTTTTCCTCCTTTGTGGTGCGGATTCGAGCCTGCCCACTTACTACCACTTTGTGTTTTTTGCTCACCACACACCTCCAAACACACCGGGAAACACCGGGCACACAGGCTAGTTTAATATAAATCGCATAATCGTGGATACTAAACTCATTATAAAAGCAATAATTTAACACGATAGGCACACGGTGTCTGTGTTTGTTTATTAATAATTCTTGTGAAAGAAAGAAAACACAGTCTACAGTAAAAAATAAAGAGTCAATAGATTTTTTTAAATGTAGCAAAGAAAAAAATATTTATTGAATAAGCGTAGGATGAACTTATTTGAAGACTAGGTCTTAATTAATAGACAATATCTCAGCAATCGTTTCCTAAAACGTTTTCTTAAAAAAAGTACACAGGAAACAACGCACATTTTATAATAAAATACAGTTTCCCCATTTTCTATTAAATAAATCTATGTTTATATTATCTCCTATACAATATTTTGATCGCAGAAATTCCTCTCTGGATCAAAGTACCGTAGATCTGCGACAACATATGCCACATACAAATTTCTTATGTCTAGACTTTTAGCCACTATCTTATGTAACTTTAGCACGACATTATAGACACATTTATTTGTTATAATAAAACCCGACATTTCATCCTAGCGGCAACATCATCAAAATCGCACCATCTTTAGACGAAATAATTCCTACTTTTCCCTCTAAATCTTAAGTCCTCCTACCACCCCTACTCATTACCGGGAAGAAATATACACATTATAACTATATTTTCCTGGCACCCTTCGTAACTGCATTATAAACTTCTAAACATACCATTATCTTTCCATTTCCCAATTCAAAAATAATTTCTCCCTTCTAAAATTCCGGCAATTCTTATTGGCTAAGCTCTGAATATTCTCATACTACGGAATTCTATTCTTATCTATATAAACGATCAGTTACAAAAATTAAAAAAGGGTCACTAAGAAACATTATTTGGCCCTGCGATGGGCCTGATACAAAAAACACAACATCTGTTTTTATAACTATTGAAAAAAAATAAAAAACATAAAAAGCACAACTTTTGTTTTTACATATTTTGAAATCAGATACATTAAATGTTATACAAACTGCAATTTCTCCAGAGAAAATTAAATTGATATAGATATTCGGTAAATTTACAGTGTACTAACATTTAAAAAATTTTTTTTAATATATTTCTAGCCCGTTACTTTGTTTACATTTATATGTGTTTCTGTTTGCGTGTGTGTGTGTATGCGTGTGTGCCAGTCAGCGTGTGTCACCAAAGGAAAACACAACTTTTGCTTTTAAATACTTTGCAAAAACATTTACTAGATGTTGATAAACATTACTAACTGTAAGTTCTTTTTAGATAATTAAATATCTATCTACTCAGTATTTTACATGTAAATAAACATAAAAAAAACCCAGTTTCTACGGAGAAAATATTAAAATGCTAAACTTCTGTTTTATATACTTTGCTATCGAAAATACACAATTGCCAGATCTCCGGAGACCATTGAATATACGTAGATATCCGATAAACTTACAATATATTTACATTTTAAAATTTTTTTATTTTTTTCATGTTTCGCCCGCTACTTTCTGTACATTTACATCGGTTCCTAGTTGCGTGTGTTCCAACACAACTTTTGCCTTGAAATACTTTTCAACAACATTTATTAGATGTTCATAAACATTGCAAACTGCAAGTTTTATTTGCATAATTAAATAATTTTTCAGTATTTTTGTTTTTCACTTTCTGTCTTGCTATTCTCTTCCCATTATTTTCCAATCAAATTATGCGTGGTGTTCATTGTACAGGTCGGCCGATACAAAAGGGTGCTTCTTCGTTATTGTAATGATACCATACAGCTGAAAGGTTGATTATATTTAACAACACAATTATAACTACTTACATTTTTGGGCTATTTAAGTCTTGACCCGATAAAAGACTGTGCTTGTTCATTATTGTAAAACGTTAGATTTTTATTTATATACACCATTATAGCAAGTTACATTTTTTTAAATCAATTTATGCATCCCATGATTCAACAATGCATAAGCCTGATGAATCCTAGCATGGATGAATCTTCTGTGTAGCTTAATTGCCGTATATATTTTATAACTTACTACCTAGCTCTGCCTATGTATTGAGCACTGTTGAAGTAAATACTTAAAGTTTACGCATAAATTTATACTTTCGTATATTAATTTATGTGATTAAATTAAGTAATCATATATATATATATATCCATCCATCCTTTACAAAAAATATGGATTCCTTAATGGAAAACATTGATTCGGTTATTAGTGCTTAGGCACTTATTGTGCTGTGCTGTTTTAAAAATAGTATTTTAAAGTGAAATTCAAGTTTTACAAGTTTTTTTAAAATTAAATTGCCAGATGAAAGTTCAGAATAGTTACAAAACACCCTCCTCTCCCCATGTTAAGAACAGATTTTTAAATAATAACGTCATTATTTCAGCACGGTACAATAAGTGCATAAGTAATGGATTATTTTTAATACAGGATGGAATGATAAAATTGTCGCCCTAGAAAAGGCAAGATAAATCCATTTTCGTTTGATTAAAACCTGTTTTCTTTTTTTGTTGCAGACCATCTACTAGTTGGCCAGTTGTTTACAAATCCCAAGAGCGATAGGAGCAAACGTTATGACAACAGCACCATTGTTAGCACCCTCAAAATGTATCGCTGGATTTCCACGAATAACAGGAACGCATCCAGAGTGATGGAAACAAAGTTTCTGATCACAGTTATGGTCTTTGGTGTGGTTTCAAAAGAGGGCCACATCATGCCACCTCACATCTTCCAAGTTGGCTTGAAAGTCAACACCAAAGTGTACCTGGATGTGCTGAAGAGTGTGGTGATCCCCTGGTGCAATTAAGTGGCAGCTGGCAAACCATGGGGAACTCTGTCTCTTAGTCTCTGGGTCATAGCAGTAGATCCAGCTTTCATTGCAGGTCAAGAACTGTGGAATCTAAATTGATCAGCTCGATAATCTTTCTGATGTCATGACAATGTGTTTCTTTCTGACCTTCTCTGAACACCCTTGGGAAAAACTTTATACACATCTTCCACCTCTTCAGTTCCTCGTAAATAATTGTGTATTCAGTTCCCACACTGACATCAAACTGTGTATTTATTGTCTCTATAGATACACAACAGTCCTTATCCATGAAATTCTTTATTTGGTCAATCAACTGGTGTTCTCACTTCCTTACTCCTCCCACACCCCTCATCATCCCTCACAGACTCTCTGCCTTCCTTGAATCTCTTATGCCACTCAAAACCTGATGCTAGATTCATATAAGATGGTCTAATAACAGTCTGAAGCATCCCATATGTTTCTGTGGGATTTGTCCAAGTTTAAGACACAATTTTATCGTACATCGTTCTTCTAAAGTGTCCTCACATCCAGATTGCATTTTTGAAATTCACCAGCTGTGACACTTAGGCTTTAGTAGGATGTATTCCAGTTCCTGCTGTAGCTGTTCATTTGAACCTGAAATCATAAAAATTATCAGCCGTTTCATAAGATGTATAGCAAAAACATACTGAATTTTTCAAAGTCTATGGCAATTTTAAATGCCTTTACAAAAAAGTCTTGGAACTTATTGAAGGCCCCTCGTATTTGCCAGGAATCGTATCAAGGCTGTCTTTAAGATACAAGCCTGAATTTGTGATGTGATGTGATGTGATATGGTGTGTGTGTGTGTGTGTGTGTGAGTGAGCACAGGATATGCATTCAAAATCACTTTTGAATATTCGATTGTTGTCATGAGTCACCTGTAACTACAGGGTTCCTAAGCAGAGAACTGTGTGTGCGTATTTAGGAAAATTTATTAAAGTATTAAATGCAGCCTAACAACGTGGGCATGGCCGAGTGGGGAGCATGAGGGCGGGTTGTTGCAGTCAACGAGTAAAATCTCCTAAAATGGGAGCCTGTCTTAACATGTGTAGAAGAAAGAAAGCTTGTCTCTCAGAACATTAAAAAAAAGCTTCCTTTTGTTTACTCTGAGGTAATACGCAGGATTGTTTATACATGATAGAATGTTTGAGATTAGAAATAGAATATATCTATAATATAAAGCGGAATGTGTGTGTGTGTGTGTGTGTGTGTGCGTGTGTGTGTGTCTGGTCACGAATAGGCTCCTATATGGTTGACTATTTTAAAAAACTGATTACATATAATGATAGAAGATGTATCGAGGATCAGGAATGGGTATGTCTGATCTGGCAAAACGGTGGTTCATAAAAATTGTGGGGTCTGCGTTCGCGCCTAGCCCCCAAAGTATGGAAATAAAAAATGAAAATAAAAAAACGATTATAAGGGTTTTTCATATAGATGTACATAATAATACTTTGATAAGTATGTTTTAACTTAAATAGGGATGGTATAATAAAATTTTGGGGTCTGCATTCGCGCCTGGCCTCCATAGAATGGAAATAGGCACACACTTTAATAGACTTTTCATATCTATCTGCGTAAGTATACTTTGATAATTATGTTTCAGTTTGAAGAAATATGGTATAATAAAATTATGGGGTGTTCGTTCGCACCTGACCTCCATAGAATGGAAATATGTCGCAAAGTTTAACAAGGTTTTTTAATATAGATCCACAGAATATTGTGATAAGTGTTTCAGTGTGAACAGGTATGGTATAATAAATTATGGGGTGTATCTATCTTATTTTTACTTTCATCATATTTTGCTTTGGTTTTGATACCCCCGAATGTGAAGCTATCTCTTTACAACCATTCCTTTTCATAACCTATCATATCATACTTTCATAAATCAGAGTCCATTTTCTGTAGGCTGTTTTTGAACCCCGTCAACGACGGGTACTTTTGCTAGTAATATATAAATCTAAACCGTGTTCTGATTAGAATTAAATGTGTGTGTGCATACACACACATACACACACATACATACATATATATATATATATATATATATATATATATATATATATATATATATATATATATAGTCATCCATATACAGTACTGTTTCACTGTTTCACAGCACATTAATGCAGCTAGACCGGCAACTCCCTCAAACCAGGATCGAAATCTGACCACCCAAATAACAGTCAAGGCTTCTCACCATTACGCTATACAGCTGCTGCTGTGTGGGTAATGAATTTAACAATGTTTTAGTTTTTTGACATCGTCCAAATGCCTCAGCTCGATTTGTTTACACAAAGAGCGTCGTATATATATTTTATATGTATATTTCTGTAGAAATATATTTTCGTATAATATATACTAATCCTTATTTAAGATGCTCAATGTAAGTACAGAACAGTAATAGTGAATAAATGACAAAAAACTATATCTTCCAAAATTCATGATGTTGACCATCTTATAATTTATTCCTTTAATTCAGTTGACATTTACAATTCTTGACAGTATCTGTTTCGTAGCGCAATATATTGTGTAAACAAATTGAGCTTAGGTATTTGAACAATGTCAAAACATTGTTAATTCACTGTCCGCATAGCAGCAGCCAAATAGTGCAACACTAAGAAGCTCCGACTGTCATATAGGCGGTTGGGTTTCGATCCGAGCTTGAGGTGGTTGCTTGTCTAACTGCACTGATGAGCTGTGAAACAACGAAACAGTACTGTATGTGGATGACTATATATATATATATATATATATATATATATAACCCAAAACAAGGCATAATGCCACTTGAACGTAAGAGACTACTAATTGGGACCATGCTTAAGAAAGATTGATATGTTGGTTTACGTTATATTTGAACTTCTGCATATCAGTACACTTAGGGAAACAGGTAGCAGGAAGGGAATTCCAAAGTCTAGCTGTTCTAGGGAAGAAGCTATTAGAGTAGAAAGCTTTCTGGAATTTAAGGATCTCAACAGTGAAGGGGTGTGATTTTGCTGCTGATGTAATAGATTAAATGAACTATACCCTCTCACGTGACTGGGAGAGAAGGAAAAAAGACAGAAAGAGAATAAGACAAGATGTCGAGTAACTCTTGTGTCACTTGTATTCCTTTGTAAATAAACGCCTTTGTCTTTCACCCATAACCCCGTGTTTCTTGCTGTATTCTTATTTAAAGTAAGGATGTAACAGCTGCTAAGCGGGTTTGTCGAGATATGCATTGAGGGGGCTCAAGTGCAATGAGTTCATCAGAGCACATTCCATTAAAATACTTGTAAATAGGCACAGCGATGCAACGTTGTGGCGATGGGACAGAGGTTTTAGCTTAGTTGACAAAGTGGGACCTATTAGATTGGAGACCCTTTTTGGGACCCTATCCAAAAGGGGAAGATTAGTGGTAGATGCACCAGCCAGATGTGGCAACAGTACTCCATACTTGGGTGAATAGTGGCTTTGTAGATGTACAAGATACTCTCAGGTGTGAGTAGTTTTCTAGCATGATAGAAGGAGTCCACCTTTCTTATAAGGTTGACAAGAAAGTGCTTGTGGTTTTTAACTTTTAAATTCAGATGAATATATCTTGGCTCAAACCAAAATTAATTGATCAAAATAAGCACCATCAGAATTAACACATATTTGCCAATGCAAAACAAATGCATTTATGCCAGTAATATGAAAATCTTGTGTTCTGGTGGTGATGATGTCGCTGAAGGCGTTTTTGATATCGTTTAGGTTTTTGAAGCATTTCTCACATAGAAAGTTGTCGAGATGCTTGAAAAGTGGTGGTAGGTGAGAGGTTCAGAGATTATGGTGAATGAAGCAGAGTTTTGTAACCCGATTCGTTCAACTTCTGCAGGGTCAAGTTAGCAATTATGATCTGGCATTGTTGTGGAAGAGAATTGGACCTTTTCTGTTGACTTATACTTATCTGGCCCGGACCCTTTGGGGCCTGGGCAACAAGGGTCAAGAAAAGACCATATGTGGGGGCAAACCCACATATAAGCTATAAGCATATAAGTCAATGTAGGGAAAACCCTTCATACCAATTGTCACTATCCAGCTCCCCTACACTCCGGGGAGTTGGTCCCCATTTTCCCTTCACTCTCCACATTAAAAAACGGCCTTGTGCCTAATTTGCTCAGTGGGGAAGCAAATAAATACATACTTTTCTGTTGACATATGCTAGGTGTTGTTGTCAAAGATGCTGATGCATTTCATTCATCTGTTGACACTACTTCACTGCCGTAATAATTTTGCCTGCATTCAAAAAACTATAATGCATGAGGCTAATTGCAGACCGCCAAACAGTCAGCATGATCTTCTTTTGGGGCAGCTCTGATGCAGTACCGTGGAGCTTCGTTGGCATGTAACCACTCAGCTGAGCATTGCTGGTTGTCGTAAAGAACCCACTTTTCATTGCAAATCACAACTCAGTCAAGAAACAGGTTGTTCTTGTTGCGTAAAAGAAGGGGGGATGACACTTCATAACAGCATTTCTTTTGATTGTCATTCAATCCGTGAGTCACTTATTTATCAAGTTTTTTTGTCTTTGTAATCTGTCTCAAGTGGTTGGAAATCGTTGTATACATTATGTCTTATTCAAAAGCAAGTTCTCAGATAGTTGAGCATAGATTGGCTTCGACTAAGGCTTTTAATTGATCATGTCAGCATCTGATGGCCGACTATTATGCTCATCACCTTCAAGACTTTCGCCATTGCCACAAAATTTCTTAAACCACTATTGTACTGTGCATTCAGTAGTGTTTCCTGGTCCAAACACTTCATTGATATCGCAAGCTGTTTCAACAGCTTTTCAGCCTAGCTTGAATAGAAATAAGAAAATTGTGCAAATTTGCTTTTTCTCCATCTTGTATTCAACATTCTGAAAAGAAGACATAATTGTGTTAAAACGATTGTAATTTAAATGATTAAATAGAGCGAAACCCACCCTTTAAAATGATATATAAAGTGTAGGTACGAGTATTATAACAAAACCTTATTTGAAAATTTGAAATCAAAATGTAAAAATTCTGTGAATTTTTACATTTACCTTTTCCATAAGTTTCTTACACGTGTTTCATTGTGCATACAGCCGATGTTGCCATCACACAAATCATTAAAGACAGGTAAATATTATAGACAATCTCACATAAGTGGGTGAAACCAAAAAGTCTTTATAGTGCATATCTCTCCAGATTTACATAAGCAAAATGTAAATAGCAGTACCAACAAAATACAGAATTAACAGGAGCACCTATAGTGATAGCAATGGCGGTGCTGGAAACACACCCTGCTTGTTGACATAAACCAATCGGGCATATTTATCACATACGAGGTCATCAAAGACTGTTTTTTCTGTGTCCATGTTATCAGTATAATTCACAATTCATTTTAGTCAGAAAAATACCAGAAAGGATTATTCGGCTTAAAACAACCAAGTCTGAAGTGTGAAGATCATGGTTCAGAGGTTTCCCAGGACTTGTACTGGCACAAATAATTAAAGAGGCCCTGTTGGAATATAATTTGTACTCAACTATATATCCACAAATTTATAAGCATTAATCCAAAATGGACAAGTGAACATACCCCCTGAACAAATAATTCATTACCGTCAGTAAAGACCCCAAAACTAACACAACCTGAGATAATAAAAAACAACTCCTAATCGCTTAAGTTCTTGTGTCTTAAACTACGTCCGCATGCGAAGTATAAATTCAACCTGGTACCGACAGCAGCAGGCAGTGTGTGTCCAGGCCTTAAGGAGCGTGATCATTATCATTGACATCTCAACAATCATCAGCAGCATCGTCGCCACATTCACTGTCTTTTTAACAATTAGCAGCACAGCCGCTGCCATCACCATCTTCTCAATAAGAATGGGTTAGAATGATGATCATTGAATATAGAATTTATATATGAAACTGATCTCACACTCTAAATTCTAAAATAATTTTATTTTTTAAATTTCTGCTAAAGTTTTCAAGGTATTCACACATAATCACCTAAAAAGTAGAATCTATTTTTTTTAGGGGTGTGTGATTTAGTTGACAGTGTTAATCTACACATTATTATTATTATTATTATTATTATTATTATTATTATTATTATTATTATTATTTAGTGACTGGGAGTAGTTACACAGGCCATCATCAAAGATTTTTCTTTGAGAACAACTTGTGGCATTCTCTGGAGTCTGAATGACAACAAGACTCTCCGGATTTCTTGTACTCTTCACCTCTTTTGATAATCATTGCATATGAATTTGCATTATCATGACAGCCACTTAGTCCTAGTCCTCTTTGCACTCATCCAGCAGAAGTCTGGCTAATGCTTTCTCTCTTCGGTTTTCCATCCTCCTTGACCCTTCTCACTTATTTGGTGTGGTGTCAGTTTTTGGTCTCACACACACACGCACACACACACACACACACACACACACACACACACACACACACACACACACACACACACACAAAGGGGAGCGGAAGGCAGGGGCACAGTGGGGTTTAACTTACAATTATACAGTTTCAGTTTTCCTGATTCCATGTGATGTTTTTTATGTTTTATGTCCAGTTTGTGCCTGTAGTTCATGTTTGTTGGTCTCCTCATTCAAGAGTTTTCCTTAATATTTCTGCAGTTTTCATTATTGTTATCAGTTGTATCTTTCCAGCAATCCCTCTGATTCCAATCTCTCCCATTCTTTTTCAAAGATTTTTGGTATTGTTCCTAACACTCGTACTATTAGTGGTATCATCTTGACTTTCTTCATCTTCCAGATCCCTTTGAACTCTCTGGCCAGTTCTGTGTATTTGCGTCTCGTTGATCTTCACTCTGTGGTCTGCTGGAATGACAAAATCTACAATCTGGCAAGACTTTACCTTCTTGTTAACTATTATGACATCTGGTCTTCATGCTTGGATGGGTTTATCCATTTGTATATTCATGTCCTATAGGATCTTGTGATTTTCGTTTATGACTGTCGGTTTGTGCTTGAACCATTTGTCTGGGTGTTCAAGATGCAATTGCCTGCATAATTACCAGTGTACTGCCTTCCCGACTTGATTGTGTCTACTTTTATATTCTTTTTTGGGCTATTTGCTGCATTCATTTATTATGTAGTTTATTGTTTCGTCTCTTTGTACACTGCATTTGTTGTTTTCCTGTCAATCCTTGCTTTGATGTGGTTGGTTCTAACTGCATTATCTTGCGTGGCTGTTATTAAGGATTAACGTTCTCTGTTTAGGTTTCCTGTTTGTAGCCACTTTCAAGTATTTTCGTTAGTCTCATCTTTTGTCATCTTTATGCATCGTCTGTGTACCTGTTTCTCTTCCCATTTTTCTTTTCTTGTCTTATCCCTCGTTTCTTCTGTTTCTGTCTTGTTTCTTTTTCAGTGCTTTTTGCTACAGTAATTATTCCTTTGGTGTTCTGCATTATGTATTTTTCTAATTCTTTTTTTTTTTGTGTTATTTAGAATCTTCCATACAAACCAACCCTCTACCCCCGTCTTTCCTTTTCACATAGAGTCGGTCAGTATCATTTTTTGAATGTAGTGCATTGTTCATTGTGAATTTTCATGAGCTACCTGGTCTTCTGGTCGAGATTCCTCAGTTCTTCTTTGGTCCAACCTATAAACGGTCCAGAATATCTTACTAGTGACACTACCCACGTGTTTATACCTTTAATTAGATTTTTACTGTATAGTTTTGTTTTTGAGGAGTTTTCTTGTTATTCTGAGGTATTCCTTTCCAATTTTTTTTCATTTCTGTTGCTTTGATAGCGTCTGCTTCCAGAACTTCCAAGTATTTACCTTCATTTCTGTTTGATTGAGTAGTACCATACCTTCCATTGTTTTCAGATTTCCCTTCCTCATGATCAGCAGTGCACACTTTTGCATACTGAATTCCATTCAAATATTCTGGCTAAAGATTCTGGTTGTGTTTATTAGCGTCTCTAATTCTGTTTTTGCCTTTGCAAACAGTTTCAGGTTATCCATATACATTAGGTGGTTCATTCTTTCATCTGTATTAGTGAACTTGTATCCGGCTTGTCATTTTCTTAGTATATTGTTTAGGGGCATCATGGCTATGATGAATAATAGTGGTGATAGGGAATCAACTTGGAAGATACCTCTTTGTATTTTAATCTCATTTATGTATTGTTCATCAGCTGTCAGTTCAAGTCTCCATGTTCTCATTGTGTTTTCTATCAAATTGATAATATTACTTGATATTTTGTACATTCTCAGACATTCTATTATCCATGCTTGCAGAATCCTGTCATACGCTTTCTTGTAGTCAATCCATGCCATGGCTATATTCTTTTTTCTACTTTTAACCTCCTTCAGGATCTTTTGGTCTATGTATAATAGGTCATGTGTTCCTCTTTTTGGGATCCTTTCTGTTCCTATGAGAATAGTTTGGGGTTATTAAGGGAATGGTGAATTTCTTCCCTCAGTTGTACTGTTAGTATTTTTCACATTGTAGGTAAACATGTTATAGGTCGGTAGTTACTGGGGTTATTTCCTTTTTCCAAATCTTTTTGCACTAGTGTGATTCTACCTCTAGTCATCCATTTTAGCATGTCTGCTTTGTAAATACATATTTTCAGGTTCTGAATTAGTCTTTTATGTAGTGCTGTGAATTTTTTAAACCAGTATGCATGTATTCCATCGTGGCCTGGTGCTCTCCAGGTGCCATTTTTCAGAGGTTTGTCTTGAGTGTTTCCTTGCTGATTTCTTCTTTGTCCCTTTCTCAATTTGCTGTGACTCTTCCTTCATGGTTTTCAGCCATTCGACTGATAACTCTGTTGTGATCCTGTTGCTCTTTCAATATCTGAATCCCGTAGCATTTTGTTTCTGTTGGATCTAGTTGTTCTAATCTTGTTCCCCCCCCCCGTTCACATTCTGATAGAATTGGCTTTCATTGTTTTCAAAGGTCCTGTTTTGCTTGCATTTTGTATCTGTATCGTCTTAATCTACCTTTTTTTTGCTATTTTTTGCTTCAGTTCTTCCTGTTTCTTGTTGAGCCTCTCCCTGCTGGTCACATTTCTATTTTCCTATCCTCTTCTAGTCGTTTTCGTCTTGTTTATCGCTTTCATTTCTTTTTTAAGTTTATTTATATGAGTTTCCAGCCTCACTTCCCGGTCCTGGATATGACCTTAAACTATATCCTGTGGTGAGGCCCCAGCGTGCGGGCTTTGGGGAGTGTGGAGCTACCCTTTAATTGCCATTGCTCCCAGGTCCACTCTAACCCGGAGTGGTAGTACCTGTTAGGGTCCCAACTATGGGTTAAATAGAAACCAACTTTAAAACAACAAATATATTCTATTAAAAAAATTGTTCTTCAAAATCTTTGGATTCGGCATTAAATAACCTGAAAAGGGTTGATATGCCGTAAAACAAAAGCAACCAACTTACTCACTTCCCAACCAGGTTTTGTGGGTTCATTTTCTATCATACTTCATACAGTCTTGGCACCTGCATAAATTCAATTCCGTAACGATATCTGTTGGGATGTATGAGAGGAGTTTGTTCACCTTCTCTGTTTCAACTTTTACTTTCTTCCACTCTTGGTTCCTTAAGGATAAGAGCTTTGTTTTTTCCCTTGCTCATAAATAGTCTGATGCTTTCTACTTCAGCAACTTCATTCTTGTTAAGTTCTGTTGTTTCATAGATCTCGGTCTCCATGTTTCTTGTGTCCGAGTTTTGCAGGTCTCCACATCTAGAGTTCCAGCGACGGGTGTTTCTTAGTCTGTTCCATCATTTGTATTTTGTTTTCATTCAGTTCAACATTTGACAGCCAACCTCTCTTGAGAATAAGTTTCGCTTGGTCTGCAATTCTTTGTTCTGTTGTATGATAGTCGCTGGACATGTCCCATAACTCTTTCATCCGTTTCTGATAGTCTCGGTCTTTGGGGTGACTTCTGTAATAGCATTCCATTACTAGACTAATCTCTTTTGTTGTTTATATCTTCCGTTTTTGGTCCATGTTGGTTAATTTGTGTTTTATCTGTATTGTTTTGGTGCCTGAAATTAGAGGGGATATATTGTTGTTTCTGAAATTAGAAGAGGAGCCAACATTTGCAGGATGACGACCGAGTCCCCCATGCTAGCCACCGAGGGAGCTTTTGCCGTTCATGACACCCAGATCTTTCTTCTAGATCCCACGTTGCATATTATTTGTGAGTTGCATTTTTCATGTTGTGGTGTTTGTGGCAACACTAAGCCCAGAATTGTTTTACATGTGGTTCTGAACAGGGATAGTGTTTACCACCCACCCAAATATGAGGCAAAGTGCACTACCACACGTACATAAAAACATAGACATACATTAAGAGGCATTGAGAAAAAGAAAAAGAAAAGGCCAAGTAGTCGAAACTAATCGTCTGTAAGAGAAGTGTGCATAGGTGTTAGTACTGGTGAGAATAGGTGGCATTGAATTTTCTTTTTTGTTTATCTGCCTCCCCACGAGGGCAGACTTAGACACAAAGTCGGTTTTTAATGTGGGGGGAAACCAGCTCCCCAAAAAGGAGTACGCTGGTTAGTAACAAAAATTAAAAATGTATCAGTCATGAAAGATCTCTCCTCAATTAACGGAGACCAAAAAATGAAGTGCAGCATTAGAACAAATACTACACTTGGAGCTATCAAATCTTTTATTCAGGTTAAAAATACAATAAAAATTCAACATGAACAAAACAGGCTAACTAAAAAATGGGGGAAATAGGGGTCGTTGGTCATCTTTGTCACTCTAGAACTAAACATAAGGTTCTCAGCCAGTATCCTCTTTCACCATAATACCGCATTCACCCTTTCGCACTGGGGAACGTCCTACTTAGAATGCAATCGTCAAACCATTTTTTATTGACGTGTAAAAACGAAAAAGATAATAATGATGATACAATGATTCATATGTGTCGAGGGTAGGGAAAGAAAAAATTTTAAAAGTGGTTAGTAAAACCCTCCCAATCCTGTCTAATTGATAGACCGCCCGTTTCACTTCGGTTTGTAAAGGAACCTGAGGTCCTGTGGAACAGACCCGAAGGCCAAGAAAGAAAAAAAGGTAACCCTTTTTGTATATTCCCCCCCCCGTTCCATTTATACAAACTTAAGTATAAAATACTAAAATAAATTCAGTAACTAAGCAAACAACAATAAAGATTATACGACCAAACAATTATTTATCTATTTACTATCTATTTAACTGTATTAGTAAATAATTAACTTCCTTCGGCAATAATGTCTTCTACATCATATATTACAAGTTGATAACATAATTAGAACTACTACGTTTGATAAAATGGTAATTCAAATTATTCAGTTAATGTTTGACTTTCAATGACGACTGTTTTTTTTTTTTTTTTTTACATAGGCATCACCACTTATCAAGGCCTTGAGGCCACTCGAGGATAAGGGTTAAGGATTGTACAGTGGACAATTGGACAATATAGTAATCGTTAGTAATGGAAATTTGGTAAATTTATTAACTTATATGGAACGGCTCATCAAAAACTTGTTTACGTTAGACTTGAAGACAACCATATTGTAATCAGCTGGAAAGCGGGAAAATGGAAGATAATTCCATAGGCGTGCAGTTCTAATAAAGAAGCTTTGTTCATGGAATCTACGTTTAGGTTTAGGTACAGATAAAGAGTGGGGGGAATTATTGATATTGTTTTCTGCTAGACGGGTGTTTCTTGTGAAAGTTTGGCGAGGGGGGATCATAGATTGGAGCTCAGCTGAGCACTTGCCATGAAAATAAAGATCAACTACAAATTAACAGAAATAATTTAACAAGATACGCCTGAAGAAGGTCCGAGGTTGCATCACTCTAAACACTATGAGGATAACATTCAATATGAGAAAAATAGTGGATTTACCTCAATATATTACAATATGAACCTTGTCTATTGCCCCCCCCCCCCACACACACACTTCTTATGCACAGTTTCACAACAGACAACTCAGAGTGTCATTCAAAGTGCTATAAAATCTGGTTGTGGCTTCAGGGCAACATGGCATATGTTTGTAATTTTCCGAACCAAAGCGATAAATTGTGAAAATAATAAATGAAAACAAACAAAAAACCCCACCAAATTGTAATTTGTGAGTTTATTTATTTAAAATCAATTAAGTTTTGACAATATTATATCATCATCAGGCACAAAAACATTCTGTGTTTATCATTTTTCTGTTTCTTTCCTTGTGGCATGATGTCGCTAGAAAAAGTAAAGTCCGTATGATGTTCAATGACAATCCTTTTTTTTTCAAATGTTCTAATTAAGGAGTATCGTGATGGCTCGCGTGAAATTAATTAGATGTTTTTGCATTGATGTAAACGTTGTGTGAATTTGAATTGAATTTGTAAGTTTAAAAAGTCAATAACACGCTGAATTATTAGTACAAATTCAAATTCAAATTCAAATTGATACAACGCTTACATCAAGGGGAAAAAACCCATCTCTAATAAAAAAAAAATGTATTCTTTTTTGTGATCCACTTTTTGTATGAATTAGCATGTTAAATTCTTATTATTTAAACATGATTCTGTTGTAAGAATTGGTTTTCCCTATTCCTTTTTTAGAATCAGATACTGACAGGAGGGACCATGTGAAGGTTGCCAACATCCACAGTGAAAGTGGTGCTATAGATCTGACAGAATTCGAAAATGGTACACCTGGGTTTCACTCCACACTGGTATCCAGTTCACTATGGTCACCTCCCCAGTGTCTATAAAAAACTGTAACATAAAATTGAATTTTTTTTATCCGCCTGAAGGACCTCATCCCCCAGTTAGCCACTATGCAATTCAAGCTATAATGATTATGTGGAATATAAAAAAAAATATTGAGATTTTGAATTAACTAAACACATGTATTAGGTCGGTGCAAAAGATTTTGGCAATTTCAAATCGCGTCTTGAAAATTAAAAAAATGTTTTATAAAACCGTTATTTATAACAATAGTGACTATTTGCTCTCTATAACTTGATTCCATCACTCAACAAGCTTATAACAAGCTTTTCTCTTGATTAAAGAAGGTCGTTTTCAGGTCAACATGGGCGAGAATATTGCAGAAAAATATGAATGGTGCTTTAATAATCTGAAAGAAAAAGTTGTAAATTATTAATGGTCATATGGTTAAGCAAAATAATAATAAATTATAATCGCTTCAAATGCCCTTCTACAAACCAGCAGAAAATCTTTTGCACCAACCTATAATGCATGTATTGATCTAGAATCATGTCTATTCAACTGAGTGAAAGCAGTTGGTATGAAAAGGACATCTATATGTCAGATATAAAATGATTTCCTCACAATAAAATAACACCCACTTTAGACTGCCATCACTATACCAATGCTGGCATAAGCGAATGTGCTAAGTCGACCATCAAGTGTAGTCAAGGACGTCGTCATCATAACATCCCATTAAAGTCACGAATCATCGTCAATGCGTATGCCTTGCCTCAAATCAATAGGTGTTCCATTTATATAAAGGCCGCGGTGTCGTTCGAATAAAAAGCTTTTATTGAAAAAGTGAAAACACCGTGCCGTTAATAATAAATAGCTTTTTTTTTTATTTGATTTAACTTAATCTGAACACAATCGCTAGAGTTCGTGTTTTAGAGTCTATTTTCCTAAGCTGAGGATAACGATAATAGCAACAAAGATCTCAACAAAATGATCAAAACACCCAGCCGACATATCTAGTCTGAAAACGAACTGCCTTCACCTTTGTCAAACACCGCAGTCAGTCTCACCAGATTCTCCTCATATTTCCGAATTTTTGAGATGAGGATAATTTGTATTATTTTAGTTTATTTTGACTGTTTTCATCTCATGTAACCTTTGACCTTTTTCAAGTGTATCTTCTTGTCGAACTCGCGAATCTTTCTGTTGAACCCGGAAATCTGTGTGGAATTTTGAATGGAACTCTTTATTTAATCTACGGGGGTAGCATGCTCTCGTTCCATCAACCTATGAAGTCAATTAACAATTGTATCATTCTGTTCGAAATTCCGTGCAGTTCTCGAGCCTAACAGAAAGATTCCCGAGTGTGACAAGATACGACTGAAGAAGGCCAGAGGTTAAATCGGTCGAAACATTGTGAGAATAGCAATCAAAATGAGAGCAGCAGTCCGAATAATTCAAATAATACAGATTCTCATTCTCCTCCAAGATCCAGCGACTTATATAGACAGGGAGTTATATTCTTGCAAACAAAACCTCAGATATGAAATGATCATCATCACGTCAGGTGTACTATTTTACATCAAAACGTTGCAAAGAGCAACAGTTTACTCAGATCTCATACACTATCTTACAATGTTTGGTTACATTGCAAATCACAAGTGACCTCATCTAACATGTAAAGTTAAGTGAGTCTGTATAAAAAATATGTGATTAATCGATTTTATCATACAAAAGCAAAATTTGATTCTGCCATTCACCATCTTTTTGTGATGTTCTTTACAACAAAAATATATTCCATCTAATTTCTTTCTAAATATTATTTTAAAAAAATACACATATTTTTCAATAATGGCAACAGCAGAAATATAATTGGAAAAGAAAGAAAAGAAAATCTTAATGTCTTTTTGCTTCTTTTTCTTCCTGTCTTTTGTGGTGTGTGTGTGTGTGTGTGTGTGTGTGTGTGTGTGTGTGTGTGTGTGAGAGAGAGAGAGAGAGAGAGAGAGAGAGATAAAGGATAGTCTGTTTCATGGATTGAATTAATAGTGTCTATAGCAATAGACATTTCAAATTACAATATTAAGCAAGTTATTTTGTTTCACGTTTAATATTTTCTGTAATCTACATAATTTATGGAAATTAAGACCTTGTGTGATAACGGGTAGCACCACTAGTCAGCACTAAAACAGTTGTCACAGATATAAAGCTGTTACTTTCTTTGTCAATTTCCATGGGATCTAATTGTATTATTATCAGTGTCAAATCTGAGCTCATCTAAAATTTTGCAACCAGCTGTTCTACAGGATCGTATGCACTGATATTGTACAACTGTTTTTGTTTCAACACTGTCTTTTATTTATTATTTCGATTATTAAAAAATGTGGCAGTTTGTAAAAGATTGATTATTTTGAACTCTGAATCAATAATAACTATTATAAGAAGATGAACACATTCGTTTATCGATGACAGAAAAAACAAATATTCAAATCAACCAACCATACAAAAAAACAAACAAAAAAACTAAAAACGAATGTAGGAAAAACGTTTTTCAAACTAATAAATAAATATTTCTCTTGAATGGAGAGCCATTTTTGTAATAGAAAAAAAATGATTGAAAAAAAGGACGTCAAAAGAAATTAAACGTAGTTGATCCAAGCAAAAATTTGTAGCATCAATCCAGTCAGAGAAAATTGTAATAAATTCTAAGTAAAGAATTGTAATATTTATCCTGTCAGGATCAGCAGTTGTTCACTTCTCATGTCGAGACGAAAAGCTATAGCAGGAAAAATTCAAAGAGATTCAGTGTATGTTATACAGCGATTTTGGTACCTTATTAATTAGTTCTTATCACACCCGGCTATAAATATAATCGTCTAAATTATTGTGATCATACCTAATATTATTATGTTAAAAATATTGCAGCAGTTTCCTTTCATTTGAGAAACAGAAAGTAATTAAAGTTTCACAAAAAATATACCATAAATAACACACACAAAAACAATTGCAAACACTCAAAAGTTATCCATGCAGTCCGGTCACTAAGGAGAATGAAATCCAAGATGACTGCACGAGTACGACCCATACGTGACGATCCAGATGGAGTAACTAAGACAGAGGTGGAATAGAAGGATTGTTCAACATTGAGCAAAATAAAAACGACTTACTATTGGTCAATTGACTGCCAGTACGAAAAGAAAAACGACTTACTATTGGTCAATTGACTGCCAGTACGAAAAGAAAAACGACTTACTATTGGTCAATTGACTGCCAGTACGAAAAGAAAAACGACTGACTATTGGTCAATTGACTGCCATTACGAAAAGAAAAACGACTTACTATTGGTCAATTGACTGCCAGTACGAAAAGAAAAACGACTTACTATTGGTCAATTGACTGCCATTACGAAAAGAAAAAACGACTTACTATTGATCAATTCACTGTTATTACGAAAAGAAAAACGACTTAAAAATAAATTGTTTCAATTAAAAAATAATTAATTTTGAAGTATTGTTGTTATATTTAAAAAAAATACATTTATTTTGAAGTATTGTTGCTAAATTTGAAAATATAATTTATTTTTAAGGACTGTTGTTAAATGTAAAAATATCATTTATTATGAAGAACTGTTGTTGAATTTAAAAATATCATTTATTATGAAGTACTGTTGTTGAATTTAAAAATATCATTCATTATGAAGTACTGTTGTCAAATTAAAAAAAATCATTTATTTTTAAGTATTGTTGTTAAATTTAAAAAAAATATAATTTATTTTGAAGCATTGTTATTCAATTTAAAAAAAATTTATTTTGAAGTATTGTTATTAAATTTAAAAAAATAATTTATTTTTAAGGACTGTTGTTAAATGTAAAAATATCATTTATTATGAAGAACTGTTGTTGAATTTAAAAATATCATTCATTATGAAGTACTGTTGTCAAATTAAAAAAAATCATTTATTTTTAAGTATTGTTGTTAAATTTAAAAAAAATATAATTTATTTTGAAGCATTGTTATTCAATTTAAAAAAAATTTATTTTGAAGTATTGTTATTAAATTTAAAAAAATAATTTATTTTTAAGGACTGTTGTTAAATGTAAAAATATCATTTATTATGAAGAACTGTTGTTGAATTTAAA
This sequence comes from Euprymna scolopes, assembly GCF_053919585.1. NCBI lineage: Eukaryota > Metazoa > Mollusca > Cephalopoda > Sepiida > Sepiolidae > Euprymna > Euprymna scolopes. The sequence continues at coordinate 97,130,492 of NC_136494.1, forward strand.
AATATCATTCATTATGAAGTACTGTTGTCAAATTAAAAAAAATCATTTATTTTTAAGTATTGTTGTTAAATTTAAAAAAAATATAATTTATTTTGAAGCATTGTTATTCAATTTAAAAAAAATTTATTTTGAAGTATTGTTATTAAATTTAAAAAAATAATTTATTTTTAAGGACTGTTGTTAAATGTAAAAATATCATTTATTATGAAGAACTGTTGTTGAATTTAAAAATATCATTCATTATGAAGTACTGTTGTCAAATTAAAAAAAATCATTTATTTTTAAGTATTGTTGTTAAATTTAAAAAAAATATAATTTATTTTGAAGCATTGTTATTCAATTTAAAAAAAATTTATTTTGAAGTATTGTTATTAAATTTAAAAAAATAATTTATTTTTAAGGACTGTTGTTAAATGTAAAAATATCATTTATTATGAAGAACTGTTGTTGAATTTAAAAATATCATTCATTATGAAGTACTGTTGTCAAATTAAAAAAAATCATTTATTTTTAAGTATTGTTGTTAAATTTAAAAAAAATATAATTTATTTTGAAGCATTGTTATTCAATTTAAAAAAAATTTATTTTGAAGTATTGTTATTAAATTTAAAAAAATAATTTATTTTTAAGGACTGTTGTTAAATGTAAAAATATCATTTATTATGAAGAACTGTTGTTGAATTTAAAAATATCATTCATTATGAAGTACTGTTGTCAAATTAAAAAAAATCATTTATTTTTAAGTATTGTTGTTAAATTTAAAAAAATATAATTTATTTTGAAGCATTGTTATTCAATTTAAAAAAAATTTATTTTGAAGTATTGTTATTAAATTTAAAAAAATAATTTATTTTGAAGTATTGTTATTAAATTTAAAAAATAATTTATTTTGAAGTATTGTTATTAAATTTAAAAATATCATTTATTTTGAAGTATTGTTATTAAATTTAAAAATATCATTTATTTTGAAGTATTGTTATTAGATTTAAAAAATATAATTTATTTTGAAGTATTGTTATTAGATTTAAAAAATATAATTTATTTTGATGTATTGTTATTAGATTTAAAAAATATCATTTATTTTGAAGTATTGTTATTAGATTTAAAAAATATAATTTATTTTGAAGTATTGTTATTAAATTAAAAAAAATTATTTTGAAGTATTGTTATTAAATTTAAAAAAATAATTTATTTTGAAGTATTGTTATTAAATTTAAAAAAATAATTTATTTTAAAGAACAATCATTAAATTAAAATTATTATTTATTTTGAAGTTCCCCTGAGCTAAGTTCATGTTCCATTCTATCTCCCCTGGGATCCTCCGACCACTCCATCGTATCAGTTAAGATAAAAATGAAATACAATAAGTCTTCAGATGTACCTCTCTACTGTACTGTATATCGATACTCTATGGAAGACTCTTCCGTTTGCCTGTTTCTCACCAGACTACAACTTAGGTGTCTTCAAGTCCAACATAAACAAATTCCTGATTAATCGCCCCCTTAAGTAAGACACTTTATTAAATCTCCAATACCAACTATTACTACGATATTATCCCATTGATTACTATACCCACAATAACCCTTATCCTCGAGTGCCTTCCAGGCCTTGATAAGTAGTGATCCCCATGTAAAAAAAAGTACTGTTGTTAGATTTAAAAATAATTTGTTTCGAAGTATTTTTAAACTTTAGAAATATCATTTATTTCGAAGTATTATTATCAATTCTTAAAAAATAATTTATTTTGAAGTATTGCTGTTATATCAAAAAATAATTTATTTTGAAGTATTGCTGTTATATCAAAAATAATTTATTTTGAAGTATTGCTGTTATATCAAAAAATAATTTATTTTGGAGTATTGCTGTTATATCAAAAATAATTTATTTGAAGTATTGCTGTTATATCAAAAAATAATTTCTTTTGAAGTATTGCTGTTATATCAAAAAGTAATTTCTTTTGAAGTATTGCTGTTATATCAAAAATAATTTATTTTGAAGTATTGCTGTTATATCAAAAAATAATTTCTTTTGAAGTATTGCTGTTATATCAAAAAATAATTTATTTTGAAGTATTGCTGTTATATCAAAAAATAATTTATTTTGAAGTATTGCTGTTATATCAAAAAATAATTTATTTTGAAATATTGCTGTTATATCAAAAAATAATTTATTTTGAAGTATTGCTGTTATATCAAAAATAATTTATTTTGAAGTATTGCTGTTATATCAAAAAATAATTTATTTTGAAGTATTGCTGTTATATCAAAAAATAATTTATTTTGAAGTATTGCTGTTATATCAAAAAATAATTCATTTTGAAGTATTGCTGTTATATCAAAAAATAATTTATTTTGAAGTATTGCTGTTATATCAAAAAATAATTCATTTTGAAGTATTGCTGTTATATCAAAAAATAATTTATTTTGAAGTATTGCTGTTATATCAAAAAATAATTTATTTTGAAGTATTGCTGTTATATAAAAAAATAATTCATTTTGAAGTATTGCTGTTATATCAAAAAATAATTTATTTTGAAGTATTGCTGTTATATCAAAAAATAATTCATTTTGAAGTATTGCTGTTATATCAAAAAATAATTTATTTTGAAGTATTGCTGTTATATCAAAAAATAATTCATTTTGAAGTATTGCTGTTATATCAAAAAATAATTTATTTTGAAGTATTGCTGTTATATCAAAAAATAATTCATTTTGAAGTATTGCTGTTATATCAAAAAATAATTTATTTTGAAGTATTGCTGTTATATCAAAAAATAATTTATTTTGAAGTATGGATGTGTGCTTATTTTACAAAAAAGATATTCTTATTTAACTATATAATTTTACACCTTTTACATTTCAAATTAATTGAATAAATGTTTCGGTAAGTAATGTTTTGTTGTGTTACTTCATTACTTTATAAAACTTATTTTTAATTACCAGAAAAGTTTGGTTAGGAAAAAGAAATATTCACTTTGGATTGTCTTCACTTTTCGCTCGTATCACTCTTCCGAAAATAAAAACATACTTCCGGCGATTTAAAGTGCACTTTTTTTTTCTTTTTTTTTTACATAGGCGTCATCACTTATCAAAGCCGACAGGCCACTCAAGGATAAGGGTTAAAGAGTGTACAGCAGTCAAAAAGACAATATAGTAATCGATAGTAATGGAAGTTCGGTAAATTTGTTAACTTAAGTGGAACGGCTCATCAGAAACTTGTTCACGTTGGACTTGAAGACAACCATATTATAGACAGCTGGAAAGCAGGAAAACGGAAGACAATTCCACAGGCGTAGTTCTAAGAAAGAAGCTTTGATCATGGAATCTATGTTTAGGTTTAGGCACAGATAAAGAGTGGGGGGAATTATTGATAGTGTTTTCAGCTAGACGAGTGTTTCTTGTGAAAGTTTTGCGAGGGGGGACCATAGATTGGAGCTCAGTCGAACGCTTTCCATCAAAATAACGATAAAGCAGAGACAAACTCGCAACATCTCTTCTGTGAGATAGAGGTTGCAGCGAAGAGAAAAGGACATCTCCCACCGAGCCACGAAATCTATTTTGAACACACACACACACACACACACACACACACACATGCATGGCTATTTATACGTCATATTTACAAGTGGTAGCAGGTTACTTACTTAGTCATTATTATGTCCCCCCCTTCTCCCAATCCACACCATTACAAAATATTTTGTAGGGTTCAATTATTACATGCGTCCGTGATTATTTCACTTCATTATTCCATTTTATTAACAATCAACTAATACTTATTCAGTATGTAAATACTGAATGCTCCCTTCTGTTTTGTTTCTTTGCTTTCATTAATTTCATCGTCTGCTCAGATTAATTCCGCAGTTTAAGAGATTGCATTTTCGAACAATTTTAGAATAAATTTTGTGAAATTCAGCCAGTCGTGAAATGGGGTCGAGAAAACTGGAAATTTAATTGAACGGCTAACGTATTAATTTTGCAAATTACGCGTCGAGCTTTATAATGATACCGATCTTGTCAGGATCCGTCTCCTCTGTCGAAAGTTTTTGTGAAACATACATACATACATACATACATACATTTAAATAGATAGATGAGAGTTATATTATAGATGCTTTCGAGTTCACATGTATTTGTAAACACAAAAATTATCTCAGTTTATATTAATTTCTCTTTCACGGAAAGCCTTCACAACTAAGTGTTTATATACATGAAGTCATTGTTCGATGTTTTAAAACATTTTTCGCAGTCATAATTTACCTATCGTTTCATAAAACAAATGAATCACAATTTCGCTGATTTATGATACTAACATAGAAAAAATATTTTATTTGCTACCGCTCTGAAAAAAAAAATTGAAATTAAATGTTCCCAGTCCACATGCACATACTAACACAAAACAAGGTCACAGGTGAATTTCCCACAGGAGGAGCGAGAGTGAACACGTACGTGCAAACATAAAAACAATTTTTACACAATAAAATAAAAAAAAAAAAAAAAATTTAGTAATTCAATTAGTTAGCCATCCTTTTATATCTCCTTGGGCAACGCTGAGAAACGAGTCCTGCTATTATATATATATATATATATATATATATATATATATATATATATATATATATATATATATATATATATATATAATTGTATGTGTGCGATGTTTACATAACTTATTTATCATAACTGTCCTCCTACTTTGCTGATATCTCTATGGTCTAAGCTTATCAATAATATGGGCTAGTCGATTGCCTTTCTCCACAATGTCAATAATCGTATTATTGATACTACTACTACTACTACTACTACTACTACTACTACTACTACTACTACTACTACTACTACTACTACTACTACTACTACTACTACTACTACTACTAGCTGTAGTAGTAGTAGTAGTAGTTAAATTAAAAGTAATACATAGTGATAAAGTATATATTGGATATTATATATGTATGTATGTATGTATGTATTTTCGGTGTCAACGGCCAACTAGCACAGTGTGTGTTTGTGTGTATGTATGTGTGTGTTGGGGTGGAGAGGGCTCCTGTAAGCCATGGTGAAGGCAAATCTCTGATTACAAAAAAACATAAAGCGGGAGACGAGTACCCGCATTAAGCTGATCTGCAGTTTAACTTGTTGCTGGCTATCTTGCTCTTGCCTGTTGCTGGATCTCAACATTTTGAACCGAGAGAGAGACTTAGCTGTTATACAAAGCTAAGACTCTGTAACATCATCTGTGTATAGATCCTTCTTCAGAGATTTGTCTATAAAAATGGTCCTGTGGCGATGGAAATCATTCTTGGACTTTTGGGCTCATAGACTTTAAGTGTCTGAGGGAGTGGCACTCGTCTGACAAGACGTTGCGATCATCATGTATGTATGTATGTATGTATGTATACGTATGCAGACAGTATTTGTCTATAATATTTCATGAAATAATTCATCAAATATTATAGACAATTTCTGTCTGCATATTTTAGTTCTGACACACATACACACACACGTACATATATCTACATACATAATTATTTCCTCAACGAGACAACGCCACAGCTCACACAAACCATGAAAGCACATCTGATTGTAAAAAGTGATTCTATATAATCTCTCATTCCAAAAAATCTTATATTCTCGCCTCACATGCAAGTGATTTTGGTTTTGAATCCTGAGTTCGGACATATTCTATTGATGAACCCAAAGGACTCCCTGTCTGTGGCTTTCATGGTTTATGTGAGTTGTGGTGTTGTCTGATTGTGGAAATAATTACACATCTCACATTAATATATATATATATATATATATATATATATATATATATATATATATATATATTGCTGGACACACCTGTTCTCACCAAATCACCAAAGTTAAGAAACGTTGAGCCTGGCTAGTACCAGATGGGTTACCATTTGGGAAGGTTAGGCACTGTATGTACTACGTCGAGTCATAGAAATGTCCAGGTTGGTATCTGGAGGGGCATTAATTCACTGGGAGAGATGCACCCCCAGTTTTCATTAAGAAATGCATCTAGGAGAAGGAAACTTTGATGTAAAAACCTGCGGTCTACTGTATACTCTGTCCTGTGGCAGTTATCTGCACCGATGGAGGTTAGCAGTAATACCAAAAAGTGTGGATTTTTCTACACATAGCCTTCACCACTATGAACAAATCATATGTGTGGATTTCCGAGCAAACTAGTTGCTGTAGCGGAATATCATTCGTCGAAATCGACGGAAAAGTCCATCATATATATATATATATATATATATATATATATATATATATATATATATATATATATATATATATATATACACTCGTGAGCAAAAAAAAAATGGACCAAACAAATCTTATGCATTTTATTGCACTAAAAGCTATATTGAACAAAGAATAATTGAACAAGGAAACTTAAACGAGACTAATACAACAGAATAAAACATTTACTTTAATAAATTTTTAGGATGGAATCAAATTCCATTTTGATTTCTTTATAAGATCAATCCTTTTAGATATGTTCTCAACTAAAATGGAACACTGTGAAGAGGAGATGCTATTCCATTCGCTTTGCACAGCCTCCTACATTTTGTCATTGTCCGAAAACGTTCTTCCGGCCAATGCACGAGATATTATTGACCAAATATTCTCGATTGAGTTTAAATCGGGGCTTTGACCTGGCCAAAATATCACATCAATTGAATTATCAGAAAACCATTGTGTGCAGGGGCAGTATCATGTTGAAAAATAATGTTCGAGGATATTTCCTGCTTCTGGATTCTTAGTAACAGTCCTGTTTCTAACATTCGAATGTATTCCTTTGCATTGATTGACTTCTCACATCTAATATGTTCCTCAACTCCTGTTGCAGTAAAAGTTCCTCATACCATTATCCCTCCATTCCCGTGTTTAATTGTCGTTTTTATGCAACTTGGTGAGAATCATGTTCCAGTTCTTCGAATGCACCGTTCAGGAGCATCGGGAGCATCACTAACAAGACAAAATCTTGATTCTATCTAATCGGAAAACATTCCTAAACCAGTCTATATCTTTCTTGTCATAACGCGAGAAAAATATCTTTCTATCATTGATGTTCTTTTTTGATAAAAATGGCTTCTTTGCACGCCTTTTAGGGGAAAAATCCCATTTATTTCATTCGTCTAGATATTGTATATCAAGAAAGAGTATTTCCAGCCCCTGTTTTGAATTCTTTGCCATGGTTAACATCAGTTTTCTTTCAATCCTTCAAAACAGTTAATTTAAGTCTCTAGTCGTCCTTCAAAGGGGATGCTCTAGGGCAACTAAATCCAGATTTTCCTTTTACTAAGCGCTCGACTTCGAACCTTTGACCAATTCGCTTCACTACAGAAAAAGATGCTTTCACATTTTCTTTTTTCAAAATATCCAAAATCTGCTTGTAACATTTTGGACTGCCTTAATCCTGCAATTCGGTGTTTTATATCTTCACCAAGATGCGGTCTTACCATTTTTAGGATTAATTTTTTCACTTATTATATGCTATAATAATAATGATCGGCAAAATAGAAATTTTCAGTTAAAATTAACAAAAATTCATAGAAAAATATTGAAAAATCGATTTCTTCCTTCTTTCCTCTTGGCCCATTTTTTTTTGCACATGAGTATATATATATATATATATATATATATATATATATATATATATATATATATATATATGTGTGTGTGTGTGTGTGTGTGTGTATGTGTGTGTGTGTATGTGTGTGTGTGTGTATGTATGTGTGTGTGTGCAGATTTCATTACACAATATAGACACTTTCTCTCTGCATACTCTTATTCTGATCCTTTACAGCTTCCTAATAAATGTTCTTGTTTCTGGCATGAACGGGCCAATGAATGTAACCACCATAATCGTATTTTACTCGAGTACTTTGTGATCCGTTTGGATCCATCATCATGTGTGGTTATCGGCAAAGGTGCTAGGATATTCGTAGGGGTGATCTTTCCCACATCCAATGTAGCCTATATATATATATATATATATATATATATATATATATATATATATATATATGTATATAGGGCGTGGCTAAGAGGCTAAGGAAGGGTGCTGGCTGATAGCACCCAAGTCATATATATATATATATATATATATATATATATATATATATATATATATATATATATTAGTTTTGATCACATATATTATGCTTAATATAATAATTATTAATAAATACGTAATCAGCGTAAATTAAAATATCATATTAAAGCGTATCTTATGCTTGGGCAACGTCGGGCGACCTACTAATATTCTTATAAAATTATAGCTATAAAAATGTTTTGTTATAAAATTTTGTTTTTTTCCCTCAATTTTTTCATTTACAAAACTCTGTTCATGTTAAGTTGTGATACTATAAAGTGGCCCTGAGGTGGGCTTGAGCCACTAAGTGCTGAGAGTGGGGGGGGGAATAGACAAAGGAATAGGAAATGGCTTAGAATAAATAAAGAAATAGGAAATATCCTATAATCAACAATAGATAGGAAGTAGCAAACAATAACAATAGAAACCTACTGATAAAACAGGGAAGGGCAGCTTCTGGTAGCCGGGGTGGGGTCGGCGACTTGAGATACCAACGTAGAGGGGACAGTCAGTTGAGAACTAAATGCCCTTGACGGTGGATGGGAGTTGATAACGACAACAGTTGGACAGTTTTTTGAGTTGACTGTGAATCAGAAATAGAAACGAATTACGACTGACAGACGAATGTAACATCGATAGAACAGGAGGAAGACACACACACACACACACACACACACACACACACACACACACACACACACACACACACACACGCGCGCGCGCACACACGCACCACACACACACAAGTCCAACGTCAATTATATGTGAAACATTGGCGTTTGTGTTTTTCCTTCTTTGTTCCCCGACTTATCATATTTCTACTTTTGTGAAACCACGTGTGTACCCTTCGACAGTCGCCAGCGAGAAAATGACGGTCCGGCCATAAGAGGAATAGTCGAACGAAAAATCCACGATACACGACGTTGGGAGTCAACAATCTGTCGGGGACGCACGTCTGGTTACAAAGTTAGCACTTGCTAACTGGTGACCCTAATATTCCTCAATGTTTCATTTATTAGAAATTTTAAGATTCGTCCATGTCTGCAAATATTCTTTATTTTCTTCCATCGATATAACTTTTATAAACAATTCATATTAAATGCCGGTATGGTTCTTAACGATGTTATTGTTCAAAATGTTCCTAACAAAGCAAGGGGCTATGTCAAATCTGGTGAGTATAGGAAGATGTGTTCAGTACTTGAGATTTCATTGGTTTGGTCACATGAGTGTGCTTTAGTTAGTTGATGTGGAACAGTTGAGATAGTAGGGTCAATTGGCCAAAGAAAACATTGGAGGAAGAAACTTCTGCAATTAATAACCAGCAGAGCATTACAGCTGTCGACTAAGGAAAGAGACTTACTTTAATAGAAGAAACTGTTATGACGAAAATACGGCGATCGTTCAATAGGCAATAACAATTTCACCCAAGTTATGCTAGCTGTTTACTCTTTAGTGCCCGTATATGGACAAAAGCAGTGACTTTATGAAAAATATAGATGAAAAAGTTGCAATAAAATACCAAATTACACCAAAGGATAATTTTCATTAGGCAATAGAATAACCTAAATCGACAACATATTATATTGATTTCTTTTTAATAACGAGATATTTGTGGCAGATGACGAATAATTATCTTGTTTGCATTTAATAAATAGTGCGATTATTTTAGATCTTCCCTCCCATAAATTTCAATTCTGTGTGATTTATATTAGGTTCCAGGTTATTCAGAATGGCGACTGTGGTTTAAATAAATGAAAAAAACATAGGCTAGAACTTACCTTACCTAATGAAAGAAACTGTCATGACAAAACTTCGGGGGGGGCGTTCAATAAGTAAGGCTCTTGACCCACTTTTCATAGCAGTGGAGCAACGACATTTGGCGCAGCTATTAGTCTTTCTCTACATAGAAAAAGCCCAGAGTTACACATTTCTTCCATCAAATGCAAAATTTCAGCTAGATCAGACAACTGAAAGTTGGACAGGAACATTGCTTATTGAACCCTCCTCGTAGTCTTGGTTTATTTATGAAAATATGTCAAAGAGGCTTAGGGAAATGACAAATTATGGAAAAGGGGAGAGAGACTATAAAACCGATGGAAAGCGACGCATAAGAACTATCGTTTTTTTTTCATGTTTGTTCTTTGTGAAATAAAAGATTGGCGATAATTAAGAGGTGTGATAAGAAGAAAGCCAGAGAGATAAAAGAGATTGAAGAAGAATAACACAACCCCCCCAAAAAAAACCAAACAAAAAAACAAATAAGAAGCAAAAACAAAGCAAAAAAAAACATGGCTGCTAAGATTAAAATATAGAATTAAAGTTCAATTTTCAAGACATGTAAAAGTAAATTAAGATTTTATTTCAAAACGAAATACTAATCCAGCGATAGTGTAATTGCAAGTGTTAGAAATGAAGGGAAAAAGTTCAGGAAACTTCTGCAATTAATAACCAGTAGAGCATCACAGTTGTCGAGTACCGGATGAGTCTATCAGACATGTGTATACAGTGCGATGATTTATGGAAGCAAAACTTGGCCAGTGAGGGATGAGAACATGTGCTGCATAGGGAGAAATGATATGATAATGATATCATATATGCATAATGTGAGCCATAAAGACAGGCTTAACTGATGACTTCAGGGAAAGAGTAAAACTGGAAAGTATAGAGAGTGTTCAGAACTGGAGACTTCCTTGGTTTGGTCACATTAAAAGAATAAACAAACAAAGCATGAGTTAAAAGAGTATAAAAATAGACAAGAAGAAGAAGAAGAAGAAGAAGAAGAAGAAGAAGAAGAAGAAGAAGAAGAAGAAGAAGAAACAATAAAAAAAAATACTGTTCTTAGGGCTTGGTGTGGAGTCACCTATTGCAAGAGTGTGAGTCAACGTCCACCAATTCATACTCGGGATCTATAAGTTTTTAAGACCGAGATTGCAAGTGCAGGAATCTCTAGAAGTCGAAAGTAGTAGAGCATCCACGGAACCGTAAAAGGTAAATTTAATGCGATCTCGCAGTAACAAAAGGTTTTCACCAAATCACATCTTCAAATACATAAAATAAAAATATGAATAACTCCGGAAAATAACGCCAATTGACAAAAAACTCGAGATCGCTGTATTGATATGAAATTACAGCATTTACGTGCTAGAGAAATATTAATCCAAATCGTTCCAACGTGTTTTCTTGTAATGGGTGTTCATTATGCAAACTTAATTAAATGAGGATCTCGTGAAAATGGCATGACATTTAAGATTACTGATTTTTATGAACCAAGTGACACACATGGTTTGAACATCGTTATTTTCTGAAAGGAAACAGTCATTAAACCATGTAAGCAAAATATGTGTGTGTGTGTGTGTGTGTGTTCATCGTATAAGAAAACAGTAGTTTGAAAAAAACATTGTTAAAAAAGATTTAAATTCCCCTTCAATATGGTAACTTTTGTAGCAGCCGACACTCGCTACAATCACAGGCAGAAGCTAATTCTCCCGATTCGAGATTTGAAATCCATTTCCTCTCTGGCTTGTCCAATCACAAGCCAGCTCTCTATCACCTGATAAAGTATATAAAAGGCGAAATCTGAAACTCTCAACCCTTTTTCATCCTGACCCTGCCTGGGAGCAGACTTCGTCTAGGGCTTTGGTCTCAGACTGAACGTGAGTACTACAAGCTAACAATGGCTCTCTTCAAACTCACATTTATTTCCACGTGCTGTACCCAAACGAAGATTCTTTATCATGCTAAAGAACACACACACGCGAGCGCGCGCTCGCGCGACAATACGTGAACACACTGAATACCTTTTCCTTTCTTTCTCCTTTAACCAGCTTCTTCGGTCTCGACGACTACTAGCCGTAAACGCGAGTAAACGGAACTGAACTATTCTTTCCTTCAACCAGCCGGCATGATACACAAAAAACTTAAAAAATTATAATGCACGATTCTAAGACATCATGCTTCTAAGATCAGAATAAAAGGAAAGAAAAGTTTAAAGTGAGCCTGAAAGTATTCAATATATTTTTAGACCAAGGAAGAATAGTGTTAAGAAATAAATGTCAGAATGACCTAGACAAGTGCAGACAATAAGGAAGCATTATCTGTGAAGCAAATCAAAACTACCTGGATGACAAAAAAAAAACAAAAAAAAAAAAAAAACCGGCGGAGTTGAAGAGCGAAGTTAAAAATCTAACTTATTTGAATGGCCTACCTTTCGAGACAGTTTTATTCATTTGGGATTGAAATTAAATTATGGAACATTTAAAAAGTTTATAATACACTACTAGAGAAAAATAAAACGTGTGTTATTATCAATTATGTTTTAAAAAATTACTATATTAAAAACTACTTCCGAAAGAAATACATATACCCGTACATACATACATACATACATACATACATACATACATACATACATACATACATATAGATATACTTAAAAAATTATAATGCACGATTCCAAGACAACATGCTTCTAAGGTCAGAATAAAACCAACTAATCGGGTTCTCTCTTCTACAAACGCTACTAACAAAAATGACAAATAAAGTTGTTTATTAATATGGAATGTAACTGCATTGCGTTGTTTCATCTCTATACTTTCCATGGTGAGAATTTAAGGTTTATGTTCTTGGCGCACAAATTCAAGGCGGCAACTTTAACGCTTTCCAAGGCGGAGTTATTTTAAGATCCAATTTCGGGGAAGACAAGAAAAGAAACTAGAACAAAACTAAACTGATTTGATTTTCGCGGGCGAACCCTTAAATACAGACGTTCTCGAACATTCCAGTCTGTTTGGTCTCTCAATACGCGTGGAAATCATTTATTGCTTGTGCGTGGATGGGCAAACTGCAACATTGTGTGCTTGCGCGTTCTGTTAAACATGGACGTTGAAACGGTGATTGCTATGAAAATGTCTCTGCTAAAGATTTGTTGTAGTCGCTACAATACGCAAAAATTTCGTATTAGTCCTTCTAGATAAAATGGAATTTGATTTTACAAAATTTTAAAAATAAAAGAAGCAAATTTATCGATGTAAGTATTTCTTTGAAAATATAAATAATATTTTAAAAGATAAATATTTTTAAATATAGAAATTGTTTTGTGAATATAATTAGAAAGAATGTTTTTAAAAATTTTCTTTGATCGATGTGTTTATATATATATATATATATATATATATATATATATATATATATATATAAAAAGTAAATGGTAGTTTGCTTGAAGCATTGCTGGTAAAGGAATATATGGAAGTTTTAGAAGCCAAGCATACTGCGGAAAGGACCGGGATCACAAAAGTAAAGAAAAAGAAACAAACAAACAAATAGATGGGTATATTCGAGTAGAGAAATGTCTAACTGTTTATTCATTTATCATTCCTCCCCTCATTACATAATTAATTTGCAACCCAGTTATTGGTATGAACTGTGTATATAAAGTCCGTTGGTGGTATGTTTTCTTTTAGAAAAGGGGAGGTATTTCTCCCGAAATTCATCAAAGTTCCATACCACCAACAGATTTTATATACATCGGACATACCAATAACTTGATTGCAAATTAATTATGTAATGAGGGTAGGAGTGATAAATGAATAAACAGTTAGGCATTTCTCTACTCAAACATATCCGTCTATTGTTTGTTTGTTTTTCTTTTCTTTACTCTTGTGATTTCGGTCCTTTCCGCATTGCTCTTGGCCTTTAGAACTCACACACACACACACACACACACACACACACACACACACACACACACACACACCCACACACACACACACACAATTCACGATTTCGATACAATTACCGATTCCTATTCTTTATAAATCTCTGCATATTTAACTATAAAGTTGTTATTTATTTCCGATTACCGTAAAAATACATGTTAAATTGAAGATATTTTCTCAAACGTAAAAAAAAGACACTTATGACGGGGATGATCTATCGATTTTGGTTTTAATCATTTATTTTTTAATTATTATTATCAGCAGTTGAAAATTTTGTTTTAAACAAAATCACATAAAAAAGGTAATTGAAAGAATCGATTCTGGCATCAGAAAATAAGCACATTTTTTTCTGACTCCGAGACAGATTCCGATACCACAAAAAGTTCCGATTTTTCCGATTCCCAATTTCAATTCCGATTAATCGTCCCAACACTAATATATATATATATATATATATATATATATATATATATATATATATATATATATATACCAGAAAAACTTTGAGGGGAGGATTTACTAATCAAGTACAAAGCAAAATTCCAAAATCAAATATATATATTGTTATTTATATCTTAATCCCAATCAAGTGAAAAAAGCTACAAGCGGTCGGGTTTCAATCCTGGCTTCAGGTAGTTGCCTATCTAGCCGCACTGATAAGCTCTGAAACAGCGAAACAGCACTGTATGTGGATGACTATATATATATATATATATATATATATATATATATATATATGTATGTATGTATGTATGTATGGGTACATGTATTACTTTCGGAAGTAGTTTATAATATAGCAATTTTTAAAAAACATAATTGATAATAACACTCCTTTTTTCTCTAGTAGTTTAATATAAACTTTCTAAATGTTCCATAATTTAATTTCAATCCCAAATGAATGAAACTGTTTCGAAAGATAGGCCATTCAAATAAGTTAGATAGCTTCGCTCTTCAACTTCGCCGGTTAATTCTTTTGTCATCCAGGCAGTTTTGATTTGCTTCACAGATAATCCTTCCTTATTGTCTACATTTGTCTAGGTCATTCTGACATTTATTTCTTAACAGTGTTCTTTCTTGGTCTAAAAATATATTGAATACTTTCAGTCTCACTTTAAACTTTTCTTTTCTTTTATTCTGATCTTAAAAGCATGCTGTCTTGGAATCGTGCATTATAATTTTTGACTGAAAACCTTGTTCCCAGAAAATTTGGTCTTGTGGGGAGGCAATCGTCATGGTAAAATAATAACATTATTATTTCAAAACCCATTCTTAACATAAGGATGCTGCATAATTGACTATTCTGTACTTTCATCTAACAATCTAATGAACGTAACTACTGATAAAATATTAAATTAACTCGCAAATCGTCAATCCCTACAAAAGTGTAATGTTTAATATATTACCCACTTTCCATCTAAAATGTTACCAAAGGCAAGCCAAGTTACCCTTCTAGCCGTGTATTTTGTACTTTCATCTAACAATGTATTGAACACAAGAACTTGCAGAAATGAACGTAATTTGAATATCCTCCCTCCAAAATGGAAACTTTGACTATCTATTGAAAGCCTCCGTCGCCCAACAAGCCAAAATCTACTGTTTGTTAGCTAGTTCATCAGCTTAAAAAAGGTGGCCAAAGAAGGGATTAAAAAAGTACTAAATAGTGGGTGATTAGTTTCCTATACAAAATGAACGTAATAGTAGCATTTACCCCCAAAATAACGTCATGATTTCGAAAGCTATTATGAAAATGTGGAAGGGTGTCTTAGACAAACAATATGCCCTTTCACTTATACCTGAATGAATACCCTATAAATTAAAGAAAGCAACATGTTCCGTTATCTGAGTAAACACAGTGTGTACGTTAATTGAACAACTTAATAAAGTGAAACGTGGCGAAAGAAGTAATGCAACATACGAATCCTATGTCGCAAATTCCTGGTTCTGTATGGTATAGAAGAATTGTAAGGTTGTCTGTAGGCGTCTTATTTCATTGTGTAATCGTATGGAAACGAAGAGCTCCGGTAACAAGTAATTTGATGTGTTCAGGCCACCGTACAGCTCACCGTATAGTAGGTGTGCGGTTGTGTTTAGAAGGGCATAAATAGAATGGTCGCGTATGTGTATTGTCGGCCTATGTGCAAGGAATATTTTGTAAGCCGTTTTAAGAGTATTGTGAAATCGAATTAAAGGAAGCCAATGTAGTATGATAATATGGCAGAATACAGTTTGTTTTCATGTGAGTCACATGCGAAGTCGGCCATGTTGGTGCAAGTTGGAGTATTCGTATTTTAGAGGATCTGCTATTCCTAAAATAAAGCGTATGAAATCGTAATATGTATGGTGAGCTGGTTGGTTCGGGTTAAACTGTTATTCCAGTGAACGATTAAGAATAAGGGAGCATTTATTAAGTGAATCTATAATCGTAATGTATTATATATAAAACAGTAATATGGTGAAAGGAAAATACTAAGCTGGCTACATACGAAAAAGCTAATCAAAAAATTAAAGTTTGGGTTACGGAAGAGGAATGAATTGGAGCCGAGTGAAAGCTTTGACTACTTTCTCATCTATATTAAAAAAACCTTGTTAAACTTTGTGACATATTTCCATTATATGGCGGCCAGGTGTGAACGAACACCCCATAATTTTATTATACCATATTTCTTCAAAATGAAACATAATTATTAAAGTATACTTACACAGATAGATATGAAAAGTCTTTATTAAAGTTTGTGCCTATTTCCATTCTATGGAGACCAGGCGCGAACGCAGAAACCCACAATTTTATTATACCATCCCTATTTTAGTTAAAATATACTTATCAAAGTATTCTTATGTACATCTATATCAAAAACACTTGTAAACGTTTTTTTTAATTTTTAAATTTTTTATTTCCATACTTTGTGGACCAGGCGCGTAGGCAGACCCCCAATTTTAATGAATCATCATTATGCCAGATCAAACATACCCATTCTTGTGTCTCGATACATCTTCTATCATTATATGTAATCAGGTTTCTATAATAGTCAACCATATAGGAGCCTATTCGTGACCAGACACACACAGACGTTCAGCTTTAGAAGCCTTGACTGCCGTATAAACGGTCGGGTTTCAATCCTGGCTTGAGGTAGTTGCCTGTCTAGCCGCACTGATGAGCTGTGAAACAGCGAAACAGTACTGTATGTGGATGACTATATATATATATATATATATATATATATATATATATGTGTGTGTGTGTGTGTGTATGCGTGCGTATGTGTGTGTGCGTGTGTGTGTATAATTTATTTGTTTATTTTTGTTTGCAATACTTTTTCAATTATTTATACAAAAATGCATTTTACCTAAATGCTAGTTGAGAATAATTATCCCTTTACCAACGTAATGTCGCCAGATGTGGTGCGACATGTTTATTTTTGAAAGTTAATTATTCCCCAGACACGTGTTTCGTCATTTACAGCTAATCAGTGTGACTGAACCTTACCCGAAGCTCTGATTTTGTAATTTCGCGTTGTAAACGAAACTTTATCTATCTATCTATCTATCTATCTATCTATCTATCTATCTATCTATCTATCTATCTATCTATCTATCTATCTCGCTCTATATATATAGTAAGTTATAAAAATATAGATGGCATACTACATAGCTCTACCTATGTATTGAGCACTATTGAAGTAAATACTTAAATTTTACGCATAAAATCATACTTTCACATATTAATTTATGTGATTAAATGAAGTAGTCATATATATATATATATATATATATATATATATATATATATATATATATATATATATATATATATATATATATATGTATATATGGAGAAAGAGGGATAGGGAGAGAGAGAGAGAGAGAGATAGGGAGAGAGAGAGAGAGAGAAATAAAAAGGAACAAACCAAGTTATGAGTTCATCAACGTTTCGTCTTTATTTCGAGACTTCCGAAATAAAGACGAAACGTTGATAAACTCATAACTCGGTTTGTTCCTTTTTATTTCTCTATTTTGTCGGAATACTATTTCCATTATTCTCATCATATATATATATATATATATATATATATATATATATATATATATATATATATATATATATATATATATTATGTTAATGTTATGTTAATATATATTATGTTAATAGAAATAATAGAGAATCAGCTATTTCATGCAAGTATTTTTTTTTAGTAAAATTAAAGGTATTATGATTAATCAAATTTCTGAGTCTTTTAATCATATTAGAAAACTGCTTAATTAAACAAAAAAGAAGATTTTGAAAGAAATAGCGTCGAAAATATTATTACAACCGGATACGATATACAGGAAAGACTATTTCATTCAATGGTACGATTATATTCTGGATATAATCGACACTGAATTATATAAGCCACCTGTGGAAGGTATAAAAAAGAAACCTGAAAATGTTTGTGTAGTTTTGTATGAAAATAAAGGTTTTGATGATATAAATTTACCAAAAATATTAAATAAACAAAACAACATACATAATTACTACCTAATGAGATACAGAAAAAAGATCAAAAACCAATAGTTACATATAAACCAATACGTAATAAGGTTTTCAATTATAATAAAACGGTAGAACACATAAATATAAATGATAATATTATAAATATTCCAGAATGTTAACGTAATTCCTCTCCTTTCTGTAATAATGAGATGTAATTACAGGAGATTTAAAGATAGTAAATAATTCTAAATTAAGAAAACTCCTTAGTAAAGGTCCGAATTATAGAGAGCCTAAATGCCTAAATTACACTAAATGCGTTAAAGAAATAACTAAAGCACTAGAAGGTTTTATTATGTCTATGGTAAATAAATATAAATTAGCACAGTCTACGTTTGATGCATGGAAAAATAATATACTTGAATGCGTAAATGCAAAGGTTAAACATATAAAAAATTTAAACACTCTAGAAAAACTAATCCTCTTCTAAAAAATTCAGAAATACGGGAGGAACTTTAAATACTTCAAGATAAGTTTGTAATAGTTCCGATTGATAAAGCGGCAAAGAATATAGCTTTTATATGTAAAAAATATTATATACAACGTTTATTGATAAAAGTAGGAATTACAGGTAACCTATAAATAAGTAATATTAATTTAGATGGCATTATTCTGAATAATAGTATTATTAGTGAAAAAGTAGGATTAAAGTTATACGAAAAAACAAAAAATCTTCCACGTATGTACTGGATACCTAAAATGCACAAAAATTCAGTTAGCGCTAAGTTTATTGTAGCTTCAAAGACGTGCATGACTAAACCTTTAAGTAAAGCTATATCTAAAATATTTAAATTACTTATAAATCAAATAAATAATTTCCACCAGAAAAGAAAATTTTATAGCAGTATTAATCTATTTTGGGTAGTAAATAATTCACAACCAGTGAAAGAAAAATTAGATAAAATAAATTCCAGAAGAAAAGCAAAATCTATAGCTACTTATGATTTTTTGTCTATATACTAAATATATATATACGCTATATACTAAAATTCCGCACGAAAAACTTATAAAAGAATTAAATGATACTGTGGATTTAGCTTTTGAACGTGGAAAAGGTAAATATATAGACTTTTCAAACTCTAAAGCTTTCTGGTGTAAAAATAAAAATAGCAAAACTAGTGTTTCTAAAGGTATATTAAAAATACTTATAAGTAATCTTATTAAAGAATGTTATTTTCAAATAAGAAATAAAATATTACTCCAAATAATAGGTATCCCAATGGGATTGGATCCTGCACCATTTTGGGCAAATCTGTATTTACATAGACTCGAGTATATATATATGTCATCACTATTAAAAACAGATATATCTAAAACATATAACTTTCATGGGTGTAGGATATTTATAGATGACCTTATATGTATAAACGATAATGATGAATTCGAAAAAAATAAACATCTTATATATCCAAAGGAGTTAGAATTGAATTGTGAACATAGAGGACAACAGACTACATTTCTGGATTTAGATATAAAAATTGAGGATGGGATTTTTCTTGATAAAAGAAACTCTTTCCCGTTTCAAATAGTGCGTATGCCGCATAAAGATAATACCTGCTCTATTTTTATGTTTTATGGAACCATTATGTCAGAGTTTTTGAGAATAGCTCACGTTACTAATAATAGATCACCAGTTTCTAGTTTAGTAATAAGGATGATAAAACAAGGTGGGGATAAAACTAAAATATTTAAACAGTTAAATAAAGCATTTGTTCGTTATTATGATGCTTTTGAATCGCTTAAAATTAACCAGAATATATTAGTAAAGGAAATCCAAAACTTTATTAGTAATGTATAAAATGTATTTACAAAAAAAAAAAAAATGTATATATGTATAAATATTTTTAACCTTTATATATATATTTAATTTTCAATAAATAAGAATGTAAATATACAAAATACTAATCATAGTGGGGGTGATAGGTAGTCAAATGGATTAATCCTAAACTTATAAATACAAGACTGGTAAATTAAAAAAATATATCCATTTTGAATTTGGAAATAGATGAATCTCACAGGTAAGAAATTCATTTTTATAATATGAATAGGTTAGATAAAGTAATTAAGAATAGGAAACTAGATCTAATATTTGTAACATGTTTTTCTTTTTTTCCTAAGATTAAGGGAGGTGGTGTTTGATCAACACTGTTGGGGAGCCATGATGTAATATCTTGTTTTGTTTTTAAATCCCCTAGTTCTAGGAAAGAAAATGTGGCCATGAAATTTCGCTTAGTTTTAGGCAGAGATAGAAAGTAAGGAAAATTGTTGACAGTTGTTCTAGCAAGACGAGTGTTTGTTGCGAATGTTTAAAGGGGATCAGTTGAGCACATTCCAAATGAAAATAACGATAGAGCAGAGATAACCTCGCAACGTCTCTTTTGTGAGAAAGTGGTAGTGGAGAGGAGGAAAAGACATCGTCCACTAGATTTTGAAGTCAGTTTTGTACCCTGTCAAGACAGGAAAGGGTACTCTGAGCAGCTCCTACTCAGATGTGGCAACGATACCACATCTTTGGGTATATTTGGCTCTTATATAGGACTAGCGGGGGGGGGGGTACCCGGCGTAGCCCGGGTGTTTGTAGGCGTGTGTTGTGTGTGGGTGATAAAAAAAAAAACCCTGTTTAAAAAAAAAAAAAAACGTTGGCCAGGTGTTCGGAGGTGTAAAAGAAAAAAAAAGTTTTAGTAGAAAAGTAGGCTTGAACACCGAACCTTTGACGTGGAGATGGAAACGAGATGGACAAAACCCTGGGACCTAGCCATCTCGACCACGGGAGAAAAGGAATGAAAGGCCTCTTAATTAAACGTTTATAAAATGAAATTAACAGGTGCGAGAACGCGTGATGTTTGACCTTGAAACATGACGCGGCTGCAAGCCAGTTTTCGCTTGTTTTATAAAAGCGAAACATACACGGGCCGCTCTAAAAATCTGGAAAAAATAGCGCGTGAAAGTCGGGTAAATTAAATAGACAGGCAACCCCTGTTAGTAACTCATAGATATTATCATTTAGACGTGATATAAAAAGTTTTAAGAAGGAATGAGCCGACCAAAAAGTCCAGCGAAAAAAGCCTTTTACAGACATACACAAAAAGCGAACATACATACACACATTTTCGCTTTTATATATATAGATGATTGCGTCTAGAGCGGTAGAATGATCCAATCATTTTTTTTTTTACATGGAAGTCACCACTTATCAAGGCCGGAGGCCACTTGGGGATAAGGGTTATTGCGTGTACAGTAATCAATGGGACAATATCGTAGTAATTATTACTAATGGAGATCTGATAAAGTGTCTTACTTAAGGGGGCGGTTCATCAGGAATTTGTTTATGTTGGACTTGAAGACATCCAAGTTGTAGCAAAGTGGGAAACAGGCAAACGGAAGAGAGTTCCGCAGGCGTGCACTTCTAAGAAAGAAGTTTTGTTCATGGAATCTACGTTTTGATTTAGGCACAGATAAATAGTGGGGGAAAATTACTGACATTTTTCTAGTGACCTTGGCAATGGATCCCTTTAATTTCTAGTCAAGTGAAAATCAGTACCAGAAGTTTGTCAAAGCAGGATGCTTCTTCAAGACGAAAGCCATTCATTTCAACTGGGACTAAGTGCGAATCAAAGTTCTGGTAACGAAATGATAGAAGCTTGGTTTTAGAAGCTAGCCATTTTAAAACCCATTAGAAACGCGCGTTCAAGGTAGGAAAAGTCAGAAAAATTTTGGTCTTTTGCTTTAAATGTACTTGACAGAAAAGGGGGTAATTAAAGACACAGGATAGATTAGATGGGTTAGTTTCAAAGTCAATTTTTTACAAACCACTCAACACATGTCAGCATGTAAAACGGTTTGGTTTTACAGAATATCAATCCATTTCATGGTATTTAATCACGAATCCAGGAATTTTGGAATAAAAGTTTTTATGCTTGAAATTTTTCTTCTATGCCTTAAGCTTTTCACACTTTTTTTTTTTAAAAATTGTTTTCCATCCCAAACAAGGCACATTGCCACTTTGGTGTAGGGGGCAACAACTACTGGGGCACTATATTGGGATTTGGGCAGCAAGATGTCGGTTCACATTACACTTGAACTTCTGCATGTCAGTACAGTTAGGGAAGCAGGGACCTGGAATGGAATTCCAGAGTCTAGCAGTTCTGGGGAAGAAACTACTGGAGTAGAAAGATCTTTTACATCTAGGGATCTCTACAGTGTGGGGGTGGGATTTTATCTGCCTGTCGAGTTTGTCGAGGGTGTCTACGTCGTGGGGGCACAAGTGTCTGCAGTTCGCCAGAGCATTCACCATTAAAATACTTGTAGAACAGGCAGAGGGATGCAACGTTTCGTCGATGGGACAGAGGCTGAAGCCTAGATGCCAATTCAGGGCCTATCAGATTGGCGACTCTCTTTTGAACCTTGTCTAGGAGCGAGAGACTAGTAGCAGATGCACCAGCCCAAATGTGACAGCAATACTCCATACATGGGTGAATGGCGGCCTTATAGAGGTACAGGCTACTTTCGGGTGTTAGTAGTTTTCTAGTACGTTAGAGAGAGCCTACCTTCTTTGCAGCAGCCCTGGCAATGCTTTCAATGTAATTGTTCCAACTCATATTTCCTGTGAACGTTAGGCCAAGCAGTTTGAAAGATGTACTCTCAGATAAAGAGTCACTGGACATTGCTATTGGTTACAGAGAAGGTTTCTTGTAATTATTGAAAAAAACCAGTTTAGTCTTGGCAGCATTGAATGTGATCATCCATTTTTGTCCCCATTCCACTACAGATTGGAGGTCATCCTCTAGTGTTTTTGCCATTTCTTTAGATATGTGTTCATTTGTTTTCCTGGCATGCCTGTTATAGAGTGTGGTGTCATCAGCATATATACCCATCTCAGAGGCAATTTTGTTGGGGAGGTCATTAATAAATATTAGGAACAATAGACGTCCAAGGATAAACCCCTGAGGCACCCCTGCATTCATATCATATTGTTTAGATGTATGACCGTCGAGGACAACCTGGATTTTTCTCTTATCTAAGAAGGATTTAATTATGTTAAGTATTCTACCAGTGATACCGTATGATCTAATTTTCCTGAGGAGATCCTCATGTCACACCCTGTCCAAAGCCTTGGATATATCTAGAGGTACCGCTCTGCCCTCCTCCACCTTGTCCAGTGAATGGTATATACGCTCAGAGATTACAGTGAGGATGTCTGCTGTGGAACGGGCTTGTCTAAATCCATATTGTTTGTCAGTCAGAAGTTTAGCATCTGTAAGGTGACGGACTAGAGCATGGTTAATTATGGTCTCTAATATTTTGGCGAAAAGTGGGAGAAGGCTAATGGGGCGATAATTTGATGGGTCAGTTCTTTTGCCAGAATTCTTAAATACTGGTACCATAGAAGCAGTTTTCCAACAGCTCGGAAAGGCATTTGTTGTAGAGTTTGGACAGAACTGGAGCTACTTCGGCTGAGCACTTTTTTAATAGCACAGCTGGGATGAGATCGGGTCCACATGCTTTTGAAGTGTCAAGGTTTTTTATGATAGCATGCACCTGAGCAGGGGTGATTTTTAGATCGTCTAGCATGGCATCTGTCCATAAAGGAAAGTCAGACAGGGGGTGGTTGGAGGGTCCAATGTGGAGTTTGAGGCAACCCGACTAGCAAGCATATTAGTCTTGTCAGTTGCTGAGCAAACAACCTCGTGATTGTTGGTTAGTGGGGGAATTGTTGATTGCCCATTTACTACACTGTTGTAGATTTTCTAGAAGTCACGAGTTCCTAATTTTTGTGCTTCGATGTGTTTTTAGTGGTTTCAGTAAATTCTCTCTTAGCTGTCGCTATTTCTTTCTTAACGTTACTTCTAGCTTCTATATACTTCTGTCTGTTTGAACTGGACTTATGTCGGTTAAATCTGCGGTATGCATGCTGCTTTTGAGCAATGGCAGTTGCGCAAGTCGAAGTAAACCATTGGGAAGATTAGGGCTTGCTAGAAAATTTCCGCATGGGAACATGTGTTTTGAACTATTCAGTGGTCTCATTTGCAGACTATTCAGCAGGAAGAGAAAAAATATTTCCCCATGGGGCATTTCTGATAAGATCTCTGATGGCTTCCCAGTCAGCCTTTTTATAATATCTCGTTGTTTTGAGCACTGGCTCTTCAGTTTTGTGTCTAAAGTTTAGGGCGATTTCGACCATTATCACTGTGTGATCAGCGTTCCCGAGTGGGCTGTCAGCATTTGTTATACAATCATCGGGAACTGTACTCAGAAATAGATCTAGAAGTGATGCGTGTTGTTCTTGCTGGTCAGGGAAACGGGTTGAAAACGTAACCATTTGTGATAGGGAGTGAGATATAGCAAAGCTATGTGTTGTGTTGCCTGCTGCATCTGTGTAAGTAGAGAATCCAAGCCAGTTTTTGTGGTGGACATTAAAGTCACCAAATACATGTACTTGTGTGCTAGTGTCGAGGGAGAGTGCCGTGTCTACGCTGTCAGAGACTTTGTTTATTATGGTACAGTCCTGGGTCGAGGGAGAGCGGTAGAGAAAATAAAAGTAGCTAATGTTATGTTGTATGTTTAGTCTAAAGCACATAAAGGCTTGAGCGTCCGATTCTAGGTTTGTTTCTCTAGTCAAGGGAAGGGTGTTACGAATGTAGACTCCACGTCCGTGCATATGTCTGGCAGAGTGGGAGATAGCCAGACATGTTAAAGTAGTTAGAGTGCTAAGATATCCGGGGTATTTGTTAGGAGAAATGCTTCAACATCAGCTAAATTAGTTCTAAGCCCACGGATGTTCGTAAATGCAAGCCTCAAGGGAGGAGGCAAGTTGGTCTTGTTTGTCCCTAGGCCTGGTTTAAGCTTATTTTTTCATTGTACTATCATCATGTTTCCCGATATTACACAACTGTTGATGGAGCAGCCGCTCTAAGCGCTACAAAGAATTAGGGCTTCTGTACTACCAGTTGGAAACAGCAGCCAGGAACTGTCAATCCGGTACCCTCAACCCATCAGAAGAAGGTCAACCCAATCTAATTGCACAGGCATGTGTGGTACTCAAGCACTCCCAAGTGCCCAGTTTTGAGGGGTGGAATGTATCGGGAGTGGGGAAAACGGCGTTCATTGCTCTAGACAAGAAATAAGATCTACCACTAAGTATTTTGTCGAATCACTGTGATAGTGTCTCTGCGCCTGACTAATAGGCAAAGAAGGCGTATGGAAGCCGGGCAATAGACAGAGCCTATCTACTCCTTAAGCAGTTTAGGTTTGCAAACCGGTAATTTGTTTGAGTCACCAGCTCTAGGAAGGTTGTCATCCAAGACTGGAGAGGCCTCCTTCATCTTAAGTTTAGTTTCAGAGTTTTCCTTTCCCTAGACGGGTGATCTGGGAAGATCTACTGGGTTCATCAGCCCTGAGAGGGTTTGCTCCGCGCCTGGGTCCTAATCCAGGTATTTCAGTGACCCTGCATGGTTAGTTAATGTTACAGGGTTAGTTTGTAGAGGTTATATATCTAATGAATAGTTACACTCCTCAAAGTGATTTAGGGACATTGCTCTTTCATTGTAACTAAGGAGAAGAAAAAAAAACAAAAAACAAAACAAACTCATGCAGTGGAAGCAACTATGTGAACAGGCTTGTTAGAAAGGCGTTAGTGTGGATTAAGTCTTTTACCTTTCGATTTTTTACATTATTTAAAATTTATATGTTAGCTTAGGTACAGGATAACGTTACAGTGTGAGTAGGTATTAAGAATTGAGCTAAGAATTTTTTCCAGTCACTGTATATTTTAGATTACAGGAGGGTTAAGATGATGGTGAAGTACAGTACGGGTATAACTGGAGGTAAATTTTAAGTCATGGCGTATTGTGTATGTATAATTAAGTAAATAGATATTTGGGCAGGTTTTCAGCAGATGCGAATAGATAGAAGTTGTAGGTGTTAGTGTATTCTACTATTGAAGGAAGATAATTTCAGTTTTCATTTAAGAGTAATTGACCTTTAAACATGGTGTTTGATTTGGTTATTTTGTAGAAGAAAATGTGTTGTTTGCGCTTTTGATTTTGCGGAACATGATTGAGTTTTGCAAAGGGAAAGGAAAAAAATAATGTTTAGTACATTTCAGATCAGGAAATCAGTATCTTCAGCGAGCCTGATCTGATAACAGGAGGCATGTAAAACGGATGTTAAATCGAATATGATG
This sequence comes from Euprymna scolopes, assembly GCF_053919585.1. NCBI lineage: Eukaryota > Metazoa > Mollusca > Cephalopoda > Sepiida > Sepiolidae > Euprymna > Euprymna scolopes. The sequence goes on from NC_136494.1 coordinate 97,157,025, forward strand.
TTGCCGCTGATGATGATGATGATCTTAAACCAATCATGCGAAGATGTATTGTTCTACTAGTATTTTGTTTAAATTATGATTTTTTGAGTGTATACTTACACTAAAAAAAATTGAAATTTAAACAAAATATTAGTAGAACAATAGATCTTCGCATGATTGGTGACATTTCTTGGATGGGTTTCTACTACTATTTCTTTCAATTTTTGATTTTTGAGCGATTATCGAGATTATTTCTAGTTCTAACTCAAACAGAATTGACACTGATTCTGTTTCAAGGTAAATAAACGCTTTAAAATAAGTTAAAATGCAACAAAAAGATTTAGATAGATAGAAAAGTAGCTTGCTTTAATAACATTTATTTGTGGTATATATATATATATATATATATATATATATATATATATATATATATATATATATATATATATATATATATATATATTTAATCTCTATTGGATATTGTAAAAATGTACAATATTTTTATCACTTAGAAACATACACTATATTGTATACAGAAATTATTTTTATATAACAAATACGAAATGTAGGTCACATCTACGAGACAACATTCGTTTGTCTTTTTTTTCTTTTGAAATCGTAAAATGTCATAAATCGTTTTTTATATATAATTGTGGCGTGGTCCTTGTGGCCTTATTAAAGGTTTGGACGACAATAGCATTTTTGTGTATTTCTAAAAACCACACCTAAAATGAATATAAATTGGGTATAAAAGTTATTGTTCCCGCGAAGGAAGGAAATTTTTTTAATTTTTTTACTTCATTTTTTTTTAAGGAATTAAACCTTACGTTTAATACCGGGCAACGCCAGGTACATCTGCTAGTACATATATAAAAGGAGTTTTGTCTGTGTGTGTGTGACTTCGTTCCTTATGGACTCGAAAACTGTTAGGACAATTTTCATGAAATTTCACTCAAAGGTATTTTATGTGCCTAGTAGTGTTATTAAATAATGTCTTCGATTAATATCGATGATCGATAATGAAAAAAATCTGATGAAAGAAGAAACAGACGATTTTGATCAAAGTTAACTCCTTACCCAGGCTAACATCACAAGTGCATTGGAGAAGTTTTATTATCACACTAGTTGAAAGACTGACATATAAAATCAATAGTAGGGTCTTTGATATGACAGGGTTGTGTTCGAAATGAATGTTTTCGTTTAGAGCACAGTTGAAGCATGATATTTGCATTTTTTATTTTAAACTTTAATTCAAGCTATCTATATATATAAAAGCGAAAATATGTGTTTGTGTGTGTGTGTGTGTATGCATTTTTGTGTATGTCCACAAAAGGCTTTTTTCGCCAGGCTTCTCGGTCGGCTCACTCCTTCTTAAAACTTTTTATATGATGTCTAAATAATATCTACGACTTAAGAATGGGGGTCGCAGCTATCTTTAATTCGCACGACTTTTACGAGCTATTTTCGAGATATTTTTCGATCTCTGCATCTTCGAAAAGCGAATGATGGGGCGGGGGAAACAAAAATTGGTTTGCAGTTGCTAGGTCAAACATCACGTGACTTAACTTTCTCGCACCTGTATATTTCACTTTATAAACGTTAACTTATAACAGTTATCGTGGCGAAGACGGCTAGGTCTCAGGTTTTTTTTTTTTACATTTCGTTTCCACCTTCGTGTCAAGGCCTACCTTCCTACTAAAACTTTTTTTTTCTTTTACACCTCCAACACTCGGCCAACGTTTTTTTTTTCAAACAGGATTGTTTTGATCAACCTCTCCCAACACACAAACCTCTAAACATCCGGGCAACGCCGGGTACCTCCCGCTAGTCTTTAAATATAAAATGACAGGGTCGCGTTCGAAATGAATGTTTTCGTTTAGAGCACAGTTGAAGCATGATATTTGCATTTTTATTTTAAACTTTAATTCAAGCTATCTATATATATAAAAGCGAAAATATGTGTTTGTGTGTGTGTGTGTGTGTGTGTGTGTGTGTGTGTGTGCATTTCCCAACACACACACCTCTAAACACCCGGGCAACGCTGAGTACCTCCTGCTAGTCTATAAATATAAAAGCGAAAATGTGTGTATGTATGTATTTACGCTTTTTGTGTATGTCCACAAAAGGCTTTTTTCCGGGAAGCGATCGGTCGGTTCACTCCTTCTTAAAACTTTTTATATGCTGTCTAAATCATAATATCTACGACTTTAATTTGCCCAACTTTTACGCACTATTTACGACATTTTTTTTTTTTTGATCGCCGCATGTGGATTCGGCTTTTTCGTATAAAAGCGAAACTAATTCGAAGCTGGCAGCAGTGTTCCCATCGAAATTTTGTTTTGTTTTTTGTAAATATGTTTTTCTTTTTCACAGAATGAATGTCGCCTGCCATCCCGTAAGCTGGGGAGTTATACTGGTTTTAAATAGGTCCATGGTAAGAATGAAGGCGTTTTAGTATGATAGTGATTCTAATGTAGGAATAAACTAATAAAGTACTTGTTTTTATGCAAGTTTAGCTTAGCTTAGCAAAGACCCTCCGCACACCCTACTTCCCCCTACTGGCCCTGGTGCCTAAGCTTTTTTGGACCCCAAATGAGGCCTTGGTAGTAGATAATGCCAAGGCCGGGGCCGACAGGCTAAATATCACATTGTTCCCATCACTCTTTGGTCAAGATCCAAGTGGGGATTGGACCAGCAAGGACTTTTCTTTTTTCTCCTGTTTTTCTTGGGCAAATTATTAACTGTTGTGTTTCTATTTTTTGCAGATAGTCTGGGATCCAGATAGGGCTTAAGCAGCCGGCAAGGCCGAGGGAAACCAACGTGTCTTTTTAGGTGAAGGTCCCCTTGGTTACCAAATCAGCAGGCCTTGGTTGGGCTCTGGGCCTTGAACATAGATGGAGCAGGCCTCTGCTCCTGCCAGCTCGAGTGTAGTGTCTGAGATCAATTTAGGGGGTGCTGCCCCAAAAGGCACCCCCACTTCGGTCGGTTCGAGTTCGGTCAGGTCGAGTTTGGTCCTTGGGGTCGCCACCCGATAAGGCGCCCCATGTTCAGTCACGGCTGGTAGGGTTATGGTTGCTCGGGGTTGCCACCTCAAAGAGCACCCCTAGTGCATGTATGGTGGTGGTGGTTCCAAGGGTCACCACCCCTGTTGGTGCAAGTTCGAGGGCTGCCTCCGAGAAAGGCGGCTCAAATCCGGGAGATTCGGATGGTTCCAATTTTGTGGAGGTCGTGGTGGTTGAGGGCACCCCTGCATCGTCTGCTGAGCCCTTTGCCATGCCGTTGCTGTTGGATGAAGCAGCCGACCGGGACAATGTTGAGCCAGTACAAGAAACTAGAAGCAGGGATGCAGAATGTTAAAGAGTCTCCTGGCTCCAAGGACTTAGATGCAGAGTACTGGAGGGCAGCTAGGAGGAAGAGAAGATGCACGGTAAAGCCCTGGTGGGTCGTCGTAGAAGAATCACCAACGCCACTACCGACGCAGTCTCAGTTAGAGAACAGCAGTCCCCAGAAGTTAGCAGCCGAAAGTCTCCAAAAGATCAAGTCTCTGGAGGTTATAGTAGTAGAAGGGTGCTCCCTGGGGGGATGTGGATCAACTGAGACAGTGCCAGCTAGTGCGGAGGAATGGTCATCCCTCACAGCCAGCGACTCCCTGATATCAGCACCACAGAGACCTAAGGATTGTCCACCATCAGCTGGAACCAGCACAGTGAAGGAGCCAGAAAAGTCAGTGGTGACCTGGGGCTTCAAGGAAGAGCCGAAGGAGACTTCCGAGTACTACTGGGAGCTCTTCAAGGACAATTACCAGGACTATGTTGAGGGCAGTACCCTAAAGGTAATGCCCGGAAAAATGGAGGTGATAAGGGAGAGGTCGGTGTCCCTGGTGACCCTGGAGGTGAAAGGGAAGGGCCTGACTTGTATACTGAAGGATAGGATGTTGAAGGTACTAGGCAACCTGAAAATCCTGGCCCAGAACATCGTGAGGAATAGCTACGCCATGTGGGATCTACTTTTGCCAACAAAAGAGGAAGCCAAGAAAGTACCAAAGGGGGACCTCACATGGAAAACTCTGCATTTCAAACCAGAGTATAACTCAAAAAGAAGGACGATGGTCACTGTGCTGGGAGTCCCATGCTTCATCGGGGAGGATCAGCTTGGTAGGCACGTTATCTCAATATGGAGAAGTCGAAGGTGTGAACCTGGTGAGGGGCCCCAGGAACATCTCGACCGAGGACTTCAAGATCCAAATGCGGGTGGATCACAAGGGATTTCAAGAAATCCCGATCCAACTGAATTGTGAGGGCTGGCAAATGTAAGTCATTGTAGAGGGTAGAAGGCCGCACTGCTGGCATATGTTCAGATTCTGTCTGCTCAAGAAGGTGCCAGAGCAGAGGAAGGAAGACAAGCCTGCAAAACGGGTAGAAGTAGAAAAGAAGGAGGAAGCTAAGATGGCAGAGGAGAGGAGCGAGGTCGCCACTTGGAGCACGGTCATCTCCAAGAAAAGGAGAAAATAGGAACCAACGGCCCCTCCAATACCAGCAAGAGGGACAGTGGCGGCAACCAAAAGAAAATTGCAGGTGCACTCCTCAGAATCCTAGAGAGAGGAGAAAGAGGAGAAGATGAAGCAGGTGGAGAAGAAAGCGGGAAACAGGACCTGAGGAAACCAAGTGTAACGTAATCCCCCATTGAGGAGCGTTAGAACTACGCTGAGGTAATTTTGTATTCCCGGGTGATACCAGATAACCCAAGGATTTAAGATAGAGAACATAAATATACATATTTTATTTCATGTCAAAATAGATATTGTTTTAAACGGCTAAAAGTTGATAACAGGAACTTTCACTTATAACATTGTCTGGCCTTACATGAACCCAGGGTCGGATGGCAGAATTGACATCTGACCTTGAAAATCGTGAGAAGATTTCAGATATGGGAATGGTGCCCACCCAGGAACCTAGAGCTTTCGATTTCGTGGAGATTTGTGGCGAAATCTTATTGGCTGGGGAGAATTTCCACCCCATCCACATACCTTACTATATATACGACTGTCATTCGAAAATTAGCCAGAGCTGAGTCGCAGAGTGAGTGGAGAGTTTCAAAGCAGATTGCTTGTTGAATCCGAGAAGAGACATGACCTCTCCCCACCTCATCCATCCGTTGGTCGCTGTCTGTGAAGAGAGTTGAGAGTTTGAAAAGAACTTACAAAATCTGAATGAGAATTGTAAAAACATTTTGTACATAATTTTGTAAAAATTAAGCTTTTGTAGATAGACTACAATTGTTTGTCTTTCTTCCTGCCTGCTGCTTCGATATTCGCTTTCAGCATACCAGATTTATGTAACAGCCTCCGAGGAGTCTAGATGACATGTGCCGAGAATCCAGAGAAATAAGACCCCTTAACCACCTCCTCGAGGAGGCGTTACACAAGGACCAAGATGGTGATCCCCTAACATTAATCTCCCATGAGGAGATTCAGCCTACCCCTCCCCTATTCAACACCTCGGAGCAGCATGATGAAGCTCTGATCACTACAATGGCAGTAGAAGTAGCAGAGGACAAAAGAGACGGAGAAAAGGCGACCCCCAGAGTGGAAAGAACCAGAAAATATCCGTTCTGGTCGGGGGAGCGTCTTTACAAGGTAGATTGTGACTAAGTGAGTGGCAACCTCAACGGGCGGCAGAGGAAATTCCTGAAAAGCCTCGAAAGCCTCGCAAAGGTTGAAGAGAAGGAGATCGCTAATCCGAGGATCTTCCCTGATGCTCCGAACCTCATCACGTTTGTCAGGCCAAATAGGGGAGGATGTGCCAAGGCTCTGTGAAGGATGTTGGAGGCTGGAAAAACGACTTTTCCAGGCTTCAGGTTCATGGACAGGGAGCACCCATCACTAGTGCAAATCGCCAAGAAATGTGAGGGGAGGGTCCTTGTTTATGTTCACCTCTCCTTTTATAGGGCACGATGAATACTACTAGTTAGAGAAGTATGGCCGCAAGCTCGAACTTAGCTAGTTTAAATGTGCGGGGCATTAGATCCCAAAGCAAGGCTTCTCACATGCTGAGGGATCTCGTTGTCTTTGAGGTAGACATAGCTACATTGCAGGAAACCCACTTCGTTGGGGCCGGGGATTGCAATGTGCTGGTAAACGACTTTGAAGTTTACTCAGCATATGGCAATCTCCATAGCTGTGGGGTTTCTGTTCTATGAGTCGCACCCTGTTTACGATGGTTAACATTGTTCACATGGACGCTCATGGGAGGTTGGTCGTGCTCAATTGTGCTGTTTAACGCAGCAAGTTCCAGATCGTGGCAGTTTATGTGCCTAACAACCGCAGTGAGAGGGTTTCCTTTTTTCGTCAGCTGGAGGTGTTTCTCTCTTTGGGTCCAGAGCGGGTAGTGCTAATGGGGAACTGGAATGCCATCCTGGACCCCAATAAATAGATAAGGTCGGGGAGTTAGAGGGTCGGAGCAGTAGGAAAGCAGCCTGTCTGACCTGATGGCCTCATTCGATCTGGTCAACAGGTTCCGTCTGGATCACCCCAGGAGGGAGATGCGGACGTGGCATAGTAATTCAGCTGTCTGTCCAAGTACATACTTGGACAGAATGTTAATTAGAAGGGGTAACATAGATTTCCTATCTTGTCCACTGTTCCACTGGCTAGGTCATTTGGACCACAAACTCGTGCTGGCCCGTTTGAAATTAGGTAATAGGTTTAGGTTGGCTGGCTACTGGAAGTTGAACGTCTCCTTGTTGGAGTCGGAAGACTTCCGGAATCAGCTGACATGACTAATTCAGAGGGAGTTAGTAGGGCGGTTACTGGGAGTAGCGGGTAGCTCCGTTTTAAGGCTACCATTAGGCACTTTTGCGTCCAATACAGCCAACGCCTCACGCTAACAAGGGCTCGGACCAAAAGGCGTCTAGATGATAAGCTGACCCGGACGGTGGGAGGGGAGATCCCCTAGAGCTAGCGCTAGTTAAGGTAGAACTTAATTGCTTGGCTAGTGAGCGATAAGCGGGTCAGGTAGTTGAAGCTAGACGCGGCTTGGACGGGTACATTCGGGAGGTGAAAAACCTGGAAGAGTACACTCGTATTGGGAAGAAAGATTTGCAACGCGTTTCGGCAACATTTGAAGAAACGTTTCACCCAACTACCCAGACTCCACGACCAGGAGTTTGGCAGCTATTTAGCTGGCTTGCTCCGCCTTACTGCAGCCCAAGTGGCTAGCTGCGAGGGGATGGTTACGGAGCATGAGATCATTACTGTGTTGAAGCAGGTTGGCTACAACAAATCTCCGGGGCTCGATGGTCTGCCCGACGAACTGTTCTTGAGGCTGTCGCCCATGTTTGTGCCCCTTCTGAAGGGCGTGTTTAATCACTGGTTTGCTCAGGGCTCGATCCCGGAGCAGGTTACCAAAGGAGTCGTCACGCTTCTGAAGAAAGGAGAACGGCATGGCGAGGAGAATCTAGATGGCTATAGACCCATCATTCTGCTCAATGTAGAGTTGAAGATTTTGTTCCACGTTCTTGTGAACCGACTGCAGGTTGTTATCGATGATTGGTCGAGCCGGATCAGAACTACGCTGTGAAGGGTCGATTGATTCAAAACAACCTCTATTTGGTACCCATGATCATAGAGGGTTTAGAAGCCGACACGGAAGCTGCGCTGATCAATGCGTTCGATAGGATCGACCATGGGTTTTCGAGATCTGTTGTAGAAACTGCCAGCTTTGGTCCGGATTTCCACAAGTGGGTATCTGTTCTGTATCATGGTCCCGCGGTAGTGGTGCAAGTCAATAGTAGGTTGTCGGAGTCCTTTGGGGTCTCTCAGTTGGTGCGCCAGGGTTGTCTACTGTACCTCTGTTATATGTCCTGGCATTGGAGCCCTTCCTACGCAAATTAAGGGATGAGGCGACGAGACCAGTCCTGCACAGCATAGCTCTACCTAACGGCAAATTTACCAGAGTGTCCATGTATGCTGATAATTTCACTGTTTTTGTTGCTGAAGGATCGATATTAAGGTGATCGCTGAGTATCAAGTTGTCACAGGGGCCATAGTTAATCACAGCAAGTCCATTAGCTTGCAGTTGGGTGCCTGAATCGGGGTAAACTTGCTTCCAGGTGCGTTCGGCTAGACGGATGGCCCAGTTAAGATCCTCGGAGTGGTTCGGCCCTGGACTCCAGCTGGACAAGAATTGGTCGGGGATACAGATGAAGGTCGAGTCATCGGTAGGGACTTGGATTCAGAGGAAATTGTCCTTGAAAGATTGTGCGGAGGCATGTGCTACTTATGTGTTTCCGTTGATCTTTCTGTTCTTCCCTTGCCTGCGGACCACTGTAAGGCTTTAGAGCGCCTCCTTTTCAAACTACTCTGGATGGGAGGAAAGTCGTATGTTCATAGACAGGTTTGTATGCAGAAACTTGGCGTGGGAGACTTGGGAATGCCTGACCTGATGAGTCACAAGCGTGCGGAAAGATTGGCATTCCTGAGTCGGACATTGTTAGAAGAAATGCACTGGGTACCAGCCATGGAGCAAGCTTTCCTGCGACTCATATCCGCCCCTGCTGCTGAAAGTCACAGAAGATCAGTGGGGGAATCGTGTTTCCTCACCGAATGTTGAGCCGCCCTTAAGGCATTGCCGGGGTCCAGTGACCTTGTGCGGTTGAGGAGGAGGCTATATGAGGATTTAGTGGTGAGAACCGCACACGACCCACTGGTGGAGTGGTTGCATCTATTGAGGCGGAGAAGTTCTCTCACTGTGGAGTTGGGAGCCAGCCAGTAACTACATAAACAACTCACAGTTTTCCATAACATGGAGGCTAGTTCAGGACGCGCTGCCACTCTTTGGTAGACTAGCCAGGGACTGCAGAGATAGAGAATAATATTATCCCCCCCTGCCACACATTGTTCCCGACACGATCGCCGGGAACATCCAAAAGCAATCAGCTTTGATCAATGCGGAGTTTCTTCTTATATCAGACAATTGCTATTCAATTTGGACAATCCTCTTTTTATGGGGAGCTGGTTACCTCCAACATCTTGGGGAAATAAAAAAAACAAAAAAAAAAAAAACTGCCCCCAATAAATAAAAACTGCCCCGCAGTGAAAGTTAACTCCACTTCTAATTTTTGACCTCATTAAGTCATTAAGTGCGGGCATCTGCCAATTCTTAATCTATGATATAAAGCTGAACGTTTGTGTGTGTGTGTGTGTGTGTGTGTGTCTGGTTACGAATAGGCTCCTATATGGTTGACTATTTTAAAAAACTGATTACATATAATGATAGAAGATGTATCGAGGATCAGGAATGGGTATGTTTGATCTGACAGAACGGTGGTTCATAAAAATTGTGGGGTCTGCGTTCGCGCCTGGCCCCCAAAGTATGCAAATAAAAAATGGAAGAAAAAAACGTTTACAAGGGTTTTTGATATAGTTGTACATAAGAATACTTTGATAAGTATGTTTTAACTTAAATAGGGATGGTATAATAAAATTGTGGGGTCTGCGTTCGCACCTGACCTCCATAGAATGGAAATAGACACAAACTTTAATATTGACTTTTCATACCTATATGCGTAAGTATACTTTGATAATTATATTTCAGTTTGAAGAAATATGGTATAATAAAATTATGGGGTGTTTGTTCGCGCCTGACCGCATAGAATGGAAATATGTCACAAAGTTTAACAAGGTTTTTTTAATATAGATCTACAAAATATTGTGATAAGTGTTTCAGTGTGAACAAGTATGGTATAATAAATTATGGGGTTTATCTATTTTATTTTTACTTCCATCATATTTTGGTTTAGTTTTGATACCCTCAAATTCGAAGCTATCTCTTTACAACCCTTCCTTTTCATAACCTATCATACTTTCATAAATCAGAGTCCATTTTTTGTAGGCTGTTTTTAAACCCAGTCAACGACGGGTACTTTTGCTAGTACTTAAATAAATTCAAAGACGTTTCAATAACTATTTCTTCTGGCCGAGCGGTTAACATGTTGCGTTTTATTTTTCACACTTTATTTTCCAACTTCTCCTCAAGGCTCTGGGTTCGATCCTTCCTACTTATCTACCAAAACTTTTTTTTAACCCCCCCCCCGGACACAAACACTCGGGCAATGAAAGAAGTTTTAGGGTTATTACTTCGCTTATTCTTATTCTCTAAACACCCGGGTACCGCCGGGTACCCCCACTAGTTATATATAAAAAATAATTTTATGAAATCAACAGTAGGTTTTCTACAGTGCAATGTAGACTTCAATGTAATGTGGATTTAGTCACTATTGGGAGGAATGTGAAGTTCCTTTTTTTTTGCTCAACCAATACCCTTACATACACCTCCACTTTCTTTTCCGCTTTCGCGTCACGGTTGTTTTTTTTTTGCTCAACACACACCTACAAACACCCAGGCAACGCCGGGCACCCAGACTAGTTCAATATAAATTGGAAATTAAGAGAATAAAAGAGTCATCAAGTAGCAAGTGCTACCAAAAAACATGTACAGAGTTTTGTCAATGAAAAATTGGAGAAAAACAAAATTTTATAAAAGAACATTTTTATACAAGAGATAAGAATATAAAAAGTTATTTTCAGTATATATTTATTCATGCAAACATGTTTGGTCAAGAAAACTCAGTAAATATTCACAAATCAAAATATTCATAATGTGAGTACGTAAGTAATGTATGTAACGTGGCATTGTGTATGTGTGTTAGTTTACCTTGTTCTTGTTAATGCGTTTGAATGAGTAGTAATTCTCTTCTGTTCACTTAACTTTTGCTATTGTTAAGGAATGTGTGCGCGAGATGGAAAAAGTTTGTATGTGAGTAATTGAGTCCTTTCCACCTCCTCCATGCCAGACGTGGGAAGTCGTATTGAGCAGACGTTCTGGAGTCTTCTTCAAGGTGAGGCGTGAGAATTTTCTTCTGTGTCTTTTAAATTTTGTGGTTTGTTTTATGGTAATTTCTAACTTCACGTCAACTTACTATTTTCACATAGATGTTTTACTTTTTGATGTTTGGAATAATTTCCAGTGGTTAAAAATATCTTAAGTTAGCACATTCCCGTGAAAACTTCCTTGCTTTTCGGGAGTGAGGAGGAAAGCAAATTCCGACGAATCGGAGAAAGAAATATTGTACCAATTGAAACATTTGCTTTTTAGCGTTAGTAGGATCGTTCCACAATTAAACGTTTTGAATAAAGAAAAGGCCACTTTTTCAGTAAACAAACCACATTTATCCAGTTATACAATTCTAAAACTCACACGTTTTGTTTTTAAATAAGGAAATTAAAGTATCTATTTTTATGTGGATCGCAAGTTTGACATGCCTAGTTTAAGATCATATCCATCACCAAGGGAATGTCTGAGAATGGTAACCTTTAGGAAGCCTAATTTTAATCTCATTAACAGTCAACTACATTTCTAATGAATAATATAGAAAATTATAGATGAGGTTTATTTTGAAATAGAAGTTCGTATTTTCCTATACATTATCTTATGCCTTATAATCCACAAAATTATAGTCTTTACTATCTCCTATAATAATTTGTAGAAATTTTTTTTTATTTTTATTTTTTTTTATTCAATTTTCACCCAAACAAGGCACAGTGCCACTTTGAAGCAGGGGGCTACTATCAGGGACTTAATTAGCGGGGTCATTATGAAGGGAGATGAGTAGAAAGATGTTTGTTAACATTACACTTGAATATCAGTGCAGTTGGGAAAGCAGAATCCCGGAAGGGATTTCCAAAGTTCTGAGGAAGAAACTATTGGAGTAAAAGGCTTTCTTGCACCTAGGGATCTCTACTCTGAAGGCATGAGACTTAGTAGCTTGTCGGGTTTGTCGGGGTAGTTACGTCGGGGAGGTACAAGTGTTTGCAGTTCGTCAGAGCATTCACCATTAAAGTATTTGTAGAACAGGCAGAGGGATGCACCATCTCGTCGATGGGAAAGAGGCTGAAGCCCAGATGACAGTTCAGGACCTATCAGGTTGGCGACTCTCTTTTGAACCCTGTCCAGGAGCAAGAGACAAGCAGCAGATGCACCAGCCCAGATGTGACAACAGTACTCCATACATGGGCGAATGGTGGCCTTATAGAGGTATAGGATACTGTCAGGCGTAAGTAGTTTTCTAGCACGGTAGAGGGAGCCAACCTTCCTTGCAGCAGCCTTGGCAATGCTCTCAATGTATCTATTCCAGTTCATATTCCCTGTAAACGTTAGGCCGAGGAGTTTAAAAGAAGTACTTTCAGGCAATGTGTTCTTGGCCATTGCTATTGGTGGTAGAGAAGGTTTCTTGTAGTTATTGAAGGAAACAAGCTTAGTCTTAGCAGCATTGAATGTGACCAACCATTTTTGTCCCGATTCCACTACAGATTGGAGGTCATCCTCTAGTGTTTCTGCCATTTCCTTGGATATGTGTTCATTTGTTTTCCCCTCATATCTGTTATAGAGAGTGGTGTCATCGGAAAATATACCCATCTCCAAAACAATTTTATCAGGGAGGTCATTTATGAATATCAGGAATAATAGAGGTAAAGGATAGACCCCTGAGGTACTCCCGCATTTATGTCATATTGTTTAGATGTACGACCGTCAAGGACAACTTTGATTTTTCTATTACTTAAGAAGGATTTAATTACATTATGAATTCTTCCAGTGATTTCATATGATCTAATTTTCCTTAGAAGACCATCGTGCCATACCCTGTCAAAAGCCTTAGATATATCAAGGGCCACCGCTCTACCCTCCCCTGCTTTATCCAATGAACGGTATATACGTTCAGAAACTACAATTAAGATATCTGTTACATAGTGTTATCATTGAAGTTCTCACTAGGGTTATCATAGAGGGGCACCAAATTGACGTTTGGTGTATAACATAAAAGGGGAGGACCATAATTGTATTTGTTGTCATGGAATGATTATTATTAGAATGAAAGGAGATTATGCGTGTCATAAAAGAATTCCGTGTGTGTATGATCGTCTAGTTTCATATGCGGTTGTGTGTGTTCATATCTAATTGTTCATATGCTTTTGTGTGTGTGTGTTACATGCATTTCCTTCGACATACCTTACTTCATGTGTCGTCGATGTTGATCCATCTGGAATTCACCTTCTCTTGGAGGGAGACTGGTACCTGTAAGACGAAGATTTATCACTCCAAGACGATGAATTGGTTTTATAGTTTTTATTTACCTTCCAGATGTCGACACAGAATATGGAAGTGAATCTTGCTTGCTTTGAACACGTCAGCGTCCCCCACCCCCAGTGAAGGGGAGGGAACTGCTATTAAGCCGTCCATCTTCTTCAAAGCCCAAATCCAGTCTCACAGATCTAGCCAATCTGACCACATCACTCATACGTAATCTGGTCAGCTGACCCTCGGTTCTGGTAAACGTGTCTACACTCCACGTTTACTCACCTCTCTCTCTCTCTCAATCCATTCTGTAACATTCCTTCCCCCCTTTTTATCAAAATGTATGGCGAAGGCATACATTTTCTACTTCCCACATTTACTAAGAATGGGATATATATGCTCACCCCACTGGCAAAGAAAACTGTCATACCTTTATTCAATAATTAATAACATATAATAAGTAAAATAATATCAACAAATAATACCATGTGGTGCTAATCCTTGCGCCCTCGAAAGGCAACAATTCCCTGTGACCCCATGGTCTCTTCATAATTTAAATCAGAATTTCTGGAGTATCCTTTACTCCCGTCGACACTACGCGTGATCGATAAATTCTCGGCAATCAACCGAATAATAAAATCGAGGTCCATCTGCCTCTTCAAAACGGACTATCATCGTCCTTGGCTTTACAGATCAGCTTTTCTTCCCATAGGTAGCACACAAAAAATTTTTTCCCATCCCAAGCATTATCCTATTCATCATAAGCCTACTCTTATTACTAGTATTTTGTGGAAAATAAAAAAAACCTCTTAACATTCCTTATGGTGGGTAGCCTTCTATTTTCCTAAGTACTTGCATACATATTTCATTCATCTTCTCTTGAGCGATTCATAACATAATGGCCACGTCAGCCATTGCACCCCCTCTGCCCCTTACACCATGTCAGAGGGCATTTCATTTGCTCCCTGAAGTTGATTACAACTAGATCCGCTCACGCTGGACAGAATACATTCCGTTTACTGCTATGTCAGAAAAAACTTTTTTTTTCCAAAGTCGGTAAGCGCAACCTGCCTTGAAGACACATAGCTTCACGGAAAACATCAGATTTCCACACATGAAGTACTCAAAGTTGCTCCATGGTGATTCTACTCGAAATCAATAGAAATCACGATAAAAAAAATAAAATTCGAATCACTTCTCGAGAATAATGAAATTAATAACTACCCATGTAATTCAATACCTCTCCAAAATTCTAACATGCTTGCCACAGAAATTCAATTCCATTCACGCCCCACTTTTTTCTTTCATTTCTTCATCTAGTTTATTTAACCCTATATTTATCCTTTTTTCTACCTTACTTATGTGGTCAAAACGTCACTCATGTCGAATAGAACATTTATTCTACTTTTCGAAAATTGAAATTAATACCGACTGAACCTTTGACTCTTCCAAAACTTAAAAACTAGTTGATCCCTTATACATAACCCAGTAGTGTTTTTTATTATTATTATTTATTACACTGTTTAATCTTATTTCTTTCTCTTTTTCCCAATTTTATTATTACTATTATGATTATTAATTAATTAATAAACAACACTTTCTTTCTTTTATTAATCATTCTTTCAATAGACCCCACAAGCAAAGATTCCACCTCCCCATTCTGCGAAAAAAAATACATGTCAAAGAACAAGAAAATTCTGCACAATACTGTTTGACAACACATCAATTACATAAAAATAATAAATCAAAAAATACAAAAATATCCTATAAGCAATCACAAAGTCCCATCTCACTAATAACAAAATTCCAAATAACAAAACACAGATTCGTGGAAACCCAAAATTGACTACGTCATCAACTCCTGAGGTCGGCTGCATAGTGCCTCACCTTTACCATTCCACAGAATTCAAAATTAAAGAAAAATCACAGTCGTTTACAAAAAATACCTAGACATTTACAATTAAAATACATAGTCGTTTCTAAAATAAAATAAAACGACTCACTTATAAAGTCTCAGACAATCCTAACACATCGATGGAACTAAAATTGTCCACGCCAGAAAAAAATTCCTAAGAAAAAAAAATCGTACAA
This sequence comes from Euprymna scolopes, assembly GCF_053919585.1. Taxonomy (NCBI): domain Eukaryota; kingdom Metazoa; phylum Mollusca; class Cephalopoda; order Sepiida; family Sepiolidae; genus Euprymna; species Euprymna scolopes. Next base: position 97,172,225 of record NC_136494.1, read on the forward strand.
TTAGTGAAAAAGGAAAAAAAAATCACCTTGACAGAACCTATCCATTGTTTTTCATCAAAAGTACATATTGTTTTTCATTAAAAGTTACACTTAGTTTCACAGTTTAAAAATGCAACAAAAATATTCATAACACATATTTGTGATTGACGTGTTTATCTTTTGGTAAGCTGAAAGGCTGACCCACACTGTTACTAAAGTCATATGTTCTATTTCTTTTTTTTTAATTTCTGGTTTACTCACGAGCTGTTCATTAAAAATTTACAATTTATTATCTGTATGTCTATCGTCATAGCTGTTTTTTTTATCATTTTTTCTATTGTTTTTTTTTACACAGAAACATTCTTTTTTTTCTTTTCCTTTCTTTTTAATGTACCGTTCTACCCTTAATTCTTCTTATTAATTTATCATATAAATCTATCTATATATAATTTTAATGTGTCTGTTTTTTCTTCAGAACCATTTCTTTCTTTCTTTATAAGAGGTTCTTCATGTGTAAATGTGTATTTCTTTTCTTTTTTTTCTTAATTATTTTTCTAATTCGCCTAGTGTTTTAATGGACCCTACGTTGTGTGTGTGTTGATTTGTATTTTTTCTACTGTTCTTTCTTTTTTTTTCTTTTTTTTCCAGACATTTTATTGTGTTGTATTGTTTTTTTTAGTCTATTTTTTTTCTTGACACTAAATTTCCATGCTTTCACGTTGTATTTTCTATAACCCTGCGTATTTGTTATATTTACCCCAGGTTCTGTTTTTTTCCGTGGTATTATTTATTTATTTATTTTTTGAATTATGTTGGACCCTTTTAAAGCGTTGTGTTTTTAATTTTTGTTTTCAGTGGTAACCCAGGTTCGGATCCTGGTCACGGCACCAAATAGAACGTTTGTTACATAGTGTTATCATTGAAGTTCTCGCTAGGGTTATCATAGAGGGGCACCAAATTGACGTTTGGTGTATAACATAAAAGGGGAGGACCATAATTGTATTTGTTGTCATGGAATAATTATTATTAGAATGAAAGGAGATTATGCGTGTCATAAAAGAATTCCGTGTGCGTATGATCGTCTAGTTTCATATGCGGTTGTGTGTGTTCATATCTAATTGTTCATATGCTTTTGTGTGTGTGTGTTACATGCATTTCCTTCGACATACCTTACTTCATGTGTCGTCGATGTTGATCCATCTGGAATTCATCTTCTCTTGGAGGGAGGCTGGTACCTGTTAGACGAAGATTTATCACTCCAAGACGATGAATTGGTTTTATAGTTTTTTATTTACCTTCCAGATGTCGACACAGAATATGGAAGTGAATCTTGCTTGCTTTGAACACGTCAGCGTCCCCCACCCCCAGTGAAAGGGAGGGAACAGCTATTAAGCCGTCCGTCTTCTTCAAAGCCCAAATCCAGTCTCACAGATCTAGCCAACCTGACCACATCACTCATACGTAATCTGGTCAGCTGACCCTCGGTTCTGGTAAACGTGTCTACACTCCACGTTTAGTTACCTCTCTCTCTCTCTCTCTCTCTCTCTCTCTCTCTCAATCCATTCTGTAACATATCTGCTGTTGAACGGGCTTGCCTGAATCCATATTGTTTGTCAGTCAGGAGTTTAGCAGCTGTTAGGTGCTGGACTAGGGCTTGATTAACTAAGGACTCAAATATTTTGACGAAAAGCGGGATGAGGCTAATGGGGCGATAATTTAGTGGGTCAGTTCTTTCACCAGAATTCTTGAAGACTGGTACCACAGAGGCGGTTTTCCAGCAGTTGGGAAAGCAAGATTCGTTAAGGCATTTATTGTAAAGTTTGGAGAGAACTGGAGCAACCTCGGCAGAGAATTTTTTAATAGCACAGCCGGGATGAGATCTGGTCCACATGCTTTTGAGGTGTCTAGGATTTTTATAAAAGCATGTACCTGAGAAGGGGTGATTTTCAAATAGTGTGGCGTCTGTTCGCAGAGGAAAATCAGGGAGTGAGTGGTGTACTGAGTTCAGTGTGGAGTTTGAGGCAAACTGACTGGCAAGCAGATTAGCCTTGTCAGTTGCCGTGCAAGCAACCTCATAATTGTTTGATAGTGGGGGAATGGTTGACTGTCCATTATTTACTACGCTGTAGAGAAAATGATTGCTAAAGAAGAAAGTAAGAAAAATTGTCTATACACAATCAATTTATGCAAATTTATTGATTTTATACACACACACACACACACACATATATATATATATATATATATATATATATATATATATATATATATATATATATATACATCGAAGTTACGACTGTGAATGATTTGCTTTATTTGAATGGAGTTAAATAAAGTCGGTATCTAATATCTAAGTTTATAGGAAGGCTGCAACAATTTAGTATACCGGGGTATTAAAATGACGTGGCGTATGAACAAAAATAAACAAACGATTGATTGTTGATTTTATAAGTGTTCGTATATCTATTTTGAGCCTGGAAAGAGATGTGCAACCTATTCTTATCCAAGACAAGCTACATGAAATAATGCAGTGCCTCCACAACCTCAGAAGGTTAAGGGACACGTCTACGTATATCTATTTATTTTTCAAAATCAATTACATATATAAATCAGTAAATATGGACTTAATGTTTAATACAACTGGGATGGTAAACACCTTTGATAATTTTGAGAATACATGTTTCTTTAAAAAAAAAAAAAAAAAAAAAAAAAAAAACTAAAACAAAAAACACAAACAACCCCCCCAAAAAATAACACTGTAAAAAAAAAAAGATATGCGTTGACATTTTTCTTTTTTCCCCCCTTTTTAGGAAATGAGTTAAAGTGTTCATAGAAATATTTCTCTGAATACATTCCTATGGCTTTTTTTTTTATTGTTTTGTCTACGAATAGGTAAAACTGTTGAAAGCAGAAAGTAGAGCTGCAGAGGTCAGGTATGACATCATAATCATCATACCATATGAATCTAAAGATTTTATTGTTGGCATTGGTTTCTATGATATTCTTCTGACCAGAATTCTTCCGAGAAAGACAATGAGTACTTACGTGTGGACCTACGTGAAGTTTGCTAACATTCTAGGTGAAAGTGACTTTGTGTAACGAACTGAATTCTAACTTGGAACACCTAGGGTGTCATTGTGTGTCGTTTAGTACTTGACCACCGTCACCTCCCAGATATGACATGAGCGTGAATAATATCTAGTCAATGTAAGGAGAATGTTATGCTAATGGGGGTAGAGATTTATTTGCTGCCCACCTCAGCAAAATGTGGCACAAGGCCGGAAAGTGGGAAACCAGCAGGCTCCCCTAAAGGAGGGGTACTCCTGCAATTGTCAAAATTCCCTGAGTAACCCCGTCGGTAGGGGCGCCTCAGCCAGTAAGCGATAAACTTACTCCACCGGAAAGCCAGTGGCAAGACCTGGGAGGGTGGACCTCCTAGGTATTACCCAGGAAGCGTACCTCAGTCCGACAGGTGCTGGGCTGGTTCCTGGCCCCTCACCTATCGGGCTGTGTCAAGTGACGAATCCTTGACGAGTACTTCTACCCTGTCTCCCTGCAGCCGAAGCCGCTAGGAGACCTTCCCCATCACGAGTAATGGGGGTATGACACCAATGATTTCGACGATCGTTTTTATAACCACCGGTTGTGATAATCAACCAATGAAAATCTACCAAAGTTACTATAAAATTGTCGAATTTTGGATTCAATCAGTTCGCCGTTGGCTATGTTGCGAACCGTATTTGATTCTTCGCCGCCATCTTTGTTACTGGCAATTATATCACACTCAGTATCGGGACTGCACTGATTCTTGGCCGCCATCTTTGTTACTGGCAATTACTTTACACTCAGTATCGGGACTGCACTGATTCTTGACTGCCATCTTTGTTCAACATAATGTCTCAACATTTAACACAGTACATTGGAATTTTTGAATGAAATTTAAACGAGACTAGAGGTAGTCAACAACCAATCAGAACCCGTATTGAACATGATAAAAGAATTTGTCTCGAGTGGAGCCAGTTAACCCTGCTTGTTTATAAAAGCAGGTGTCCAGTTCGAATTACGAGGTGCCTTCAATAAGTTTCCAGACTTTTTCGTACAGGCACTTTTATTGATAGTACACATATGGAACATTATTTTCCTTTGAAGTAATCTCCTCTGGCTGCAATGCACTCATTGAACTGTTCCAACAACTTCTGGAAGTCCTCTTGTGTAAGTGTGTCAATGACCCTTGTCACAGCCTCTTTCGTCTCTTCAATTGTCTCATAACGACAGCCTCTAAGGTTTTCCTTGAGCTTAGGGAATAATCAAAAGTCACAAAGGGCATGATCCAAACTATAAGGAGAGTGAGGAACTGTCTTGTTGTTCATCTTGATCAAATAGTCTATGACAAGCATGGGGCAAGTTTGCTGCTTCAGTTCTTCGCAAGTAATTGTGGGTACAGTTCCCACACTGACATCAACCTTTATTTTCTCTATAGATACACTATGGTCCTTATTCTTGAAATTCTTTATTTGGTCAATCAACTCTGGTATTCTGACTTCCTTTACTCATCCCACACCTCTCATTATTCCTCACAGACTCCCTGCCTTTCTTGAATCTTATGCTACACAGACACTGATGCTCGATTCGTGCAAGAGGGTCCAAAAGCAGTCTGAAGCATTCAATACGTTTCTGTGGCATTTTTTTCAGGTTTAAAATAGAATTTTATTGCATATCGTTCTTTAGGAGTATTCTCATGTCCAGATTGCATTTTTTTAAAATTCACCGGCTCTGACAGTCAGGTTTTAGTAGGGTGTATTCCAATTCCTGCTGTAGCTGTTAAATTGAACCTAAAACCATGAACATTGGTCAGTCATCTCATAACAATAACATACTGAATTTTCAAGAGTCTACAACAATTTTAAGATCCCTATACAAAACATTTCTGGAAACATATTGAAGGCATCTCATAGTCGGTTCTAACAAGTTTTTCACAGTTTTCAGAATTTGAGTTGAAAGTCAGTCAGACAAGCTGTGAAGCATCCCCTTCTTCTTTATAAGACATGGTCTCTAACAGGAGTTAGAGCCTGTCCATGTCAACAAAGCCTACTGAAGAAGAAAAAGTTGCAAATTAAATTAACTGATTAGCAATCAATATCCAGTAAACCTATAGTGTAATATTTTAAAAATTTAATAAATGTTTACACATATTGTTTCTAATAAACGTGCAGGGTACACATATGCGTTTTCGCAAGTGAGCGGTCAAGAGACAAATCAACAAAACAAAGTCATTTATACACATGCGCGGTCGCTGGTCTTCATTTTCAAAGGTTTTATTTAAAGACTGGTTCGTCATGGGAGAAGAAACCAATCTAATTCCAATTACTTCTTAAATTGTTTTTTAACATAGTCTTAAGATGGCGACATGTGGGCAGAGTCTCAATGCAACATTCACTTAGATTTACTCTACATTGTAAGACGCATGTCACCCCTCTAGTTTTTGTGCAGAGACGAAGTCATTCACCCCTGGCTTTAATCATACTAGCTACAGGTGGGTCTATTTGTAATGTTGTGACTCTTTGGCTGTGATCATAGCGTAGTATTTGTGTTAACTGTGGAAAGCAGGGCCAAGGGTCAAAACATTATTATTATTATTATTATTATTATTATTATTATTATTATTATTATTATTATTATTATTAATTGATTAGAGTGACAGCGGGTCGCTAGATCAATTATTATGATTAGAAAAATAAACAATTAAATTGGAAAAAATGATTGACATATAATATTATAAGATTGCAAAAGGAATGTGAAAATAGAAAATAGATATAAACATGATTTTTGGTTTGCATAAACAAATAACAAGATTGAGATTATATCAGCTGTTGGTCTGAGACATGTAATGAGACACGTGATTAGATGTAGATTTGGGGAGATTCTAGTCAGTTGTTAGCTGGACATCAGAAAGAACGGACGACTCAAAAGAGGGGAGTTGGTCACTCCATGATGCAGGGAGCGGTGTCATCTCAGACAGCCAAGATGTAAAAACGTGTGATCTCTGAAGATGCTGGCCGGATCATGAAAATAAATGTTCGTAAATAATTCAGGTATGTGTTGTGTTATTTACATCTGTTGAAAAGAACTGTTTGGCTACAACTCTTCCGATACGTCCACGTCAATCAATTCCTGTTAGAACTGTTGCATAAATGTTAAAATATACACACTAGACAATCAACTGAATGATACTACGTATATGCATACACTTATTTACACGTACATGAATATACAGAAACAGATAAACCCCACTATTAAATAGAACATACTCATATACACACACAATGTAACATATTTCTGTTTACCACCAGATTATCTTGAAATGTACTCATGTAACCTCCGTTAAAATTTATACTAGTAAACATAATCTCTACTTACTGGCGTTGGGTTCCAATGGACATCACTTTTCATGCAAGTTTCCTGTAAATAGAGGAATACATTTTTACCAGAAATACAAGACAAAAACTTTGTTGCATTTCCTTGATGCAGTGTCTACTCTGTTCATTTCACACACACACACACACACACACACACACACACACACACACACACACACACACACACACACACAAATTATATTAGTGTTGGGACGATTCATCAGGATCAGAATCTGCAAACAGAAAAATCAGAACTTTTGGGGGGTATCGGAATCGGTGTCAGAATCGGGAAATTATTTAGCCTAATTTTCGCTTCCAAACCGATTCTTTTTTTTTTACAATAAAAAAATAAAACAAGCACAAATTGTTTTTTAATTGAAATTGTTAATTTACAACATAAGATTGAGAGGGGCCACAGAATGGGTTATAAATCTCATTTACAGATTTAGCATTGATTCACAGAGTTTAATTTATTTTATTTATTGGTCATTTATCGAGATATTATTTATAAATTTAATATTTACACATCTGAACGTAACGACTTTTATTCTATAAATAGATGAGCACACGTGCACAAGTTATCCGGAAATAGAAATCTTTTTACGCTCTAGAAAGCCACAACAATATGCCAGTTGGCAAAAAGACGCCGGACCATTAGCAAACAGACGTTAAGTATTTTTAACATTCATCCTAAATGTTTTCCATGTTACCTTGTTTAAACTTGTTTTTCTTGTTTTATTTATGTATATGTATTTATTTGTCTCTACTTTCCTGTCTTATTCGTCGCCCCCCTTCGCGACTATTGAAACAGGCAAAACACTGGTCAGCCATTCTACAAAGTAAACTAGCGATAAAAAAACAAAACAAAATGCCGGGAATTATTTTCTCTATTAGAGGAGATAAAGATAGGACTTTATTTAAGTAATATACTTAATATATACTGTTACTGCAAGCTTGCCTATATTGAAAATACTTGCTTCCTGGTTAGCCAATCAAACCATCTAATATAGTAAGTTTTATTTTCAATTATATTCGATATATAATACAGTGACATTAGCAAAGAACGTCACCTATGAAAACGAACCTCCTGAATTAAAACCTTGAATAATTATTTAAACTCGAATGTAAATGAATATTAAGCCAACTTTACAAATTGATAAAAGTTAATTATTGGATTTTAATTATAAGGTGAAGCTCCAATGATTCAAACTCGAGATAGATAACGACAAACTTCCCCCCATTAATATGAAAGGGGAGATAATCATCAAAAGTGTCCTGAATTGATAATTTAGCACCGGACTTACTACTTAGATATAAATAAGTCACTTGTACCCATTCCCCTCCTCCCCGTTTCTCTTCTTTTTTTTAAATGGAGAGTAGCTAATACAGTGGATATGTTATCGGCAGCTCCAGTAATTCTCGCTTCTCCTCTTTTGTCAGTCAGTCCTCATTCAAATGAGTGATTTTTCTGACAAAGGGTGAAGAAAAAGCTGCTTAAAGGTCAGTAGTGCTTGGTGAACAGTAGTCTAAGATGTCGGAAATTTTTCTGTCTCTATATCTATCCTTGTGGCCATGTCACTAGTAAGGGTGCTGGAGGTAAACGTTTTGTCTGGGCTGACGCTCTCCGCCTGATAGTCAGGGACCCGAACCTTGGATTAACCACTACGGAGGCTGTCCTATCAGCAGGCGCAAAGTACTGGGACTGCTGTATTGCCATTTGGTGAATGGACCTGGACCATGCAGTAGTTTCTGGTGGGCCTCTCGATACCATACTAGTGGGTGATTGTTACGGCTTTACCTTTTCGTGTGCTACAAAAAACAAATTTCCTGTCTTTTTCTCTCTTACTTTCCCTCTCTGAATTGCTCTAACCCCGTATGCCGACCTGTTCCACAAATCCCAAAACCTCAACATGAAATATCTCCAGAAAAAAAAAACTCGAATAAACCTAGAACCCATCTTCCAACATAGAACCCTACTACCAGGTCTCCTTCTCCAACATCAGGGGTCTACGTTCCAATCTTCCAGAGGTTGAAACCCAATTACAGGAGACGAAACCGAACATATTATTTCTATGCAAAACTGGAATAGGGCCGACCACTTCCCTAAAAGAGTTCATAATTAACAGATGCTCTAACTTAACAGCTAAATCTGACCCCCAAGATCGCGATGGGCATGGAATATGTGCTTAGATTAAAGATGGCTTCCCGTGTGGCAGGGATATCTCTAGAGAAGATCCTAATTTACCCTATATATGCTTCAGGGTTGCACTTGCTAACACCACTGGATTTATATTTGCCCTCTATCGGCCCCACAACAGCGGAGTTACTATCTTTAAGAGTATATCTGAGAAAATAGACCACATCCTGTCTGCACATCCCTCAGCTAACATCTACATCTGTGGTGACTTACAGGTCCATAATGTGAAATGGCTGACCCATTCAAATAAGACAGATGATGAGGTGAGGATTTGTCATGATTTTGCCATTGCTTATGACCTCACTCAGATTGTTCGCGAGCCCACCTATGTGCCCGATATACCCGGTCAATATGCAAGCCTCCTTGACCCTTTTCTCTCAACTTCCCCTGAGCTATGTTCATGTTCCGTTCATTCTTCTCTAGGATCCTCCGGCCACTCCGTCGTATCAGTCAAGATAAAAACGAAAAGTAAGAAGCCCCAGACGTACTCCTCCACCGTACTGTATACCGATACTCTATAGCTGACTGGGATAGCTTCCGTACATTTATATCTGATTTACCTCTGCACTCCATGTTTAAAAAGGAAGTGTCCTCTATAGTATCAGATCTGACCGAATGGTTAATTGTAGGCATAGACCAATTCATACCATCTAAAAAATTCCAACAAAAACCTAACAGTCAGCCATGGTTCTCCCCAGAATGTGCTGCTGCTATCGCGCACAGAAATCACTTTTTCCATAGCTACCAAAGTAATAGATGCACTGAGACTAAAGCTGCTTTCAGGACTGCCAGCAACCACTGTAAAAGAGTAATACAAAAATGCAAGAGAGCTATATGCCCAGTCTGTTAAATCCAAGGTAGCTGATCAGCGGCTTGGTTCCCACCAGTTTTGGCAAATAACAAATAGGATCCTGAACAGAAGTGTGCGTTCTATCCCAACCATTATCAATGGACCAGAGGTCATCTCGTCAGCATCAGACAAGGCCAAACTATTCGCAAAGAACTTTGCAGCTAATTCTACCCTATGCGACGAAGGCCATCAACTCCCCATATTTCCTCCTATAACACAGAACATGCTAGGTAACATCAAATATCCGTGCATGAGGTCGCCAAGCTAATCAAGAACCTTGATTCCCGTAAAGCAACTGGCCCTGACGGCATCCCAATTATAGTGTTAAAAAAGCTTCAACCAGAACTTGCTCCCATACTTATGAAACTGTTTAAGCGCTGCCTTAAGGAGAAGTGCTTTCCGACTCCCTGGAAAACCTTATCAGTTTGCCCTGTATTTAAGAATTCAGGTGATAAGTCATCTTCCTCTCAGTACAGAACAATAAGTCTCCTGTGTGTTATGAGTAAGTTGCTGGAATCCATATTAAATAGAGAAATAGTCAACCACCTCAGCAGAAACAACCTTCTTAGTGACACACAATATGGTTTCCGTTCTGCAAGATCTACCGCAGATGTACTAATGGTTATATCTCACAGGATTAGTGAATCTCTTGACAAAGGCTTCCTTTCTAGGGCAATTGCTCTTGACATATCAAAAGCCTTCGACAAGGTATGGCATAAGGGTCTACTTCACAAGATTTCTAGCTACGGTATAACTGGAAATATTTTCTCAATCATTAAATCATTTCTCTCCGATAGGCTCATAAGAGTAGTGGTCGATGGACAAAACTCGGAGGCCTGCAGTATTAATGCTGAAGTCCCTCAAGGGTCAATCCTGGGCTCAACTCTCTTCCTGATCTACATCAATGGCCTCCCTAAACACATACTTAAATCATTCGTTGACATCTATGCTGATGACACGACCATCTACGGCAACACATCAAAGGTTGTAAATGACAAAGTTCTCTTTGATTCTCTCTCCTCTGATCTCGAGCGCGTGGTTCAGTGGGGGAAGACGTGGCTGGTTACCTTTAATGCATCTAAAACCAAACTCCTATCCTTACATCATCAACGCTCTGATCCCCATCTGGCATCAATTGGGATGGATGGCTCTCGTCTAGAAGAAGCCCCGTGTTTTGACAAGCTTCTGGGTTTGACCTTTACTCCTGATCTGAAATGGAACACGTACATCAAGTCTGTTGCCAAGGTCCCTGGAAAGATGGTGGGTTCCTTTTACCGCTCCAGAAGATATCTCACTACTGATGCAATCCTCTATCTATATAAAAGCCAAGTACGTCCAAGGATGGAATACTGTTGCCATATCTGGGCAGGAGTTGCTAAAAACAGCCTATCCTGCCTTGACAGAGTACAAAATAGACTTCGTGGCTTAGTGGGGGATGCCCTTTTCTCTACCCTGCAACCTCTCTCCCACAGAAGAGACGTTTTTTTTTTTTTTTTTTTTTTTTTTACAAAGGCATCACCACATTATCAAGGCCCAGAGGCCACTCAAGGATAAGGGTTAAAGAGTGTACAGTAGAAATTGGTCAATATAGTAATCATTAGCAATGAAAATTTGGTAAATTTAATAACTTATATGGAACGGCTCATCAAGAACTTATTTACTTTAGACTTGAACACAACCATATTGTAGTCAGCCGGAAAGCAGGAAAACGGAAGACAATTCCACAGGCGTGCAGTTCTAAGAAAGAAGCTTTGTTCATAGAATCTACGTTTAGGTTTAGGCACAGATAAAGAGTGGGGGAAATTATTGATAGTGTTTTCAGCTAGACGAGTGTTTCTTGTGAAAGTTTGGCGAGGGGGGACCATAGATTGAAGCTCAGTTGAACACTTTCCATGAAAATAACGATACATCAGAGACAAACTCGCAACATCTCTTCTGTGAGATAGAGGTTGCAAGGAGGAGAAAAGGACATCTCCTACGAGGCTACGAAGTCTATTTTGAACTCTATCAAGGCAGGACAAGTCCTTTCTAGCAGCTCCTGCCCAGATGTGGCAACAGTATTCCATCCTTGGACGTACCTGGCTCTTATATAGATAGAGAATAGCATCAGCAGTGAGATATCTACTGGATCGATAGAAAGATCCCACCATTTTTCCAGCGGCCTTGGCAACAGATTTGATATACGTGTTCCATTTAAGATCAGGAGTAATGGTCAAGCCCAGAAGCTTGTCAAAACTTGAGGCCTCCTGAAGACGAGAGCCATTCATTTCAATTGATGACAAATGTGGATTAGAATGTTGATGATGTTAAGAGAGAAGCTTGGTTTTAGATGCATTAAAAGTAACCAGCCACTCCTTTCCCCATTGTACTACGTGCTCAAGATCAGAGGAGAGAGAATTGGAGAGAACTTGCTCGTTTACTGTCTTAGATGTGGTACCATAAATGGTAGTGTCGTCAGCATAAATGTCTACAAATGATGTAAGGATATGATTTGGAAGATCATTAATGTAGATCAGGAAAAGAGTTGGGCCCAGGATGGATCCCTGAGGGACACCGGCATTAATACTGTGAGCTTCTGATTTTTGCCCCTCAACTACTACTCTTATGAACCTATCAGAAAGAAATGATTTAATAATTGAGAAGACTTTTCCAGCTATACCATAGCTAGCGATCTTATGAAGTAAACCTTTATGCCATACCCTATCAAAGGCTTTAGATATGTCAAGAGCAATTGCCCTAGAAAGATTGCCACCGTCGAGAGATTTGCTAATCCTATAACGTTGCAAACATATCTTTGTTTTATCGTTATTTCCATGGCAGGTGCTCGTCTGAACTCCAATCGCTGGTCCCCTCTCGCCAATCTTTCACGAAAAACACCCATCTAGCTGAATCCACTGTGAAAAATTTCCCCCACTCTTTATCTGTGCCTAAATGAAAACGTGGATTCCATGAACAAAGCTTCTTAGAACTGCACGCCTGTGGAACTCTGTTCCCTCTGCCTGCTTCCCACCTGACTACAACTTGGATGTCTTCAAGTCTAACGTGAACAAGTTCCTAATGAACCGCCCCCTTAAGTAAACACTTCATCATATCTCCACACTAACGTAATGCACTTGCAATAACTCTTATCCCTGAGTGGCTAACGGGCCTTGATAAGTGGTGACCACCGTGTAAAAAAAAAAGATATAACTGGCCTATTCCATTTGTCAACTTTTCACACTTATTCTGTAAATGTCTAGATACCCCCACTCGAGGGCGTTCTCTTGATTATTGAAAGGTTAAATATTCTAGACGGGGTTTTTAAATTTCGTTGGCACCAGCTGTATATTGGCAGTGTCTGTCATCGGCTTCTTCTGAAATAAAGGTTTATGATGCTCATCTTTGAATGCAAGTGAAAAATATAGATGAAAAGCTCCAATGAGTTTATCAAAATCTTGAATAAAGAAACTCGTCCATGGAAAACTCGTTCATGGAAAACTTCTCGATGGAAAACTCGTCCATTTTTGTTATGTAGGAAAACTGGTTCATTATTGAATAAATATCGATTGAAAACACATTTTATGACCATTCTTTGAGGAGATATTGTTTTTAAAAGAAACTATAATACATTTTTTTTAATATTTTTTTTTTTTTTTTGCTTAAAAAAGATAAAATCGATTTACTAAAGGTTCGTTTTCTACCTACCTGGCTGTTTTTAGTAGTTTAACTTATTTAAAGCGTTTATTCAGTTAAAAAAAAAAGACTTCGGACAGCATAATATATAAATTTTAAAAAATATTTATACTTATTTACTGTTGTTTTAAAAAGCAAAATCGATTTTTTTTTACCTAGTTGGTTAAGTTGTTTGTGTTTTAATGCGTTTATTCAGTAAAAAAAACAAGTGTCGTCGAGTGTTACGTGAGAACAAGAAATAATGTTCGACATGAGGAATCACATCTTAAGAGTCTTGATAATCGCTCCAAAATAGAAAATTAAAGAAAATACTAATGGAGATTTAGTTTAATTTTCGATAAGCTGAACTATTTAAATTTAATACGGTCAGTGAGTAAAACTTTGTTTCAGCCGAACGTAAATGTATACATTATTATAATCGTCACCAGCAGCAGCATCTATATATTCATACAATAGCGTGTGTGTTATTTTCTGTGTCACGCTTACATCCGGGTCGTTTAATTGTTATTTACTTCCATTTCTTGTAATAAATAATTTTACCAAGAATTCTGCATAAGTTTTGGTTTCGGTTTCCATTTTAGCTGATGGTACTTAAGTCATTTTATTTTTTTATAAATAATTTTACTAAGAATTCGCCATAATTTTGGTTACAGTTTGGATTATAGCTGATGGCACTTAACTCATCTATTTTTTTTAGAAATAATTTTACCAAGAATTCCTCAAAAGTTTTGGTTTTGGTTTCGATTATGGCTAATGGTACTCCAATAATCTATTTTTAAAAAATAATTTTGTCAAGAATTCTTCAAAAGTCTTGGTACAATTAAAATAAACCTTTTGTTTTCTTACAATTTTCAATCAATTACAAGGAAACCATTTGAGAAAGAAATATACGCGGAAATTACACAGAAATTTGAAATTTTGCAAAAAAAAAAAAAAAAAAAATCAACAAATTACTAATTAAATATTCATTAATTTTAAAAGAATCGGAATCGGGAAACGTATCGGAATCGGAAATTTAAGACGGAATCGGTAATTTTATCGGAATCGGGAAAAATCTTGGAATCGTTTCATCAATAATATATATATATATATACACACACATACACAAACATATATATATATATATATATATATATATATATATATATATATATATATATATATATATATATATATATATAATATATTTTTACATATAAACACCTCGTCCTGTTAGTGTTTTCCAAAAAGCTCTGAGACATATTTTATTGCTAAACAGCAGCATGAGGAGTGGAGCGTAATCCTGCTGACATCGAGAACAAAGATTATCGATTGCTGTCCTAATTGCAACCAATCACACGACAACGATAATGACTTATAAGCCCACAAGGATAGCTAAGGTTCAAACAGGTGTATGATCGTATCTGGGTTGATACAGATAAGAGAGAAGGATCTGTAGTTATTTTCATCTTAGATCTGCAAATATATTAATTCTCAGAAAAAACCCTCTGGGTGGGCTGGAAAAATATAAAGAGTATAAATGTACAGGAATTAACATGTAAAAATAACAATAAAAATATGGTGCTATGGACAGGATAGAGAAGGGCATAAAACTTCTGTAGAAAGTCCCAAAACAATTGAATGTACATAATTGTCGATTAAATAAGAATTCGTGTAGAACACATAAAATTTTTTTTGAATCTTATTAACCCAATACAAGGCACATTGCCACTTAGATGTAAGGGAGTACTATTTGGGACCGTATCTACAGGGACACTATGTAGGGAGTTGGGCAGCGAGATGACTGTTCATATTACATTTAAATTCCTGTATGTTAGTACAGTCAGAGATGTAAGAGACTGAGATAGAAGTCCAATGTCTAGCAGTTTGATAGAAGAAACTTTTAGAATATAAAGCTTTCCGGCCTCAAGGGATTTCTTCAGTAAAGGGGTGTAATTTTTCTGCTTGTGAGGTTAGTCCAGTGTATTTATGTCGTGGGGGTACGAGTACCACGAATTCGTTAGAGCACATTCCATTAAAATTCTTGTAAAACAAGCACAGGCATGCGACATTGTGGCGATGGGATAGGAGTTAAAGTTTGGTTGATAGTGTGGAACCTAATCGGTTGGAGACTCTTTTATGGACCCTGTCTAAGAGGGAAAGACTAGTTATAGATACACCAATTCAGATGTGGCAACAATGCTCGATGCATGTACGAATGGTGGCTTTGTATAAATATAGGATACTATTTAGTTTTAGTAACTTTCTAGCACAGTAGAGAGAACCCACCTTCTTTACAGTAGCTTTGGTAAGGTATTCGATGTATTTGTTCCAATTCATGTTGTCTGTGAATGTTAAGCTGAGGAATCTGAACGAAGAGCTACTTACAGTCAATGCATTGTAGCTTCCTGGTAGGACCAGGTCAGAAATGTGGAAAAAAAATGTCAACTTCAGAAATGTGAAAAAAAAATGTCAACTCTTCAAGTCAGATAAAAAAAGGAGAAAAATCTGTGATTTCTCAAATCTCGCGAGCACAAGGACAAGATCACGCGTTTTCTGAAATCTCAAAACCTGACTAATTTTTCTAAAGGGGCACTGCATGTAATCTTAAAATGTAGATACCTTTGAACGGATGTAACTTTGTCGTTCTTATATTTCTTATTCAGTCCCTAGCAACGGTGGGTCTTACTGCTAGTATACGTTCTAATATGAGAGTGGGTTGGATTTTGTTAAAATGTTTTTGATTACTGGGGTATGACTGAAATGATTTCGATGATGTTTTTATAACCACGTTTATGACAACCAACCAATCAGAAGTTTCGAATATTATTATAAAAAAATATCGAAGTTTGGATTCATTTCAGTTCACTGTCAACCTCTGTCTAGAAACGACTGAATCCTGACGACATTGATTCTTCGCCGCCATCTTTGTTACTGAGAATTACTCAACACTCCAATTGTGACTGCATTGATTTTTTGCCGATTTGATTTACTGCCGCCATCTTTGTTACTAAGAAGTACTCAACACTGGAAATTGTGACTGCATTGCTTTTTTGCCGATTTGATTCACTGCCGCCATCTTTGTTCAACATAATGTCTCAACACTTAACAGATTTATTTGTCTACTCGTCTGTTTAGTACTATTAAGTTATTAAACCTTAATACATAAACTTTGGCTCTCAATTTTATATCAGCATATAAACTTTTCTTTTTTTTACTTTTTCATTTTGTTTGACCTACTTTTGTTTTTTAGCCGTTAAGTAATCATTAAAATTCCTCCCGAACGTGTGCTGAAATCAAGTCTCGGTTTTATAAACCCAAAACTAACGTCTTAATAAAAGCAACAAACTGTTTGAAAGACTCAATCTTGATTTTAACGGACCGCTACCAAGCGAAACAAGGAACCGGTATATATTAACTGTTGTCAACAAATATTCATGGTTTCGTTTTGCCTTCCCTTGTTCAGACGTATCGGCTACTGCAATTATACAATACGTCCGTTCATTATTTACCGTCTTTGGATTTCCTGCTTGTATACATTCAGACCGAGGGACTGTCAGAGCAGCTTCAACAATTTCTACAGGAACAAGAAGTAGCTATAAGCCGGACAACTTCCTACAACCCTAAGAGTAACGGCCAATGCGAAAGATATAATAGCATTATTTGGAAGACCATTCAATTTGATGCATCAAATACCGGATGTTAGATTGATAATTGGGAAAATCTCCTTCCTGTCAAATTATACGCCATTTGATCCCTATTGTGTACCGCCATGAATGCCACCCCACACAAAAGGTTTTTACATTTTCAGCGACGGAGTTTGGCGGGAGCTTCACTTCCATCTTGGCTCTCTCGACCCGGTATTGTGTTTCTGAGATGACATGCATCTTACACCTAGAACGATCCCTTGATGGACAAGGTAGATCTCATAGAGGCAGACCCCCAGTACGCTCTTGTATGACTTGCAAATGGTAAAGGGTCTAATGTCTCTCAGAAACCTAGCACCTGCCAAAGATGTACAAGGATCATGGACAGCCCTTGAGGCCAGGCCAACTTCTCCTGACACTGAAGCCCCTCCGGAAGATCATGGCACCGACATTGCTTCTGGCACGTTGTTTAATGACGCTGTCTTTGTTGGGGCTCTGCCAGACACTTTGGATGGGCCAACACCTGCATCCCTGACAGATGATACCGAAAGAATGTGTTCATTCAGAGACTGACTCTGACATGAAAGAAGCATTTCGGAGCGAAGTATTATAGAGCCCACAGACAGGCTCACATGAAGGCCTCTCTGTTTGAGTACTCTGACCACTGCAAACTCGTAGCGAACCTGGACATTTAAAGGACTTTCTTCCCTATTAGTGAGAAATTTGATGGGGGAGAATGTTGTGAATATTGATTATCTCCTCTTTGATAATCCAAGCTACAAAAGCTGTACATTTCTACTTATCAAGTAGACGAGTAGTAAGAGTCTTAATTGAATAAAAGATTACTAGACAGAATCGCTTGTCTGGTTTTCATTACAATCAAATTGTCTACAAAGAGAAACATAGATAAATGCTTAAAATGCATCATGGCAATAATTTTAAGCTTGGCACCAGAAAGATTTGTTTGCGTCAACCAACAAAGTTCCACACTACCAAACGTATGATAAATAAAATAAAAGAACTCAAGATCCATAAAGAAACAATTCAAATAGGCAAGGCTACAAGTTATCTGCCCCTTGAAGAGCGCCGAGTAATACTCAGAGGAAAATGAATAATCGGCATGCTAAGTGGTACAGGGAAAGGGGAGAAGGATGAGAAGAATAGAGACGTCGAAAAAGTGCGCCAACTAATAATTGGACGATTCTAATAGTTTTCCTGATTCCGATACAATTACTGATTCTGTTTTTAAATATTCTTTTTCGATACAATTAGTGATTTTGATTCTTTTTAAATCTTTAAATATTTAGCTACAGATTTTTTTTATTTTTTGTAATTTTACGATTAGTAATATGTGCACATATTTTCACAAATGTAAAAATACACTTGTAAGATTGATCTATCGATTTTTACTGGTAGTTTCAAATCAATAAATATTTACCCTTTTATCATTTGTACCTTCAATAAAAAATAAAATTTTAGGTAAAATCAAAAAAAAAAAAAAAAAGTAAAGAAAATTAAAACGATCGTTTCCGACATTGAAAAATAGCTACATATTCTTCTTCTTCTTCTTCTTCTTCTTCTTCTTCTTCTTCTTCTTCTTATTATTATTATTATTATTATTATTATTATTATTATTATTATTATTATTTTTCTTCTTCTTATTATTATTATTTTTCTTCTTCTTCTTCTTCTTCTTATTATTATTATTATTATTATTTTTATTTTTCTTCTTATTATTATTATCATTATTATTATTATTATTTTATTATTATTATTATTATTTTTATTATTATCATTATTATTATTATTTTTCTTCTTCTTATTATTTTTCTTCTTATTATTATTTTTCTTTTTCTTCTTATTATTTTTCTTCTTCTTATTTTTCTTTTTCTTATTATTTTTCTTTTTCTTCTTCTTCTTATTATTATTATCATTATTATTATTATTATTATAATCATTATTATTATCATTATCATTATTATTATTATTATTATTATTATTATTATTATTATTATTATTATTATTATTATTATTATTCCGATATCTATTTCGATACTTCCATAAGTGTGGCCTTTTCTGATTTCTAATTCCAATTCCGATTATTTGTCCCAACACTGATGCCAACATTCTGCTCTACTTTATAAGATAATCGATGGGATTAACTAGAACATTCGTAATTTCATGAATAACCAATAAAAGAAGGAGACTTTGTGCGAATGAATGCTTCTTATTTCATGAGACACTTAAGATAACAGTAGATTCATTTGATACAAACATGGAAAGAAATTCAAGATTTTATAAGAGTGATCAGATCTGCTTCATCGAACTGTTTGAATTGACTTACAAGCAGTGTTACATTAGGGTTACAGGAAAATCTTCCATAGGCTGTAATCGATATTAAGAGTAATCTCGAGGAGAGGGAAGACGATAAGCAGTGGAGATTCTCAAAAAGGGGTTTCGATCTCAAAGGAAGAAGCGGCTAAATCATTGGACCAATTCTTCAGTATTGAATACCGAGAGTAAAGTCTGTGGTGAAAGTAACAAAAACGTGACTTATACAAGCGACGATGCCTCCATCTATTCTTTGCGTTATTGCAACAGCAGCTTACCATTGGCTTCGCACTGAAAACGATTCTTGGTATTCTCTAGAATTTGGGTGGCAATAATACTTCGAGTGGAGGTCTGATTAGTGGTTTCTCTTCTCAACCCTTCTAACCTCCTTGACCATTTACAATTATTTTATGTAGTAACAGCCGAGACTGATGTTTCCTTTTTTTTTTGTAGTTTCAGTTTCTTTGGTTCCATGTGGTCTTCTTGCCATCTTTTTATTTTACTTTTGTTGCAGTTTCTATGTCGCTTGTTTGTGTTTGTAGTTAATGTGTTAGTTTCCTCATTCAAGGATTTTCCCTCAGATTTCATCTGTTTTCATCTGCTGTATAGTCACAGTTTTGTTCTTGATTTTAATTCCTTCTAAATTTTTTTTCTATTTTTTGGGTCGGTTGGGGAGGACTATTTCTAGTACTCCTACAATTATCGGTATTATATTGATCTTCTTCATGTTCCATATTCCTTTCAGTTCTCTGGCAAGTTGCATGCATTTGCTTTCATTTTTCATCTTTTTAATCTTCACCCTGTAGGCTGCTGGGATGGCAAAATCTACAATTTGACAGTTTTTTCCTTCTTGTTAATTTTCATGACGTCCGGTCTCCTTTGTATGAGTTTATCTATTGGTACTTCCATGCTTCAAAGGAGTTTGTGATTTTAGTTTTCCACTACTGTTTCCAGTTTGTGCATGCATCATTTGTTTCCATGTCTGCAGAGTTCCAAGTGTACTGCTTTCTTCAAACGGCCGTACCTACTCTTGTATTCTTTTTGGGCTAGCTTGCAACATTCATTTATTATATGGTCTATCGCTTCGTCTCTTTGTACAGAATTATAGAATATACATTCATTGTTTTCTTGTGTTTTATCTATTTTAGCTTTAATAATATAGTTATTGATATTATTGATATTATTTATAGTTTATTATTATTATTATTATTATTATTATTATTATTATTATTATTATTATTATTATTATTATTATTTACTCACTGTTGAATAGTGACCGGATAGATCAACTAGTGTATATATATATTTTTTTATTGAAGCTGGGTTATTAAACGTGTCAAGAATAAGTGTGACAGGCGAAGAGTCAGCAGAGGTGAACTTGCTGGCCTAGTATGAAATTTACTAAGCTGTGGAAATATGTAATTTAGGGGATATTACATAACATGGCTCTGAGAAGGAGGTTGATGGTAACAAAGACAATCCAGAGAAGCATGCTATGCATTCAGACGTGTAAATGAAATGGACTGACAACATATGATTAAATGGCAATTGTCAATCTTTATGTTGCATAGGGATGAGGTCTTTTTGTTAAGAGATAAGATGGGAACATTTATACATGATATACGATGATGAGGGGAGAGATACATTTATACGTTTTGCGAGTGTTTCATCTTATAACATACATAGACTGAGAAAGGGAGATGGTGATCAGTTCTTATAACACACATGAGGAGACAGTCATTACTTATGATGGAGAGGGGACACATTACTTAGATGGGTTATACAAAGATGATTAAAGATGATTACACATTACCTTTGTTGTAGAAAGGCGACACGAAGACGGCAGTAACAAAAATATGAGATGTTCTTTTATTCCATTTGACCGGTCAAAATGATGATGACATCCAGGAATTCAAAGTTGTTTCTACATGTTTAAAACTTTCTCCCTCGCTTCCAAAGGGACCCTCTTCTGACCATGTCAGCTCTGTCTCCTATCTTCATCTCCAACTCTGTTCAACTCATCTTCGACTCTCGCTCCTATATTGAGAATTCATTTCTGCCATGACGTCATACGTGTGTCTGTCAACGTGATCGACCCACGTGGTTCCGCACGTTTCCAAACCATTTCTGCAGGAAAAAAATTATTTCTATTTTTTTCCTAACCTATTTTTCAACATATTTAAATTGCATTGTTCTTTAATTTCTAGCTGCCCTTATTTTAATTCAGTTTTCATAAAAAGAATTGAACAATCAAAATTCCTTTTCCGACAACATATCTAAACTATTTTATGTGAAACTGAACAATGCGAAATTCCACATTCCATTTCTGAAGCTATTTCTGAACCTTGCTTACAAAGTTCGAATCTCGGTCTATCTAATGCTTTTCCTACTCTCAAGAAAAGGGGAACCTTTTCTTGTAACATTTATACCTGCTTGTCAGTGATTTGAAACTAAGATAAAGTTGAATAATTTTCATCAGTCATGTCTCATGATAGTCCTTTTGAAAGTATAATATGAGATTTGATTACAGGATGATAAGTCTGGCAGGATCACATAAGAGTGTATACAAGAAAAAAACAATCAGCAACAAAGTATGAATAACAATAAGATCTGAGGTCTTCTGCATCTGGAGTTTCTATGGGTAGGGTTCTTGTGGGAGGTGTTTCTTGGACTAATCTATCATTTGTCTTTTGTTGTATTTTCATTAGTTTTAGATTTGAAAGCTAACCTCTTGAGAATAAGTTTTACTTGGTTCGCAATTCTTTGTTTTGTTGTATTGTAGTCGCTAGACATATCCCATAGCTCTTTCATCCGTTTCCGATATCCTTGATCTTTGGGGCGACTTCTATAATAGCATTCCATTAGCAGTCTATTCTCCTCTGTTGTCCATTTCTTTCTTCTGGTTTTTGGTCTATGTTGGTTAATTTGATCCACTAGTGCTTGATTTGTATCATTTTAGTACCTGAATTTAGAGATAATACTTACCTGTTTTTTGCCTGTGATACTCTTGTTTCTGAAATAAGAAGAGGAGCCAACATTTGTAGGATGATGACAGAGTACCCCATGCTGACCACCGAGGGAGCACCTGCCGTTCATGATACCCAGATCTTTCTTCTAGGTTCCACGTTGCATATTATTTGTGAGTTGCATATTTCATTGTGTGGCGTTTGTGGCAACACCGAGCCCAGAATAATTTTACCTGTGGCTCTATAACGGAAATAGTGTTTACCTCCCACCCAGATTTGAGGTAAGGTTCAATATTGCAAATACATAAAGGACATGAACAGGCATTAATAGACACATGAAAAAAAAAGATGGGAAGTAAGTATGATGTTTAGTCTACATGACACTTAATTCTTGCCCCACCTAAAGAAATATAAAAAAAAATAAAAATAAATAAATGCTCACCAGAACTCATACTACGTGTACAGAAATATCTATTATATCGTCGATATCTGTCAATGCTTACCACAGCTTGTACGAGCCCTTTCTAGTCTCGTACAAAAACATGCGTTCATATCTCAAGCCATTTTTCTTATCATACACATACGTGCACACAAACATACGCGCACACGTACACACACGTACATATATTCACGTTCACGTACATACACTCACATTCATGTGCATACACACAAACGCTAACGTACACACATGTACGCACGCATACGCGCACACGTATGCACACATGAGCAACGTCACTTCCTCTTTGAAGGAAATCCACACATGCGCAAAAGACAACCGGAAACATCCATAAAAGCAAGAGACCTGAGCTGTTTAACCCTTTTTCGGTTCGCCTTCCGAGCTGAGCGGTCGACGGACCAAACGGCTCCCTTGCGGGACGCACGTGCCCGCGCGCTTCACGCCACCTGCTACTGCGTGGGACAAGAGTCAACAGGCAGTACGTACACCTTACACGTTTTCTATCTCTATGGCATGGATTGACTTTCTCTCTCTATATATGCAACAATAGACTTTTCCTCTCACCAGCTAACAGCGAGAGACGCACGCCAAACTGGATTGACTTTCTCACTCTCTCTCTCTCTACAACAATAGACTTTCCTTCTCTCCAGTTAACAGCGAGAAACACATGCCAAACTAAACACGTGCTGTACCCTTTCATTTAATTTGTTTCTTCATGAAATAAATTCTAATTCTTTTAATTCAATAAACGCGTTGTTCGTTCCTTCCTCAAAACAATTCATTTTTCCTATTTTGCACCACCTCTACAAATTGATGACCCGACGTGATATGAACACGTATTTCCTTCTATGCCACAAGTCCCGCAACA
The DNA here is from genome assembly GCF_053919585.1 of Euprymna scolopes. NCBI lineage: Eukaryota > Metazoa > Mollusca > Cephalopoda > Sepiida > Sepiolidae > Euprymna > Euprymna scolopes. The sequence goes on from NC_136494.1 coordinate 97,195,587, forward strand.
ATCTCAAGCAAAAATGACCCCACGTGGCTGGTTAATGTAACAGTCAACTATAAAACAGACATTTAGATGCAAAGAAATTAGTTTTAGTAATGAAATATTCACCTCATGTCTACGACTTTGAAAGGAATGGTCGATAATGGTCCCAGTCACGTGATAAGGAGGGGACTACAAGAGTAAAGGCGTCCGTTTTTTTTCCAATAATGTAGAGTTTACTAAAAGCTAATATCGCATCCAAAATTATCTGTTATTCCGTCAATATCTGTCAATGCTTACCACAGCTCAAGCAAAATGACCCAACGGTAAACATTCAACAACAAAACATATTTAGATGCCAAGAAATTAGTTTTAGTAACAAAATATTCACTTCGTGTCTACGACTTTGAAAGGAGTATTATTTGTACTCACAAGAAGTTCTCGCACAGGTCATCATCAGAGATTATTCCCTAATAACAGAGATGTTCCTTGAAGTCTTGGTAACAACAAATCTCCCTAGATTTCCACCTCTTTCGATAGCCTTTGCAAATGAATTTGCATTATTGTAACAGTTTCTTACTATTAACTTCTCACTGGCAGGGACCATTGGTCTTCACTGGAATTTGGACGGCAACAAGTTCTCTTTTCATTTATTCAATGGAGTTCTGGTTAATGCTTCCCTCCTCAGTCTTTCCATCTTCTTTGGTCCTTCACAACAATTTGGTGTAGCGCCAGTCCATACCGACTCTATGTTTTTTTTTTGGTGTGTGTGTGTGGGGAGGGGGAGGCATAGTTGATTTAAAATTTTGGGATTACAATTTTATTGGTTCCATTTTTGATTGATTTCAATTTTCTTGGTTCCATTTTTGATTGATTTCAATTTTCTTGGTTTCTTACTATATTTTTGTTTTACTTCTGTTGTAGTTTCCACATGGTTTGTTAGCGTTTGTAGTTCATGTGGGTTAGTTTCCGCATTCAAGGATTTTCTTTTATTACCATTATTATTATTATCATTATTATTTATAAGGTTCATATTTTTATTCATTAATAATTTATTTCATTTATTCATATTTGTATTGTAATGAAAGGGGATTTTTTTTTATGAAAATCGCTCCAGACAAGGCATGAAGCCACTTGATGTAAGGAGATAAAAAGTACTACTTCAAGTTCAGAAATTTTCTAACGATAAGAATCAGGTAGATAGATTCTGACCTAGAAAGCAGCAATTTTTCCCTCTTTATCAGAAACATCGGCCATGGAATGTGAGGATAAAAAGCCAAAATAAGGCAAGAGGGAGTTACATGGCTGCTGAAAGTGAACCAAAGATCCACTTTCTACTTTCCCAGTAATGACTAATATCAAACATCTAAAGCAGGTTATATTAAGGCAATATAATAATTAACACATTCATTGGTAGCCTTTCTTATAAAAATCGCTCCAGTCAAAGCATGAAGCCACTTGATGTAAGGAGCTAAAATCACTCTACCAGGTAAAAAAATAGACAACCATAAATGTTATAGGAATAGATTCTAACCCAGAAAACAGCAATTCTTCCCTCTTTGTCAGAAATGTCACCATGGAATGTGAGGAATAAAGGACAAAATAAGAGAAACGATAGTTATATGGCTGCTGAAAATAAACCCAATGTCCACTTTCTACTTTGTCTTTCATTTTATTTATTTTATGTTAATTGTCAGCCAATTGATTGGATCATCCGATCCAAACACGCTAATGACAAGAAAAAAAATCAATAAATCGGCTTGTATTGACGTACATTTTCCCACGCACACCCGTTGTTAATCAAACAAAAATAGGAAAAGAAGTAAACGGTATAGTTTAATTAAAATGTTTAACTTAGTTTATTGACGGATACGTTGTAACAGCCGGAAACATAACGAGACAATTAGAAAAAAAAAAAACAAAAAACAAAAACAGAAAACAAACAAACAAAAACAAACAGACAAAAAAACACTAAACTAAAAGCGAGTAAGTGACCTTTGTGCTGTTCCTTATTTTATTTTTCTAACACACACACACACACACACACACACACACACACACACACACACACATTAAAATTTATATATTTATTATAACATTCACCCACACCAAACCTCTTGGGTCAAAAAGCAGGACGCTTGAGAAATAAATATTCTTTTCTTTTTTTTATTCCAGTGGTATGTCCATGTTTTATAGTGTTATTTGATGTCGAAAATAAGCCTCGCTAAATGAAGAGTGTTTTATGTGCGGGGTTTGTAGTGTGGTGTGGTCCCTGATCTTGATAGTAGCCATTTTGGACGACTATAGCGTCTACGAGTATTACGAAGTACCGCACTTAAAATATTAAATTATTAATCATTAATATTAAAGATTGTGTATAAATGTTAGTCTTTGAACGAAGAAAGAAAAAATTATATATATATATATATATATATATATATATATATGTGTGTGTGTGTGTGTGTGTGTGTGTGTGTTTGTAAACAAGCGATTTGAGCACTATAAAAGTGGTGGACGAATGTTTGTTTAAAATAGACATTTATGGAGGTTATTTACGGGCGTCGCTCTGTCAACACGATGGTTCCAGGTTCAATCCTTGGCTTGGGAGAGCTGCTAGTCTAGCCGCACTGATGAGTTGTGATACAACGAAACAGTACTGTATGTGCATGCATATATATATATATATGTGTGTGTGTGTGTGTGTGTGTGTGCATGCATATTCCATATATATATATATATATATATATATATATATATATATATATATATATATATATATATAAACAGTACTGTATGTGGATGATTTTTTTTTTTTTTTTTTTTTTGTTCGAGGTTTTCTCCAAATCTTTTTATTTTAACTTTTTCGTTACGTTCTGGCATACTTTCTTTTGTTGTTTCAAAAATTCCACCAAAATGATTCTGAAGTCGTCCATGAATTTGTAGCAGCCGACACCCGCTACATCACAGGCAGAGACTACTTCTCACGACTTCGAGATTTGAAATCTATTTCTTCCTAGCTTGTCCAATCACAAGCCAGCTCTCTATCACGTGACAGAGTATATAAAAGGCAAAATCTGAAACCATTAACCCTCTTTCAACCTGATTCTGCCTGGGAGCAGACTTCGCCTGGGGCTTCGTGAGTACTACAAGCTAACAATGGCTCGTTTCAAACTCCCATTTGTTTCCACGTGCGGTACCACACAAACTTTATTTATCATGCTTAAGAATTGCTCTCGTCGATACAATTCACACACACCCACGACAACACGCAAACACACTGAAGACTGCCCTTTATTTCTCCCTTAATCGGCTTCCTTTGCTCGAGCGACTACTAGCTATAAACACGTGTGGACTGAGCTGTTCTCTCCTCAACAAGCCGGCAATGTATTAATTCCATCTTTACACAAGAAAACTTCAACTTACTAACCCGTTTCTCTCTTTTACTAACGCCACTAACGAAAATGACAAATAAAGGTTGCTTATTAATATAGAATGAAACACCATTGCGTTGTCCCTTATTCTATATATTTTGGTGACCTTGACATGATATGAACACGCAACCATTTCGTTGTCTCATCTCTATAAATTTTTCTCGTTTAAATTCTTGAATGACTCTTCAGATTTGTTGTTAGTTCGCAATAAATTCGAATCCCCCGTTGCCAATCTGTTGTTGATTTGTAATAAATTTGAATTCTTGTCACTAATCTGTTATATCGCACACACAACAAAAGACGATAAGACAAAGAAAATGTAGATAACTGCTTTATTATAAACAAGAAAAAAGATATATTTACAAATAATAGATGTTAATACAAGTCCATGTTAATGGAATACGCATTCTCCTGCCTGCTCTTTTTGTTTTATATCTCTGAGTGACCGAGAGCCATGTCACAACAATGCCATTGAAAAGTTCTAGTGTTTTGTAGTTTGTCTGTTTGGACGAAAATAGAAACATGCGATTTGTTGACAGAAAGTAAAAAAAAAAAAGAAAAGAAATTAAACCGACTAACAGTATGGATTAAAACAATCCCGTTCTACTGTCGATATCCTAACAGTCATCTTTGAACACATATACCATACACTGGATAAAGCAGGTGAAGCTAGGGCGGTAGTACTTGATATATCTAAAGCTTTGACAAGGTATGGCATAAAGGTCGTCTCAAGAAAATGGTAATACTGGACGAATATTTAATATAATCATAGCCTTCTTAGCTAAAAGAAAGACCCAGGCCGTCCTCGATGACCTGGCATCTAAACAACATATGGTGTGCCATAGAGATCAATCCTGGGAACTTTGTTATTCCTGATTTTTATTAACGGCCTCCCTGATACAATCGTGTCCGAGATGGGTATTTTTGCTGATAATAGTACCTCTATTCTCGACTTGAGGGCAAACTGAAAGCACATATATCCAAGGCAATGGTTGAACCCTTAGAGAATAACCGCCACTCTGTAATGGAATGAGGCCAAGAATGGATGGTTACATTTAATGCTACGAAGATAAAGCTACTTTCCTTTAATAATTATAAAAACCTTTCCGACCACTGTTTGTCACACTTCCCTAGAATCTATTATTTATACTCTACTTATAACATTCACAGACAGCATACTAAATTGGAATAAATATATAGAAGATATTGCCAGGTCTGCTACGAACAAGGTGGACTCCCTCTACCGGGCTGGAAAATTTGTATCAGTATCCTCTATTTTTACGAAACCATAAACCGTGCATGCATGTAGTATTGTTTTTTTTTTCTCAACCTTCACACCGAACAAGGCATTTCGCCACCTGGACTTGAGGGGCTACTAATTGGGACCATGTCTAGAAAAGATTATTAAGGTGTTGGTTTACGTTACATTTAAACTTCTGCATATCTGTGCAGTCGGGGAAGCAGGTAGCAGGAAGGGAATTCCAAAGTCTAGCTGTTCGAAAGAAACTATTAAAGTAGAATGCTTTCTGGCATTTAAGGGACCTCAACAGTGAAGGGGTGTGATTTTGTTGTTAAGCGGATTTGTCAGAGATATGTACGTCGAGAGGGCATGTGAAATGAATTCATCAGACCATATTCCATTAAAATATTTGTAAAAAATGGCACAGGGACGCAACATTGCGGCGATGGGACAGGGGTTGGAGTCTAATTGATAAATTGGGAACTATTAGATTGGGGACCCTTTTTTGAACCCTATCCAAGAGATAGAGACTATTGGTGGATGCACCAGCCCAGATGTGGCAACAATGCTTCATGCATAGGTGAATGGTGGCCTTGTAGAAGTACAAGATATTCTCAGGTGTGAGTAGTTTTCTAGCACGCTACAGGGAGCCCACCTTCCTATTTAGGTATAATTTTGCAAATCCAGCCAACATTATTTTTTTATGTCTTTAGGCATCTCTTCTTTTAATAAATAATCTCTTTCTTTTTTTGTAAAATATATCATTCAAATGTTATGGGTCACATTATCACGAAACGTTATATCTTCCAGAAAAGGAATAAAGAATCAACGCGCCTAGACCAAAAGGTGTTTTGTCGGACTTTGTTCGAGCGAAGTTTCTGTTTTGTTGTTAGTGGTGGTTTTGTGATATTTTTTGTGTTCATGGCGGTGATCCTAGCCGCTTTTTATTTCGCTTCCGTACGCTATTCCAATCAATGACTCCCTAAGCGAACGTGTGACCTACTCGCTCACAGAAATCAAGGGTACTTTCCTGGATTACCACTTTCTATGTAGGATACATAAATATCCGAGTGCTCAATTAGTTTATCTTCACCGATCAAATATTGAGTCAGTAAAGCAGTGAAGAAGATTTATTTTCCTCTCCTCAAATAGACAGATGACTATGTTATAGTTGCCGGATTTTAGGACAAAAATTAATCTACTAGCTGGTCGCCCGGCGTAGCTCGGTCGTACAATATGCTTAACATGATATTTTAATTTATGCAGATTGCGTATGTATTATTATAGAATCAATCCTGTATTGATTATATAATACGAGGAATAATTTACATAAATAAATAATAAATAAATAATAATGATGACGACGTTCATCAAATTCCGTCTGTGTTTGTTTACAGTATTTTTTAACGTTTATTCAAGATAAAAAATGTAAGCATGAATATATTTGAAATTAATTTTCCGAAAACAAACAAACAAACAAACAAACAAACAAACTTTCCAACCAGGAACATATTTTTACATGGGCAACACCAAGCCAATGAAATTTTAGCCTGTTTTTGACAACTAGGGATTAAATGACCTTGTTTAGTTGAAGATTTGGAGGCGTGTTGTTTCTTTGTTTTTGGTTTCTTTTTCTTAAGTATTTATTTTCTGAACTTATTTTCATATTTGTTCTGAGTTCCTAGGAGGTGGTCTCATTGAAACACAATTACATGCGCGCGCGTGTGTGTGCATATATATATATATATATATATATATATATATATATATATATATATATATTCGTCGTTTTATGACTCATCAGCGCGGCTGAACTTAGCGAGATTCTCTAGGTTCAACCATGCTTATGATTTATATAACGACGAAACATGTATCCGCAAATAATTATATTAAAAATATGCATGCCACTCCAGATTTGGTAAAATCACATTGATTAAGGAAAATTATTCCCAATTACCATTTAGGTATAGTGTTTTTTGTTGAAACATATCGCAGGCAAAATAAACAAATAATATATACAATAAATATATATATATGGCATATATATATATATATATATATATATATATGTATATATATATATATATATATATATATATATATATATATATATATATATATATATATATATATATATATGGTTTATTGTTTATGTATGTGTGTGTGTGTGTGTGTGTGTGTGTGTGTGTGTGTGTGTGCGTTTCGTCTGTAACATTGTAAATAAATTATTTCATTATGATAATTAAGAAAGTGTGGACACGCAATTCACCTCCAGCTATGGGTTGGAAAAAAACAACAACTTATGTTCAATTAATCGCATAGTATCATACTTCAGCATTAAATACCCTAAAACAGTTGGTTTCCAATAAAGCACATAAATCAAACCTACTTCATATATAACAATTAGACAATAAAAACAACAACGAAAATGTCAATGTTGTTTAGCAACATACGTAACAACATGTTCTAGCATGTGGACAATCTGTGATGCCATTCTGTTACATGTACAACATTCAATGAACAAAGTACGTCAAATCGTACCGGTAAAACATGTTTGAAAATTTACTTAATGTTTTTATGGCCACAATTAAATGACAGGCTTATCGCATTAAACACGAATGTCAAAACTATGAATGATTGCAAAAGTACACTCCGATGTATTGACGCCGTCCGACTTAAAGGCTTAACAACCTTTTGAGTAAGTAGCACATACCATAAAGTTAGTGGCGTGCCGAAGTCTGGTGGTGCCTAGTGATGCCCACGCTAACTCGTTGATTGTACCTTCTCAATAAAACTTGTCTTGCTTTCGACACTGAAGATACCCCCCTTTCTTCCTCTTTATACTTGATACAACTCTAACTATAATGAAGATCTTCGTTATTTTCCTCAAAATTGGAAATATATCTAAATTTTCAGTATTGTGGAATTCAAGTTTCTCTCGCCCACTTTTTTAAAAGGAAAATTATTTAAGGATTTCCTTTTCAGTTTGATACAACCATAATTACAATGAGGATCTCCGTTATTTTCGTAAAAATTAGAAAAACGTTTTCGGATTTTCACCAGCTGTGGGCAAACAGTTCCATAGCATTGTGGATGCCTTGGGAAAGGCAAAGGCTAAGGGAACAAACTCCGACAAAAAAATCCGGTTCGGAGTTTCGATAGTCAAGTGAAGCACTGTAAAACCTTTCCGGCAAATCTTGCAGCTTGTATTAGCTTGGCTTTCGATCGGACTTTGTCTGCAACGCCTAGAGGGAGACCCGTGTAACTGGGCAAATCTAGGTCTCCTTATCACCCGCCCAGGCCTGCATCTGGAGAGTTAACTCCAGCTTCGAACTGCATAGTCACAGCAGATGCAGAGCTAGATGCAGAACGCCATTGTCTGAGTAGACAGAATGTTGTCATCACATATTTAAAATCAAACGTAATTTCCCTAAACAAAGTTTCTTTCTAAGAAGTTTCTACCATTGGAACACTATCAACCGGACATTTGTAGAATATCAATGGAAGATTGAGATGGAAATTGTAAGGATTTCATTGGATATTGGAACGTTATGGTAGTGAAATAGAAAAATATATCAGAAAGTTAAAACTAAAAACCGAGATATAAATCGAACAGAATCAAAATTAATTCAAATCTAAATTAATTTGATATTATTTTAAAAAGATTTTTCCAAGTTTAATAACGCTTAAGGAATTAATATTATTATTTCCAAGTCCAATGTCAACAAATATATCATCATGTGAATTAATGATACATATATATATATATATATAAATATATATATATATATATATTTATCTATCTATTTATCTATCTACTTATATAAAAGTCACTTTGTGTGCGTATGTGGGTGAGTTCCTTCCTTATAGATTCCGAAAGGATTCAGCATATCTTTTGCAAATTTCACACAAATTTAATTTATATGTCTGGAATTGTTCTTAGATATGCTTTGTACAGAAATTCATCCGATAAACATCGAAAATCGAAAAAACGTATCTTAAAAATAATCTTCCTTTCTTATGAATATAAAAAAGCTTTTTTCAGTGGAATATTTTACTTTACACCGGTCAAGGGAGATAATAAAATCTCAGCAAATCATTTCTTCTTAAAGAAAAGACAGAATTATTTTCATCTAGAGATATAGCTCAGTGGTAAAACATTCGACTACAGATTGAATGATTCCCTGTTCAAGCCCAGGTGTACCTCACCATTTTATTTCAGTTTTTCAGTTTACTATTAAAGAAGAGGTACCATTTAAAATCGCTGCAAATCATTTGTCCGTTTGCATATTATAAAAGTAAAAATTAATCAGAAGTGAATTTTCCAGGGCACTCATCGTCAAGCTCAAATATTAGTTATCATGATATTGTAAGCAAACACAGACGGAATTTAGTGAACATTATCATTATTAATTTTTTGGGGGGAGAATTAGTCTACTGGGCTAATTATTCCTCGTAATATAAAACATTTAATAGAGGTATGATCTTTATAATAATACATGCGCAATCTGCATAATTTGAAATATCATGTGTAAGCGTATTGTACGACTGGGCAAACACGTACGTCCAGCTAGTCTTTCATAGTATTGTTCTATTATCCCACTGAAAATCTCACTAAACCTTATCCTTGAGTGGCCTGGGTAAGTAGTTAACCATCAGCATAAATAAATGACCCCAAAACTTCAAGTATAGATCCCCGTACTGAAAAAAAAATCATGAAAAGGGAGGCAGTGTGAATATTATTGGAAGTTTATGCTCCGCCAATTTGGATGCCTGGATCAAAGTTATGTTTTGTGTTAGGGCAATTTGTCAAGTGCGGGTTTGAGGAAAGTGTTTCTTTGGAATGAACTGGATCCGAACTTGGCACACCTTGGTTTTCAGTCCGTGCCACCATTACTACTCCAAGTGGTTTAATTTCTGCGCTCTCACCCACACCTCACCAGCCCTCATCTTCTAGTCGCTTTGGCCTACGTACGTAGTTAACCATTAGTATAAATAACCCAAACCCAAAGTATAGATCCTCGCCCGGAAAACATACAAGAAAGGGAAATAATTTGAATATAACAGGAAGTCTCTTCTTTGTCGATTTGGATACCCGGTAAATCTGTACGCTACTGTATCAAATCAAAGTTTTAACACCAAAAGATTGAATTTTCAATGATGTCGACATAGAACCAAGCAAAAATATGATTGGAGAATTAGATTCACAAATTCTGAGAATCACTGAATGTGGCAATGTGAGTCTAGAAGCTCTCATCACCAATTTTATGGCCTTATAGATAAGTAATAATCAAGATACGCACCATTTATCAACACCAGAAATTACACATAAAGTCTGTAATTACTGCTCACATCATTCAACACCAACCCATAATTCGTTTACCACCGAAGTAATCACACCTGCAACAAACTTCTATTTAAAGTCCTTTAGACAGAGCCTATATTATTAAGTTTAAGAATATTTGAAGCAAGTAAATTAATTGCCAATTTTTATGGAATTTGCTCAATTTAATAATTGTCATAATATGCACGTTTGAAAATCGAACACATATCTGACGAAGGTATATTTCCCGATATATTACAATACCGATTGCTCACCTTCAGATAACGCAAGTACGAATACAAAACGTGTAAAATATTATATATGTACTCGCAGAGAAATCCGACGTTGCCCGGGATTAAATGAGACTCAACAAATGTCTCACACTTCCAATACTTTTATTGTCATCGAGATCAATACTTTTTCAATTAAATCAATTGATTGCCTGTTGTAGTCGGGGGCCTACCACTATGCAGTGCAGTGTAGTGAATTAGTCCACAGTATATTGTAGTTTACATTGCACTGCGGAGAACTTACTGTTGATTTTATAAAATTATCTTTTATATAATGGCTTGAATTTAAGTTTCAAATGCAGAAGTCAAGTATCATGGTACAATTGTGTTCTAAACAGAAACATTCATTTCGAACGCTCCCCTGTCTTATCAAATAACCTCCTATTGATTTATATGCCGGGCCCTTCTGCTTGTGCAGTGATAAAACTTCTGAAATGCACTTGCGATGTTAGGTTGTATAAGGGTGTTAACTTTGATCAAAATCGGACTGTTTCTTCTTTAATAGGATTTTTTGATTATCAATTTTTGATACTTATTGGAGGCATTCCAATACAAAACCCAAGAACATTCATATACACATAAAATGTATTTGTGTGAAATTAAAAAAATTAACACGTCCGGTTCAGAGTTCATAGGAAACGAACACAAACATTTAAATTTTCGTTTATATATTTAATTGCGGGTTATAACAATATTGTACTCAATCTTTAATCAAGACAAAACTCCAATTCTTAATTGGTATGGCCATAATATTATTTTGCACATTTTATGTATAAATTTCAATAAGGTTAAATCAAAAACACAGGATGAGAGAGAGAGAGAGAGGGAGAGAGAGAGAGAGAGAGAGAGAGAAAGAGAGAGAGACACAGAGACAGACAGACAGACAGACAGACAGACAGACAGACAGACAGTGAAGTACTTAATAAAACCACGATCAAGAACAATTCGGTTTATTGGTCAGTTGCATACACAGCATTACAAATTAACAAATCATATAATAGATAACATAGAATACGAGCTATTAGAAACTACCTTAATTTTCGCACATCTTAGAAAAATGAAATTAAAAATGAATTCACAAATTAAGCACATAAGCGGCTATATATTGGAATCTCGCTACGATCTAAAAGAAACAACAAAAAAAACAAAAAAACAAAAAACAAAAAAAAAACGAAAACGCTAAATATATTTTCTTGTATACAACGTTATTGAAAAATAACTGCAAAATTTTGGATCCCGTAACTGCTTTATAAGTGCATGTTCATTGGCTGATAGGAAGGGCGCGATGGATACTAGAAAGCTGATTGGCTAACTAAAATCTCAATAGAAGGTGCGTATATAAAAACGACATGCAACCACAAAATTCGTGCCTAAGCCTGAAGAATCCTAGAATGGATGAAACGCAGAATATTCAGTGTAGCTTAATCGCCATATATATTTTATAAATCACTAACTGATTTATCTATAGTATCGAACATTTCCGCAATAAAATATACTACTTAACAGTAGTAATACAATATTATTATTTTTACGACTCCTGGACAACACCAATATTTTTTCTTATATACAAGACCATGAAAAATAAATGTAGATTTTGTTCATCTCGGGAAACGCCTGGTTTAAACACCCTTACTCTATTGTATTGATAACGTCTGTTATGAGATATACGACTTATCTGTTATATTACTATATTACTATTTTCATTATTATCAAACAAAGAATGAAAATTAAATGTAAAAATGTTAATGAAAAAGGGATGAAAGATGAAGAGGGAAAGAATGAAAAATGAATTAAAAAATGATAAATAACGAAGGAAAAAATCAAATGAAAAGTAAATGAATGAAGAAAAGTTGAATGAAAATGAATGAAAAAATAAATGAAGGTCAGTGAATATAAATCTGCAGGAATAAATGAAAGAATTACGAAGGAAGATGAATGAAAACAACTGAATGATGAATGAATTAAAAATAAATAAAATATGACAATAAATAATTGAAAAAGATAATGGAAACAAATGAAGAAAAATTCATGAAGAAAAATGGATAAAGAAAAATCAATAGAAAATAAAAATAATTCGATAAAAAAAAAACGAATGAAAAATATGAAATAAAATAAACGAAAACTGAATGAAAAAGTAATGAAAGTAAGCGAATAAAAAATGCAGGTAAAAACGTGAAGGAAAATGAATGAAAATTGAATGATAAAATGAATTAAACAATGAATGCTAAAATTAATCTAAAAGATGAATATAAACAAATGAAAGAAAATGAATGAGAGAAAATGAGGGAAAAATTGAATTAAAAAAAAATGAATGAAATAATACGGACGAAAAATAACTGAGAAATGAAGGAAAAATGAATGACAGTAAATGAAAAATAATAAAGGAATATGAATTCAAAAACTGAATGAGAGAATTTATCTCAAAACTGATTAAAATGATTTGATTAAAAAAAAATAATAAAAAATTGGAGAAATGAATGAAAAAAATTCAATGAAAAAATGAATTAGAAAAAAGAAACCAAAGAAAATTGATAAAAAAACATGGATGAAAAACTCATAAGCATGCATCTTATGTAGTTTCTCAGGCCGTATCTCAGGTAGTCCTGATTTCATTTCATATACACAGAGTTACACTTACCAATAGCGATACCATAATATTTATAAGCCCCGTCGGTGAGGCATTAGAATACACCGACTGCCCCCCCCCTGCAGAGGGTAAAAGTCCCTCAATGGGGGCCCTGGATATGACCTTAAACTATATCCAGTGGTAAGGCTCCAGCTTGTGGGCTTTGGGGAGTGTGGAACCACCCTTTAATTACTATTGGTCCCAGGTCCACTCTGACCCGGAGTGGTAGTACCTGTTAGGGTCCCAACTATGGGTTAAATAGAAACCGATGTGAAAACAACAAATATATTCTATTAAAAAATGTTTCTTAAATCTTTGGATTCGGCATTAAATAACCCGAAAAGAGTTGATATGCCGTAAAACAAAAACAACCAACCAACCATAATATTTATAAGATTTAATATTATGGTATCATTCCCGGATAATGCCGATTACTTTTTGTTGTATGAAACAGTATAACAAAACTAAGTTATATATTTTTTTATCGAAAAAAAAAAAAAACGCGGCATGAATATATCCTGCTTTGTCCAGAATATGAAGCACTTTTCACCGACTAACTTATACTAGGATATTAAATACTATTTGATTATTATGTAATAATTAATCAATTAATTAATTAGATATGATACTGTATTATTGCTATTATGAATACCGGGCAACACTGGGTAAATTTTCTAATAGTATAACTAAACACAGTAATGTTATTTTTTCCGGGCAACACGGCTATTAAACTTACCTACTCTATTCAGGATATGTAATCCTTTGACTTGACTAATGGATACCAATTACTTGATATGTTACTGTATTATTATTCGTGTGGCTCCCGGGAAGCATCGTGTACTTAGTGTACTTAGTGTGGTATACAACATAACTACAAAAGACAAGGACATTATTTCTCCCTGTGTTGTGGTCGGATTAGGAAAAAACAACAAAAAAAAACAAAAAACAAAAACAATACGAACACAGATAATAGATCTAAAGGTCATATTCTTGGTAAAGAGTCGTGCATAAAATAACAGGCTGTCGAGAGTGGGTTCTTTCGGTTTGGCTCGGACTAACTTGTCACGCCATCTACGACTCCTCTTTTACTTCGAGTTAGATGGCAGTATTTATAATGAGTGGAAGAGTTCATTCGTAAGTCCTCACAACACCCTGACAACACTATGTCCAAACATACTTGTGTAACCAAGTCGGTGTGTGTGTGTGTGCGCGCGTCACGGGACCAGTTCATATAATCATAACACAAAGGTTAACCCTAAGTCAACTTTATCTTCGTCTAACGATGGGTCCTTTCAAAAGGCGACCAGAAACTCACTGGTAGCTGGTCACAAAACGCGCACGACCCTACATCTGTGTGACCATACGTTTAACTCGTTGGCTGGCCGTTCGTTGTTAGATGCTGTGGTTGAGTTCTTCTCGTAGGGGCTCTGTTGTTTCTGCTATATCGCTTCTGTCCATACAGTTTGGTCTTGGTTGTGTTGTATTTTTAAATCAAAGCAATTCAATAATCAATAATAACTCGGAGACCACTTTCTTATAAACGAAAATAATCATTGCATGAAATAACTTCAAAGACACTTCGTGCAAAGAAAAGTTAAATTCGGACATTTTACTTTGGACTTAATCAAAATAACTCTTTCAGGATGCAGGATTTTCAGCTTAAAATTCTTTCACTTAGCTTCTCGGTAGGAAAATAAAAGAAAGAGTCTTTCACTTAGCTCTTTTAATGGGGTCTCTAGCCCTGGGCCCAAAGCAGAGGTGCACTCTTCGACGGCCAGAAAGCAAGTCCCTTCTGTCTGCTAAAAAACAAAATGGCTTTTTATGAAAACAGCAGTTTCCTCTTCTGCCGTTTGTAGATTGGCATTTCTCCCTCGCTTAAATCCCTTTTCCTCTGTTTTTCTTTGTTCTAAAGAAATTTTATTATCAAACTACGTTGGAGATCTGCTATCTAACCAAACAAACATGACAATCTGTTACTGCGTGTTATCAAAACTAAATCAACGAATAAAAAACAAAGCTTGTTTAAAATCCCTTTTTAATATAAACAGGTGTCTATTTGATATCCGTTATGGTCGGCTCAAGGGCCGTCACACCCAATTATTTTTCTGATATCTTCGAAAAATACATATTTTATCATTCTTCGAGCAATCGGGACTTTTTTTTAAACCACATGTTAAACGCGCACGACGGTTGACCACTCGAGTTTTCGATTAGCAAGGTTAGCGAATTTTACTCGGGACATAGTGATATATTTGCTCTATTTAATATATTAAGCACTCTTCTAAACGCCGAGTCCTGCTGCCACTCCCAGGGTATGCCAGGGGCCATCTGTTTGCACTATATAGTGAAGTAGTAAAAAAAAAAAAGAAATTGAAAAAATATATATAAGACAGTTGTTCCTTCCAAAAGGTCGAGCTTCTTCAACTTCCAAAAATAATTCACTGTCACAAAAAGAATTCGCCGTCACTTCTTCCAACCGCCGTTTCACTCTCTGCGCTCTTCGCCCTTGCTTAAAAAAAAAAGTACCGTTTATATGCTGCCCATTTCTCCACTTATGCAAATTGACTATCAACCAGAGCCATCTAGTTTTCCATTTCTCCAAACAGCCAACTTGCAAAGGGGGACAACTCAAACCACACAGAGCCATCTAGTTTTCCATTTCTCCAAACAGCCAATTTGCAAAGGGGGACAACTCAAACCACACGTCCCCTTGATCTACACGATCATCACATGTCAACCCATCACGTAGTATCTCGACCAACATGGCGGCCGTCTCTCTTGCTGCGATCTCCACGGAGCCTCTTCGTGAACGTCGCTACTTGGCTCGACGTCGCTGTCTTCCTGACACCACTACCGGCCGCACATTAAGGATGTGTCGAGGGATGCCGTCGATAGATACATTGTTCGGGGACTGGGCACTTGTCACAATGCCCCTCCCCCAGCGTGTGGTACAGCGAGCATCAGGCGGTTTGATCTACACTTCCTCTCCCACTCGCACAGTCGCTCGCTTCTCGCCTTCCTCCGCGGGTACCTGTGCAGTTCGGGGATGCCGCCACTCGTACTTGAAGACTGCCCTCTGCGACACTGACTCCACTTTTTGCCCTGACTTTGGAGCCATATTATACCAGAAGACAGCTTCTGGCGGCGAAATCTGGCCCCTTTCAGCTATAGCCTTAATGGTCCTGTGATGCCACTCCACAATTCCGTTTCCGCCTGGTCTATATGCAGCCCTGAAATAGCGCCGCACTCCCCACTTATCCAACACATTCTCCATGGCAGCTGAGCGAAAGGCAGTTCTATTGTCCATTAGCACTTCCGTCACTGGAGCCCTCTCCAAAAACACCTCTTCCAAGACCTTTGCAATTTCACCTACATTTTCCGCCTTGATTTCCCTCCAAATGGCTACTCTTCCTGGTCCACAGTCGACCATTGACAGATACGGCCTCTGTCGATAGTGCGTTACGTCTATCGCCAACCTGCTCCAGTTCTCTGCCACCTGAATCTCACCAGCTTCGTGTCTACTCGGCGCAGGGTCGATTGATTGACACCGACTGCATCTCTCAACCACTGTCCTAACGGCCTCCTTTGTGATTCTGGGGTCCACCTTCCTGGCCAAGAACAAGGTTCTATCCACTCCAAAATGGTGCATGTCATGCAAATCCTTCAGAGTGTCTTCATTCAAACAACATATTGCAACAGCCGCCTCATTCTGCGCCTTTAGCCAGGTCTTCCGCACCCTCGTCATCACATCTACTCTGTTCTTCGCTGAAGGAACGATAGTGACCCTAAGTTGAAGATCAAATTCCCTAATCAGCTCCCTTAACATCATCAATCGACGCTTTACTAGCATCTCGGCAGCGCCTTTCGTCTTCATCCTCCTTTCTCCTGTAGCTTCGGACTGGATCCAAGAGAACACATTTGCTGAATCGGTCCTCACCTCAATATTCTGTAGCCCCCATTTCAAGGCTAAGTTGATGCCCTTCATAACCGCATCCAGTTCCGCCACATTTATGTGAGCCACGTCGTCCTTCTTCCGCAACCAAGCAGCATCTTCTGCAGTAACACCACCTATCTCCAAGGTGACCCCCACTGCTATACAGCTTACATGACACCACACAACACCTTCTGCACTGTTGGGTACATGCCAAACACCTCTCACTGGATCTTCCCTCTTCAATAATCTCTCTCGCAATGTCCACAGTCTCTTTATCAACTCCATCCTCCCACTTCGCTCCACTAGCTAGCCTTTTGATATAACTACATGCAGTCCGTAGCCATCCTGCAATAGGGTAATGGCCCACCAGTCTTCCGAATATTGAGAAGAGTTCTCGCCTGCTCAATTTTTCCGACACCTCCGGGATCTCATTTCCCCTCCGGAACACTAACCATCCTATCTGGTCCTTTCTTAGTTGGAGCCCTAACACAACGATTCCGGGCGTTTTGTAATTAGCCCAAAGCTGTTGTAGGTGTTTTACTACGTCCTCCGCAGTTGTTACCGTCTCATCCACCAAAATATCATCAATGTAGGAACTGGTGGCTCTTCTGACTGCGTCCTCCTTGCTTAGCACCGTTTTGAGGATCGCTGCCATGATTTTTGGTGCAGAATCAGGCCAAAACCCAACCTAGTCAGGCAGTACGTTCGACCCTTGTATCTGACCAGCTGGTATTTCCAGAATTCCTGTGAAATGTGGATATGTAGGTATGCAGATTTTAAATCCACAATCGTCGCAGCCTTCTGAATCTGCCTCCACTCTCGCATGGTCTCTCCGCACACGTCCATCACATCGCCTCCCGTGTGACACGCAACGTGTACGTTCAGCTCCCTGAAGTCCAGTACTGGCCGAACTTTTTGTTTTGTGGGCTGAACAACCGCCATTAACGGCAGCACACCTTCCACCTTCTCGTCCATGGTCTTAAAATCCCCTCTGAGATCCATCGGTCCACCTCCTTCTCAAATTCAACTCTTGTGCCTCCTCGCAACGTATACTCGTAGCATTCCACTCTGTTGTTCAGTATGGGAGGTTCTCCCTTTCATGCCCACTTGACTGTCCATTTCTCACCATCAAAGTGTGCAGAGAAATCTTGGTCCTCTATCGTGTAACTTTTGTCTAACCCGTCCGTTCCTGTGACACCTTTTTCGAATTGCACACCTGCAGCCCCTTGATGTCCTCCAAATCTCACGGAGTTCCTATATACCGTAACGCCCCCTAGTCGAGCAATTGCGTCCATCCCTAACACCACATCGACACCCGTGACAATTTTGTTAATAACAATCGCCTGGATTATTAGTGACATCCCACGTACCATCAACCGAACGATACTTGTGCCATTGCATTTCACCTCTCTGCCGTCAACTGCCGTAATGCTGCTGGTTCCATTGCATGTGTCAACCATGTCTTTGGTGACAATTGTTGAAGTACAGCCTGTGTCGACAAGGGCTTTTGCACTTCGTCCATTTAGGGTCACCTCTACTTGTGGTGACATACCCTGAAGCGCCTTCATCGAATAAACGGGGTAGCCACCGGCGCAGTGGCTTCCCCCTGTTCGTTTTCCCTGGGGACAGAATCTGCTGAGGTGGCCGACTTCCCCACAGCGGTAACACGTGACTTCTGGCTTTGGCTCCCTGCACTCCCTCGCCATATGGGGGTCTTGGTATCGGTAGCATCTGCCACAGTCCTCTCTGCTTTTCGTCCTTCACAATTTCCTGCTGCAGTTTGCTTCGTTGAGCGACAGCTACGATTCCCTGCTCACTCTCTTTTTTCCTGGCCAGCACCCTAGCCTGTGTAATCAACTCCGCCACCTCCATAGTATTTACCCCGGGCAGTTGCCGCAGAGCTATAGAAATATGGTCCGGGAAGCCATTGATAAAGGCCATCTTAACCATCTGTCGACGGCCTCCTCCATTGAATCCTGCTAGTCCCGTCAACCTCCTGATATTGTTGGCGTAAACATCGACAGGCTCTTCGGTCCATACGGCTTAGTTTGCCATATGCCACAAACGGTCCTTCGGTAAATGCTTCCTTCAACTTTTCCTCAATGGCGTAAACAGACAGCCGATCCTCCTCCCGCATCTCCAGATATAGGACCACAGCATCACCATCAAGATACAGCGGTATCAAGCTGGCTACATCCGCGATGTCCCGCAACTTAGCGACAAGTTTAACCTTGGTCAGCCAGGTTATAACATCTCCCTCTCCAGAGAACGTCTTAAGCATTTCACTGCTGATCCTCTTTGCTTCCATAGTTACCGCCGAAATAGCTTGTAGTGAAGTAGTAAAAAAAAAAGAAATTAAAAGAAAATATATAAGACACAGCTGGTCCTTCCAAAAGGTCGAGCTCTTCAACGTCCAAAAATAATTCACCGTCACAAAAAGAATTCGCCGTCACTTCTTCCAACCTTCGTTTCACTCTCTGCGCTCTTCTCCCCTGCAAAAAAAGTACCGTTTATATGCTGCCCATTTCTCCACTTATACAAATTGACTATCAACCAGAGCCATCTAGTTTTCCATTTCTCCAAACAGCCAATTTGCAAAGGGGGACAACTCAAACCACACAGAGCTATCTAGTTTTCCATTTCTCCAAACAGCCAATTTGCAAAGGGGGACAACTCAAACCAAACAGAGCCATCTAGTTTTCCATTTCTCCAAACAGCCAATTTGCAAAGGGGGACAACTCAAACCACATACTAGGGGATCACCACACTCTTCAACTCATCCATATACACTTTGGTGTTGGTTTTCAAGCGACTTCGAAGAAGTGAGGTGGCATGATGTGGCCCTCACTTGAAATCACACTAAAGACGATAACTGTGGCTGAAAACTTTGTTAGCACCACCTCGGGCACGTCCCTGTTATTCGTGGCAATCCAGCGAAGCATTTTGAGGGTGCTGGCAATGGTTCTGTTGTCATAACTTTGATCGGTAGAGTTGTACAACAGCGCATTTCTGATTTCGCTCATTTTATTTCAGACATGATAGAAGGCTTCTATCGTTCTTGTGATTTGTAAACAACTAGCCAACTCGTAGATGGCCTGCAAAAAACAAAAAAGAAATAAAAGAAAAAGAAAAGCAGTTTTCATCAAACAGAAATAGAATCATGTCGTCTTTTAGAGGACGACAATTTTATGATTCAGAAAAATAACGCCAAGTATATTTCTTGTATTATATAGTATAACAAAACGCAATTACGTTGCTTTTCCCCGAGTAACTCGGGGTTTTTAACATACCAGCTCTATCCAAATATTTAGTGCTTTGGATTGACTAATGTATACTGTACCCCCAATTCCCAATGAGGTCCAGCGAGGTATACTACACGGTTTGTCTGCTCTGGTCTCGGATGGCTGCTAGAACTATGCTGTCTCTTTGGCGAGGGTCCTGGTTGATAAGACGATTCGGTCGCATAGCTCACCACTCCTCCCCCTCCCCCACGTTGCTTTTGATAGAGTGTGCAATCCGTTCAGCCCTGGTCTCCAACATCAGCGTCATTAAAAAGTAGAGGTCATTTCAAAGGAAGAGAAGAAAGACAACTCAGCTTGTTGTAAAACAAAAACAAAATAATTATTCCAGGGTAGTTACAACCTTTTGGCCAAGATCAAAGTGTAGCATCTGTTCTTCAGATGCGGCACTTCCATTTCTCGTTCTTTTTCAGTGGAGGAGAAATCCTTCATGACTGAGACAATTTTTATTTTTTGTACCTTTTCTCCACGTTAAAAAACGACCCTGGTGTCTGTCTCGTGGGGAGGCATTGTAAATAGGTATGAATTCTGACCGTTTCTGACTCCAGATACAAATACTCGGGGACTGGTGGCATTTGTTAATAATGTCGGGGCAATTAACCCTAAGCCTGAGGGGCCTGCCTCTTCACAATGTGGAATAGTGGTTTGGAGCAGCGTCAGATCCAAGTGAAATGTGTTTTCTCTCAAAGGTGGTCGGGCAGAGGTGTCCTCGCGGCTCTAGTTGTCTTTCATCATTCAGGCAGGCTTAGCTCTGCCACCGATCAACAGGACTTTATTCTACGATTCTCCATACATCAATCTCTAAAAGGATTGTACTTATCAAGCTTTGAAAGACTTTTTCCCTTTCTTCTTCTTCTCTCAATCCATACCATTCATCATCACTAAAGTGGGAGAGCCCCAGTGCCTTCACCACCACTGTTACGTCTTTACCATTTTTCTATCACTTGTGGGATGGTTTTCCAAAGACAATCTGTGTAAGGTAGAATAAGTGAATCGGTCATCATAATTGACACTCTTTCCAAAATGATTTCACGGGCAATCCAATAATTAAAATCCATTCAACATTTATCTACTTGACTTGATTTTCTGGTGGTCCCTCAAATAAAACTTGTGCTAACCTTCACAGCCTGAAAGCATTTTATGATTCCAACTTAGGTCCTTCAGCTATCCAGCTTGTGGGGGATCATCATCATCATCATCATCATCATCATCATCATCATCATCATCATCATCATCATCCAACAATGTGAAATCCCCTCGATTTGTGTAAAAAGGACCATCCAGACGCTGACTGCTTCATAACCTAACAAGCAAGGTCATTCGGCGTTGCTCGGTCTACCATTTGGTTACAATACCACTTAATAAATAGTAATATTAATTAGTACTATTGACCCCCCCCCCAAAAAAAAAATTAGGGGACCTCCAGAGTACTTTAAAATTAAACATTACAGTGTTTATTTCCTTCTCCACGCCACCAAAATTTGAAGAGAAATGATATTTCCGGAATATTTCGAGTAATGACTCAGCGGTTTTTCCAAATTTATACATAAACATATTATTTTTTTTTATTATTACACAATAACATTAAAAATCCCAAAAAGAACGGCCCAGTTGACATTCATAGAATGAATCTTTCTTTTTTTTTTAATTTTAAATAATATTTCCGGAGCTACGCTGGTCAAGACAATACTAAATTTATGGTAGTCCGTTCACTATTTTTTTTTCATTTTTAACTGGACATACAAACACACAGATGATATATGTATATATATATATATATATATATATATATATATATATATATATATATATGCATACATATATATATATACATAATACATATATATATGCATACATATATATGCATACATATATATATACATGCATATATACATACATATATATACATACATACATATATATACATACATATATATACATACATATATATACATACATACATACATATATATACATATATATACATACATATATATACATATATATATATATACATAATACACACACACACGCACACACACACACACACACACACACACACACACACACACACACACACACACACATATATAAGTTGATTTTTTACTCACACCGACATTGATAGTAAAGACTATTTTTTCTATTTTAAAATTATTAAAGCAAACTTTTAATATATTCAATCAGGGATATGCGAGCGATTTCATGAAGGTTAACTAATTTGCATATTCTTTTGAGAAACGAATTAATCAGAATTGAAATCGGGAATCAGAAAAATCGGAACTTTTTGAGGTATCGGAATCGGTATGAGAATCGGGAAATTTTTTGCTTAATTTTTCACTCCAAAACGATTCTTTTACTTTTTTCTTGAGAGAAAAAAATGAAACAAACATAAATTTATTTATTCATTGGAACTTGTTCATTTACAACATAAGATTAAGAGTTACGGAATGGATTATAAATTTAACATTGATTCTCAGAGTCTTATTTTTTTATTTATACAACCGTTTGTAAACCTTTTTTGCTCATACTCGCTAAACGTTTCAATGACTTCACACTTGATATTAAATGATTTAAAATACCCTGAACAAGGTTTTTCAATTTCCTTGGCACCGTCTGACCACTGTCGTTGTCTGACATCGGCTTCTTCTGAAATAATTAATGTTTTTGGCACGTCTTTGCTTTGGACACAAGTGAAAAATATCGATAAAAATCTCACGATGAGTTTATATACATCTTAGATAAAATACATAACGGAAAAACCTTAGGATGTTTTCCGAATTAAAAAGGAAATTATATCTACATTTAAACTAAAACATTTTCCCTCCAAAGAAGAATGAGATTCGGGCAGTTGTTACTGTCACCTACAGAACAAAAAATAGATTAAAAACAAATACACAATAAATAAATGTTACCAAAGACAAGCCCCTTCTACTTACCTGGATAAGTTTATTTATGTTTGAAATTATTTTAAAGCGTGTTTTTAGTCCAAAACAAACTTATGTTTACTCTCTTGAGTTAGAATAAAAATGGCTGCCCATAAGCCCTTCTAAAGGAACCTAGATAACCGCTCAAAATCGAAAATTGAACAAACGCCAGTAGAAAAACATCAAATAAATGTCCACAGTCGAGCGAAAATGTTATGTTCTACCAGTATTTTGTTTCGACTTTTGAACAATTAGACAAGATTAAAAAGTTAGAATAGAAATGATAATCATTTTATGTTAAAT
Source organism: Euprymna scolopes (assembly GCF_053919585.1). Lineage (NCBI taxonomy): Eukaryota > Metazoa > Mollusca > Cephalopoda > Sepiida > Sepiolidae > Euprymna > Euprymna scolopes. The sequence goes on from NC_136494.1 coordinate 97,218,930, forward strand.
TTGTGTACAAAACTGCTTTTCATAATCGAAATTCTAAAATAATTGTTATTTTTCTTTCCGCCACTTAATCATCTAAAAAAAAAAAACAGAATCTCATTTTGGGATTTAGTTAAGACATGTTAAATTATTATTATTATTATTATTATTATTATTATTATTATTATTATTGTTGGCTCACATGGAGCTTTCACACACGTCAACAAACGATCTGATTGGAAACCTGTGGTGTTCTATGGAAGCTGAGTCTCCCCAGACATCCAGCTCTCTCAATCTCCTTCGATAGCATTTGCAAATTATTTTGCATCATCGTAACAGCCGCTTACTATTGATTTTTCGCTGGTAGTGATCATTGGTTTATACTGGTTTTGAGTGGCACCCAGCCTCCTCAAGGTCCCAGTTCTCTTTGCGCTTGTCCAACCGAGGTCTGGTTGGCGCTCGCTCCTCGGTCTTTCAGTCCTTATTGACCCTTCTCGGCCCTTTGGTATCACTTTTTTATTGGGGGGGGGAACGGTGATGAAACAATGGGGGAGATGCATTAAGGGGGGTGTAGAACATGTAGATATGCAGTTTCGGTGTTCTTCATTCCCTGTAACGCTTATTCGTTATATTGTCTTGTATTATTCTCTGCATTCAAGGGTTTTCCTTAATATTTCAGTCGTTTTTATTATCGTTAATCGTTGTACTTGTGCAGTTATTCCTCTGATTTCAATTTCTGACATTCTTTTTTTCGAAGTTTTTCGGAATTGTTCCTAGTGCTCCTACTATTATCGGTACTACTTTTATTTTCTTCATCATCCAAATTCCTTTTAACTCTCTGGTTAGCTCTATGTATTTGCTTCGTTTCTCCTTTTCTTTCATACTCACCCTGTGGTCAGCTGGGACTGCAAAGTCTACGATTTGACAGGATTTCTCTTTCTTGTTAATTATTACGACATCTGGTCTTCTTGCTTGGATGGGTTTATCCGTCTGTATGTCCATGTCCCATAGGATTTTGTGGTTCTTGTTTTTGAGTGCTGTTGCTGGTTTATGCTTGTACCATTTGTCTGTACGCTCAAAATGCAGTCGTCTGCACAATTCCCAGTGTACCACCCTCTCACTTGGTCATGCCTGTTTTTGTCTTCTTTTTGGGCAAGTTTGTTGCATTTACTTACTATATGGTTTATCGTTTCGTCTCTTTGTCTACAGAGTCTGCATTTGCTGTTTTCTTGTGTTTTATCGATCCTTGCTTTGATATGGTTGGTTCTTATCGAGTTATCTTGTGCTGCAGTTATTAGAGATTCAGTTTCTCGGTTTATATGTCCTTTTCACATCCACGTCCAGGTGTTTTCGTTATTCTCATCTTTTGTCATTCTTATGAATCTTCCGTGAAGTTGTTTCTCTTTCCATTTCTCTTTTCTCGTTTTGTCGTTTGTCTCTCTGTTTTCTGTTTTTTTTTGTTTTGTTCAGTGTCTCTCGCTGCCACAATTATCCTTTCAGTGTTTTGCATTATGTATTTTTCTAGTCCTTTTTTCGTGTCCTTCACACAGTCTTCTATACAGATCAGTTCTTTCCCGCCGTCTTTCCTTTTCACGTAGAGTCTGTTAATATCGTCCTTTGGGTGTAGTGCATTATGCATAGTCATGAGTTTCCTGGCTTTCTGGTCGAGTTGTCTCAGTTCTTCTTTTGTCCACCCTATAAACGGTCCAGAGTATCTTACTAGTGATACTGCCCATGTATTTATACCTTTTATTAGGTTTCTGCTATATAATTTCGTCTCCAGGAGTTTTCTTGTTCTCCTGAAGTATTCCTTTCCAATTTTCTCTTTCATTTCTGTTGCTCTGATGGTGTCCGCTTCCAGAATTCTCAAGTATTTATAGTATTCTTGTTCTCCTAGTGCCCTCATTTCTGTTTGGTTGGGTAGTTCCATGCCTTCTGTCGTTTCCAGTTTTCCCTTTCTTATAACTATTTGTGCGCACTTTCCCATTCCAAATTCCATTTGGATATCTTGGCTGAAGATCCTGGTAGTGCTAATTAGTGTCTCTAGCTCCTTTTCGGTTCTTGCAAAAAGTTTCAAATCGTCCATGTACATCAGGTGGTTCATTTTTTCCTCTGTATTGGAGAACTTGTATCCGGCTTGGCACTTTCTCAGAATACTGTTCAAGGTCATCATGGCTATGATGAACAGTAGGGGTGATAGTGAGTCTCCTTGGAAGATGCCTCTTTGTATGTTAATTTCTTTTATGTGTTGTCCATCAGCTGTCAATTTCAGCCTCCACGTTTTCATTGCATTTTCTATTACGTTGGTGATCCTGCTTGGTATTTTATACATTTTTAGGCATTCTATTATCCATGCTTGGGGGATCCTGTTGTATGCTGTTTTGTAGTCGATCCATGCCATGGCTAATTTCTTTCTCCTCCTTTTTACCTCCTTTAGGATCTTTTGATCTATATATAACAGGTCATGTGTTCCTCTTTTTTCTTTTTTGCATCTTTTCTGCTTCTCGGGGATGAGTCCACGATTATTCAGGAAGTGGTAGATTTGTTCCCTCAGTTGTGCTGTCAGTATCTTCCACAGAGTTGGCAAGCACGTGATTGGCCTATAGTTGCTTGGGACGGTTCCGTTCTCCGTATCCTTCTGTAGCAGTGTGGTTCTACCTTTTGTCATCCAGTCTGGTACGCTTGCTTCCTGTATACATCTTCTCAGGTTTTAGGCTAGCCTTTCGTGTAAGGTTGTGAATTTTTTGAACCAGTATGCGTGTATACCGTCGTGCCCTGGTGCTTTCCAGTGTGCCATTTTCCCTATGGTTTTGTTTAGGGGGTCCTTGCTGATTACATTCGCTGTTCCTTCTTCTATTTGTTGTAACTGTTCTTTCATGTCTTTCAGCCATTCGGCATTTCTATTGTGATCTTGTCGCTCTTCCCATATATTACCCCAGTAGAGTTTTGTTTCTGTCGGATTTGGTTGTTCTGTTTTTGTTTTTCCTCCGTTCACATTTTCGAAGAATTGGCTTTCATTAGTTTTTTATATCTATATCGTCTCAATCTCGCTTCTTTTGCTTTTATTTTTTCGTTCAGTTCTTCATGATTCTTGTTTAGCCTCTCCCTGTCAGTTGCATTTCCAATATTGCGTTTTCTCCACATTGCTTTCTATTATTATTATTATTATTATTATTATTATTATTATTATTATTATTATTATTATTTATTTTTTTGTGGTAAGACCCCAGAGTCAATTACGCATCTTGCAGCAGGGTGTAGTGGACTGGCCCAGAGAGAGAGAGAGAGAGAGAGAGAGAGAGAGAGAGAGAGAGAGAGAGAGAGAGAGAGTACCGCAAAAGACACGATTGCATGGGACTCCGGATATATTGGGAGGTGTTAAGTGTGCTGGAAAATGGTTTGAGGAGGTGCCTGATCCGGATTTGGTCGTAATTGACAAGGTTTAAAAAAACTGGCAGATTGTAGACTTTTCAGTACCCTGGGAATGTGAGAATGAGAAGTGGAACAATTATGCTCCATTGGCCTTGGAGATAAGGCGTATACACGGGGTTAAAACACAAATAATCCCGGTCATAGTTGGTACACTAGGAGTAGTATCAAGTCGTTTGGAAGGACAATTGAAAAAAATTAGAAATCCCCGATGTTTTAGGCGGCCTCTGCAATTATAGGTATCACCAACATCCTTAGGAAAACCCTTGATCTTTGAAGCTCCTGCTTTGAAGCCGGGATTAAGGGAAATCATCTGGAAATGAATCCCATCCCTTTCCAGGGAGACGTTGATAAACGAAATCAGAATTATTATTATTATTATTATTTTCACAGTAACGCAAATCAATCTAATAACCGACCAAATCTTTATAATTGCGAGAGAAAAAGACGAACATTTCTATATAGAGGCAATAATAATTAACAGAGACCCGTCCCACTGTTAAGAATGGTTTTCTAAACAGTTACATTATTATATAGAGACCCATTCTTGACATGAGACAGGCTTTGTTAACTATTCTGTTTCTACATTGTTTTCTTATTTTGCTTACGAATCGTCGATTGAAAGGTGCAATGTAATCCTTTGAGAAAGTGTAGTAGATGTGTAGCCAATGTAACAGTTATTGTTGGAAATATATTCTCATAGCGTTTATGCAGTGTTCACGACTTACACTCCTTTCAGCGTTCTAGATTGTCTTATATATTCTCTCGAATTCGGTGTTTAATAGTTCTTAATTTCCTTCGTCCTCATGGTAATGTTATGAAACGGGTCAGGCTCCAGTAAGTAAGAAAGCAAAACTGGATAAGTTTGAAAAATTATATTAGGAAAAGGCTAGAATCGAACCCAGTAGGCAAATGTTAAAAGATAATAGATATTGAAATCCCAGGAATGCAGAATGATCGGAATTTTCTCGCAAATAACTAAATATTATTTATGTCAGAGATAGAGCAATTGTCCATTATTTTAGAAATAACTGGATATTAAATATGTCAGTTAAAAGAATGGACAATAACAAAGTTGAAGATGTTATGTAACAAATAGGTTTAATGATACAATTTAATTTACGGATTTCTTTTGTTTATGAGAGGTGGTAGATACATGTGCAGAGAGCACGGGTTAATTGAAATGTGATAAAGGCACGTTGGTGGACCACACCTCTGACGTCATAAAGAAAGGAGATTCTCAATATATAGAGACGAGGGTTTGAAGTTAGAGATAATAGTCACAGACAGTGATAGAGTCAGTTAGAGTCGAGAGTCGGGCAGGGACAGTGAAGCTGATACCCTTAGAGACGAAGGAGGTAAGAGTAGACCATGTAGCCATACACGCTTGAATTCCTGAGTCATCAATCAGACCACTGATGAATAAAGAATCACCATCTATATTTTGTAAACTGTTGTCTTCGTCTGTCATAATTCAACCAACTGAAAAGGTAAATGTCTTTTTTCCATCACCTCTTAAACGAACTTTGTGTAACACCCGCAAAGTATTATGTGTCCCCGCCGCAATCATCAATAATGTATGCATCTGTTCTAACAAGAACTATTGCATCATATCTCCTACTCCGTATTAATAATATGAGTCCCCAAGAATCGTCACAATCGTCGTTGTGATGTACCAAGAATACAAATGTCACACCCTCAGTATTATCATTATCATTTTCTGTTTTGAGCCCCCGTTATAAGTTGTTTCAATATGTACCCGCTACACAACAGTAATTGCTTGGTGGCTCCGAGGTAAAGGCTTATCAAATGGAGCAAAAAGATGGTTTTGTGGCCGGGTTCGAATCTCATAACCGACAGCAATTGTTTCATACTACACTAATCAATGCGTAAGCATGAAAAACTAGTGACTGTAGGTATAAAGAATAATTATTGTTTATACTCACGCACGCACACAGCACAGGACTACTTCATAAAACATTTTACAAACGAGTACACAAATAGTCCTTTCTTTCCAACAAAATAAATATTTCAAACAATATAAAAAGTAAATGTATTTATTAGTGATGGGATAGTTATTTCAATGACATAATCACAACAGCTATCCGCAGAACTATACGTAGGGAGGGTCTAGAGTACAACTAATACATACCGTACATTCATCGCGACAACAATTATCAAGACGCAACATCCCCTACAGCAATGCACCATAGCAAACTGCCTAATGAACGCCACTAGCAATTGCCATCGTACATACACTGTGTATGGATTACAGTGCGTCACATGTAACAAATCATACATCGGTAGCACAGTGGAACACCCGCATATTAGAGTCAAGGAACACGGGCCTCTTCTTTTCACATGCACATCCACACATGCAACAATAGTAACAAATCCCTCAGAGTAGATATCTTTGGCCACTCGATGCAACGTTGGTAATCTTCGAATCAAAGTATCAATTCTGATTGCTAAATTACATCCCGAGATTAATCGCCGACATGAATTCGGTTCCTCATTCTTAATTTAACTCACACAATCCCCCATGATAAAAAATAAAATAAATAAAGTAAATAAATAAATAAAACTCAAAAATGATAAGTAGAACTTTTTATATAAGATTAAACCATTTAGTCATCTACTAATTATTCAGTATTACTCAAAATATAGCCACTTAAGTTTTAATTGAATACGTCTACTACCACCAACCAAACATATAAATTAAATAAAACTAATATATAAGTAATTGGTCCATATAAGAAACATATTAATAACAATATATAGCAATTAAACAGTTAATATATATATATATATATATATATATATATATATATATATATATATATATATATATATATATATATACAAACTAGCTGTACCTTGCCACGCATTGCTGTGGCTCAAATTCGCGCAATTGAAAAATTCCAAAATGAGGAAATGCTTGTTTCTTATAGGCTTAATTTCCCATTTCGTATAGGTACACAGTTTTTGTTGTTCCATTTTCTTAGCTGATATAGAGATTTTCTGGCTTGGTGACTCTGTAACACGTAACATAAATTGTACATGTGAACTTCCTAAAGTGTAATGTTGTATCCGGTGGAATCATAGGAATGCGTGGAATGAAGATATATCCACCTGTGAAAGGTCCTGTTAAGATTGTTGTTTCTATGATATTGTTAATTTTTTTTACTGCAAGCCATGTGCCATTGTAAATCTTGGATTGATTTATATTTCACAACATGGTAATTAGTATGCCAATTTTCAGTTGCAGTACATGCGGTGGCATCCCTGGCAAATCTAGCTGTTAGATAATCAACCACTTTATCTGCTTCCACAACAGCGTCTATGGATTTGTATTTGACTAACTCACTTAGAATTTTACGTTTAATAATAGCGTTAAGTTCATGGACGTCTTTGTATTGAGCTGCAAGAATAGCTCGTTCACTCAGTCAAGTGGAATTCATATAATTAATTTGAATATCTGGAAAAACCTTTTTAACCAACTCTTCTTTTTTATGTAATAAAATTACAGAAGTTAAGAGTCAAAGAATTTCGCCCTTAACTCGGATCAGCCGGCACTTTCCCATACCCAATTCCCCACAAGTTATGGAAAAATTTATGTGCGAATCGAGCAGTCTGCAACTGGAAACGCATATTTTAAGTTAAGTTTAATGTCTTCACATGGCATCAAAAAGTAGAGTAATCGAGGCAAGCATTTATTTCATCTGCTGGTGCTGCAGGTACATTTGCCTGAAATCTCCTGCAAACAATATTACTGCATTCCAAATGGTCTGACATTACCACACCAATCTTGCAAAGATCGACCAAGAGCCTCAAGTGATTTTTTGCGTGTCATTCTGCATTCATCCTAAACAAAAGCTTGCATTTTATGCAATATTTTTCCCCATAATGAATATTTAGGAGATGTTGAACATGAGATTATTGTAAAATTGAATATTTAATAGTAATTTCAAAGTAGAATAAGTAGTTCTTCTATTTGGTAGCAAAGTCGCAGGTATACTGCATGCAGCAAGGGCTAAGGCTATGTCATTTTGTCACCGAATGGCTGCCAAAATCAATGTAATTAGAAAGGTTTTACCAGTTACTCCTGGTGCTGTACAAGGAAGCAGTAATTTCCAAAAAACTTATAATCTCACAGTAAGTAAATTAGGTGACTAAAATAGGATTTATCCATGTTTTGACAATGCCTTAGGAGACTAAAATAGGATGAGGGATTAGAGATGGACAGATAGAGAGGAATATATGTAGATAGAAAAGAGAAAGTGAGAGGGAAATAGAGAAAGAGATGGAGATAGAGAGAGATAGGGGGTTGAGAGATAGCTAGAAAGAGGGAAGAGTTAGAAACAGAGAGGGAACGAAACAGAGGAAAGAAGAGAAGGGGTGAGAGAGGGAGAGAGAGAAAGGGCTCAAAGAGAGATGAAGAGGGTGATAGAGAGAAATATTGAGAAAAAGAGAGGGAGAGATGGACGGAGAAAGATATTTAGAGAGGAAGAGAGAGAGAGAGAGAGAGAGAGAGAGCGAGAGGGGGGGAGAAACAGAGGGTGAACTACACTTTACCGTTTTTTCCTCGATCAGTAGAGGGGAAATCTTTCGAGACTGAGGCAATTTTTTATTTTTTTTTACTATCCAGAGTACCCTTTTTTCAGTAGCTAGATTTTCCACACATTAGAAACCGACCGTGTTATCTGTACTTTCACCTAACAATTTAATAGACAAAAAGATTTTGTAAAACTTGAATCTAAGACGAAAATACTATTTTAAAAAATAGCACGGCACCATAAGTGCATAAGCACCACTTTATTTTAAATATTTACTTTGTAAAACAATTGTGTGAATAAATCCACAATGAATTAACTTTTAAGTGTTGTGTAATTATTTTCTCAACGTTCTGCTTTCACCGGCGCATAACGTAAACAGCCGGATACAGCCAAACGTTGCCGATGTAAAAAATAACAAAGCTATGTGAAAGAAATTATAAAGTAAAATTTTAAATGTAAAAACAAAACACCAACAGAAAAAACACAAAAAATAAAAAAAACCTACTACAGTTCATTTGTATTTCTTATTAAATGTTTGTAGAAACTGTCATTTTTTTGCGAAATAAATAAATTCTAAGCAATTTTTGCAATAAATAATAGCAACTTCGTTAATTTTTACGACTTGTCCCAGCGTATTGTAACCATCCCAACCTCCCCATGTTAAAAACGGCTTTCAAAATACTCCCAACCTCCCCATGTTAAAAACGACTTTTTAAAGCCGTTTTTAATCTAGGAAGGCTAGGATGTTTATAATACGCTGGGACAAGTCCTAAAAGTTAAGCAGCAACTTTCTTGTTAAAGTATTTTTTTTTATAGTTTAGAAAAAGTGAAACAAACTATTTTGTGTATTAAAATTTTTTTTTTTGCAAGTATTTAAACAACAAACAAAACTGGTGTATATACATTGCCGAATCCCGACCAGTAGTTTTTTTAAATTATTATTTTGTTATGCCAGGGAGGAACACGTAAATAAAAAGCAGGAAGGAAAAAAACAAACAAATTAATGCAACAGGTATACTTATATACTTATCGTATATATGGTATGGTATACTTATCGATATGGAACGTCACTGAATAAAGCAAATTCAATATAAACCGGAAGTACTTCCGGTAAGTAGGCTCGGCTGAAATCGGAACGGAAAGTAACGATGTCGGAAAAAGTTTTTTTAATATGGTAATATTTTTTACTTTTTAATATTAAAAATACAGTTAGGTTAGATACAATCATTTTTGCAAAATATGACAGAAAACGGACTTGTAGTTTTCTAGTTTAGTAAATACGAACAAACCAGACGTTTCATATATATATATATATATATATATATATATATATATATATATATATATATATATATATATATATATATATATATATATATATACTAGCTGTACCCTGCCACGCGTTGCTGTGGCTAAATTTGGTGTAATGGAAAATTTTAATAAAAAGAGAAAATGCATGTTTCTTATATTCTTAGTACAGCAATCCACTCTAAAAAAAAAAAAAAAAATGAAAAAAATGGTACTCTTGCAGAATTGGATCCTGATCCTCAGGATTACCGTCAATCATTGCTTGGTCTCGACCAACAATCAGTTGATAAAGCTAACGTTGAAACGCTAAATGTTTTTTTTTTCTGTATACAAAAATGTGAGTTAGTAATTAATATTTGAGTGATGGGGGGGGGTTACTATACACAGATTCGAAAAAGTTGTCCAAAAACAAATGAAAGCAAAGGTAAGGTAAGTTACATTTCTACCTAACTGGATAATTGTTTAGTGTTTTTATGTAAGGTAAAATGTTTAATCGGCTGGAAAAACAGAAATGGTTGCAGACTGTTGAATACGTTAAGTTTGGGAAATGAAGTTGAAAACTAAAAACTATACAATACAGTGTCAAAAACCCACCGAATATGTTACCATAACATAGGCTGACATAATCGGTGGGTCTGTGACAGTATTTTGTATAGTTTTTTTAGTTTTAACTCACTTTCTCAAACTTAACATAATCAACAGTGTCCGCCACCATTTGTATCTTTCAAATACACAGATAAACACTGTTTTTCGAGCTAAATAAACGTTACATTAAATGAAAAGGGTTTGTATTAACAGATACAAAGAAGTTGTCAAAAAATTGATATATAACAAATAAATGTTATCAAAAGGCAAGAAAAGTAAATGTTCTACCTAACTGGATAAGATTGTAGTGTTTTTATGTAATGTATAATGTTTAATCAGTTCAAAAACATGCAGTGTTTATCGGTATATTTGAAAAATACAAATGGCGGCAGACTGTATCGAACACGTTAAGTTTGGGGAAATTTTGGGAAAATGAGTTTAAACTAAAAAACTATACAAAATACTGTTAGGAACTCACTCAATATATGTTACTGTGATGTAGGCTGACATATAATCAGTGGTTTTAAATTTTGATCGATACAGGTAACGACTTTTAAGAGTCCCCTTTAGTGATTACCTGGTTTGAGGATATTATACAACTAAATGGCAAATCTGCCCCCAAAATCCAGTATTATTTTACTTTAAGGCCCGTCTCATGTTCGTATACAACGAAATATTTTATTGTAGATTTCAGTGTACTAAAAACGAATCTGCAAACCTATTCCGTCGCAAAAAGAAAGTTTTCATGATATGAAGAAATTACTTTTTCGAAAAGTGGGTGATCACGTTTCAATTTAAATTTAACTTAGAATGAGCACCCACTTTCTGGCCACCTGAGAGAGGGGCATTTTTCTGTGTGTGGGGGGTGTTTTGGCGGCCGACCCCCCGCCCCTCCAACCAATTTAAGCAGGTAATTCTAAAGGATTTTCCAAAGGTAGAAAGAAAGCCCCCACCCCAAAATTATGGCCACAAAGTGGGTGATCATTCTACGTTAAATTATTATGGAAAAGTGATCCTTCACTTTTTTAAACTAACATTTCTTCATATCTTGGAAACTACTCGTTTGCCTTAATTATAAAGGTTATTTTCGTTTTCAGCGACCCCGAAAACCTAAAGGAGTGGTAATTTTAAAGGAATTTTCGAGGGCGGAGTAATTCCTCATATTTACCTTTTTTTTTTCCAATAACATAAGAAATTAAGAATTAGACAAATTCATGGTGCTAATGCACTTACCGATCCGTACTATTTTTTAAATCGTATTTCCAAGTTTAATTAAAGTTTTTCTTTTATTCAATTGTATTCTAAATAATGTTAATGGTTCTGTACTGTTCCTTGTCTGCTTAAGTTTAATTTTTGTTTATTAAATTGTTAGGTGAAAGTCCAGAATAGTTACAAAACACCCTCTTCTCCCCATGTTAAGAATGGCTTTTTAAATAATAACGTTATTATTTCAGCACGGATCAATAAGTGCACGAGTACCCAATTTCTTTAATAAAGAAAAAGCATTCATATTTTAGAATAGATGCAAAACTCCCTCCCCATGTTAAGAATAGCTTTCTAAATAAGGGTATTATTTCAGCACGGTACCTTCTCTGCATAAGTACTATCTTTTGTTTATTAAATTATTAGGTGAAAATATTAAATAGTTACAGAACACTCTCCCTTTCCCATGTAAAGAATGGCTTTCTTAATAGCGTTATTTCAGAACGGTATCTTCTCTGCATAAGTACCATGTTTTGTTTATTAAATTGTTAGGTGAAAGTACAGTACTCATGCAGAGAGTGATTCGTGTTGTAATAATAACGTTAATATTTAAAAAGCCATTCTTAACATGGGGAGGGGAGGGTGTATTTTAACCTTACAATTGAATAAAAAAACATAATAAAACTATAATTAAACCTGGAAATACGATTTAAAAAATAGCGCGGACAAAAATAAACTGTACTTTACCAACGAATCTTATATCGAAAAACAAACAAAAAAAACCTCAAAAAGCAAGCGACAAACTTTTTTTTTGTCCATATATAATAAAGAAAAAATGTGTAAATTAAAAAATTTGGAAGATAAACAAATGAATTATGTTTTTTTTTGTTTTTTTTTTACTTATCGAGTTAACAGAAAATGAAATCTTTCGTCAATTCGTGGCTGTGAAATGAATCGAACCGGAAGTTCAGTTTTATCAACAGAACAGATTCGCAGTAACGGCTTACGAAAATATATTTATTTTATTTAATATTTTAATAATTCGCGAGGTAAATTTATTTTAATAACATAAAAACATACCTCGACTCTTAAGATAGGTTGTCTGAAAATTTCAAATAAATTGGTAACGTAGAAATATGGTATTATTCACTTGTAACGAACCAAATTTATATATATATATATATATATATATATATATAGATGTAATGTATACGTGTGTGTATGTATGTATGTATGTGTGTGTGTGTGCGCGCGTGAGTGGGTATGTGCATGTGGATTATGCGCAAACCACCACACATATATGTATGTGTGTATACGTGGGTACATATATATGTGCTCATACATATGTATATGGTTTAAGTTTAATTGATTTATATATATATATATATATATATATATATATATATATATATATATATATATATATATATATATATATATATATAGGGTGTTCCAAAAATATGTATACATACTTTAAATAATTTTAAATCAGATGTTTTTTCTTTGCAGATTAAAGTCATAAATCTTAATGATAGCAGCCAGGCAAACTTTTGAAGAAAAAAAAATCATTCTAAAATGCTACTGGAAGCATGTAAATGCTTTTAAAGTGCAAAGACAGTTTAGGAGTGTGTATACATCTGTTTGGGACACCCTCTATATGTGCGTGTGCACATGTATATGCTGGTTAAATTGATTTCTCAAAATAAGCATAATGAATCAATAACAAATCAAACATGATATAAAAAGACATAAATTTGAATAAAGGGATTAAAATTATGTTTAACCTATTTTACTATAACACATTGAATAAATAATCTATATATTAATTTGCTTGTACGTACGGTGTCACGTCATCATCATCGCAAACATTAATTAATGAAACGCGTCATCATCATCGCAAACATTAATTAATGTGAATTATCTCCCTTTATTGTTCATCTTTATCAGTTAAAAATCAGTAACCCCTTTTATTTCCCAAAAGTTCCCGAACAAAAAAATAAATAATAATAACTGTCTATTTATGGTTCCGGATTATTTTAAAGGCAATTATGCATAGAAGGTATCGTTCCACAGTTTAAATTGTATAGTATTTTACTTACATTTTTAACGATGTCTTCTGTCTATTATTGTATGAACGCTTATTCTATTTTATTCAGTAATAAATATATTTTTTACATTTAACGCTACGAGTTCGTTTTTTTTTTTTTACTGTGCCACTTTGTTTTTTTTATTTACTTTTTATTTACACAACAAAAAATATGTTCAGAAATACATGTTACAAAAGTCAAGAATGACTTTATTAAATAAATCACCAAAGTCATCATTCGCAAATACAGAGTCAAAACATATTTTACGTCTTGTTCTGTTTTGTTTTTGTTTTACGGCATATCAATCCTTTTTCGTGTTATTTAATGCCGAATCGAGTAATTTTGTAACATTTATACAGCTTCACGTTGTTTACATAGTTATTTGTTCATTTTATTTTGCTTCTTTTACAGGCATTCATCTTCTAATGCCCACCGGCACAACATTTTTTTTAATATGAAATAAAACAGTGTTTGTTTCATTACTTACGATTTAATTTATTTAAAGAAATATTTATTTCCTATTTAAAGATTTTCAGTATATTTTATTTAACTGAAGAATTTTTCCATTATTTTTATTACATTGTTAGGTGAAGTTTCAGAATAGTTAACCCCCCTCCTCATATTAAGAATGTCTTTCAGCATGATTCTTACAATAGCAGTATCAAAGTTTATTTTGGTAAATATCCAGATACGCTACTACAGAACACCGACCACTCTAATTTGTTTTGTTTTTTATAGGTAATTGAGGTCGCTGACAACGAAGCTGATAGTCAAACTTGGGGCAAATTTATCGTTTGCATGGTATTAACCCCCGAACCCACGAATAACTTTCCACCATGTTGCAGCTTCCAGTTACGCTACGCGCGTGCGCTGCAGCATGAACGACGGCTTGCTTCACCTAGCAAAATGCCTTCTCACATGGCGTACCAATAAAAAAAATTACGGACTGACATTTTTTTAATGACTTACAGTTATAGAAAAGTACAACAAATTGAGGGACATTTTTTTTTGTCTCGCGTAATTTTTAATGTGGTTTACAAAAACATAAGCACCAAACATCTTTATGTTTTTCATTCTTTTTTTTGCGGGGGGGGGAGGGGGATTCAATTATAGAACTTATGTGGCTTAATAGGTGCTTTTGCAGTTTAGTTAAACGTTTTTCCGTAAGTAACGCACCGACATTTACCTATTAGAACACCATTTAATATTTTCCGAAGATTTTACTGTGTACATTGGGGGCGCGAGCGGGGGGGCGGATGTGATTTTCGGGCGCGCGTGCCAATGTACACAGTAAAATCTTCTGAAAATGTTAAATGGTGTTCTAATTGGTAAATGTCGGTGCGTTACTTTTTAAAAATTTGAAAATTCTATGTTCCAGGTAAAAAAAAAAACAGATAAATTACCCCCCCCTACTCCAACTTGGAGTGCTTCCCTTTTCTTGTTTTATTTCTTTTTCAGCTAATTTTAAATTTTCCACCCAAAAAGTGCTATAATGTATTTTTGAAAATTAGAAAATTCTATGTCCTGGAAAAAAAAATCCCCTACCCCCAACGTAGTTTGCTTGGTGAAGCCGTCATTTATGCTACAACGTGCATGCGCGTAGCATAAACGGAAGCTGCAAAATGGTGGAAAGTAGTTCCTGGGTTCAGGGGTAAATACCATGCAAACGGTAAATTTGCCCCAAGTTTGACTATCAGATTCGTTGTCAGCGACCTCAATTACCTATAAAAAAAACAAAAAACAAATTAGCGTGGTCGGTGTTCTGTAGTAGCGTATTTGGATATTTACCCCCTTTTTTTTTCTTATTTTAAAACAAATTATACAAAAAAGATACAAGACCATTAATTTTTTTTTCATTAAATCGCTATTTAGGTGAAGGTTCAAAATAGTTAACCCTTCTCCTCATAACCGTTTTTTCATGCAGTAAAATACTTTGTTTCAATAATTATGGTTTAAATAAATATTTATTCCTTATTTAAAGATTTACAGTATATTTTATTTAACTGAAGAAATATTTATTGTTCATACATATATTTTACCCTTATTTTTTTTTACATTGTTAGGTGAAGTTTCAGAATAGTTAACCCCCCTCCTTATATTAAGAATGGCTTTCAGCATGATTCTTACAATAGTGTTGTCAAAGTTTATTGATTTTTCTTATTTAACAAAAATTATAAAAAAGATACAAGAACATTTTAAACATTTTTTTCGTTAAATCGTTATTTAGGTGAAGGTTTAAAATAGTCAAACCCTCTCCCCTTATTAAGAATGGCATTTTATTATTTCAGCATGATGCTTACATTTTTCTTAATATAAAAAAAAAAGATACAAGAAAATGTTAAGCTTTTTTTTTTAATTAAAATGTTAGATCAAAGTTTGGAATAACTTACTTTATAGCCAATTAGCCAGCTTACTTAACTATATAACATTGACAATAAATTTGATAAGTATAACCTACCTCACATCATTTTGATTATCGAAAAATCAAAAGTTAACTCTACTTCGTAAGATTTACAGAAACACTTCATTTTCTATGCATGTAATACACAAGAATCTGAATATTATAACAGGTTACAATGTTTTTATGGAAAAAAAACTTTTGTACAGAAAATTCAAAGTGTTCTATTTATATTACCAGGAAGTTGTGATGCATTAATTGAAATCTATATCAATAATTCGACTTAAAAAATATTTGTGAATTTCCAAATCTTCATTGAATAAAATTCAAAATAAATAGAAAAGTCTATCGCATATGTAAAAGTTCACAGTTGCTTATTTAACTTCATTAAAAGTCATCAAAGTCAACTAAGAGCTGCTCAATATTCTGGCTTAATGGATCATTTAGCAAAGAATGAAGATGGTTATCCTGGTGTACCAGTTATTCTACCATCTACATTTACAGGAAGTCCTAGGAATCTACAACAGCTTTATCAAGATGCAATGACAGTTTTCTGTGACCTATTCATTACTTACACATGTAATCCAAAATGTCCTGAAATATTAAATAACTTGGGGTCATCAGAACTTGCACAAAATCGATGTCAACAATGTCACACAGTTTTTTAAATTCACAATCTGACTCCCAAGAACCTGCTGAGTGACCACTATTCTCACTCCAAGCAGCTGAGTGATCGACGTCCCTGTCACCGCCTCAATCATCACCAGCACTTCCTGACAATATCAACAGCATCAGTTACGATCGCATTGACCTTCAATAAAAGTTTAAATTAAAATTCTTTGTTTGTTCTACTTGCTTCCATACGTTCATTTTTATAAGGAATTTCTTACTGATGTGTTTTAAAAGATTTTAACTACCGTGGAATTTCCACGGGTCCTGCTAGTTATTATTAATAAAATAATCTATAATATAAATCTCACCTGTCTGTTTAAGTGTATGTGTGTATGTATGTATGTATGTATGTATCTTAAAGTCAGGTCATGTTATATGCTACTGGTACAATATGACCCAGTACTACCTGGCTCATGGTCGGGTCACCGGCGACTAAACTGGTTCACCCACCAGACTTTTTTTGGTGAGTAGGGTTGCTAGTCTCCCTGAAGGATGAAAAGCAAGACCTTCCAAAGGGCGAATGAACCCTTTGTCGGGGTCAACGACCAACTAGCACCGTGTGTGTTTGTGTGTGTTGGAGTGGAGAGGGCTCCCGTAAGTCGTGGTGAAGGCAACTTTTTTAGGAGAAGCAAATCTCTGATTTAAAAAAAAACATAAAACGGGAGACCAGTACCCACATTAAGCTGGTCTGCAGTTTAACTTGTTGCTGGCTATCTTCCTCTTGCTTGTTGCTGGATCTCAACATTTTGAACCGAGAGAGAGAGAGACTTAGCTGTCGTACAAAGCTAAGACTCTGTAGCATCATCTGTGTATAGATACGTCTTCAGGCATTTGTCTATTAAAATGGTCCTGTGGCGATGGAAGTCATTTTTGGGCTCATGGACTTTAAGTGTCTGAGGGAGTGGCACTCGTTTGACAAGACGTTGCAATAATCATCCAATGTTTTTATATCTGCTTAAAACTTTCGACAGAGGCAATGGATTTTCACGAGATCGATATTGTTTTGAAGCCGATCCCCCGGACGACGAATATCGAAAAATTGGCTAAAAGCCCTAATACGTTCGCCCTCAACTGGGCACATTTCAACAGGGTGGGGTCGCTTTTTTTGGCCAATATTTTCGAAAGTCATCGTTTTCTTTTCGATTGAGTAGCCTTAATTTAAACGTTCGCCACCTCCGGTTTCGCGATGGGCACATCGGCAAGGACGTCACGTTTTTTTTTCACGTTCTTTTTCTTCTTCGGTACGGGTTCGAGCCTACCTGCCTACTAACACCTTTTTTTTTTTTTTTTGCTCAATACACACCTCCAAACACCCGGGAAACGCCGGCCACCCAAGCTAGTAATATATAAATTACATTGCAGTCTAACCGTCAATTAATTAATCACCCAAAATCATCGCCCTTAGATTAGTTCACTAAGTAGTTTCCCCTTATTAATCAAATTTAAATTCGATTTTAAATCGTTTCTTCAACGAGAATGCAGAAAATGAAAAAATAATAAGCAATAATTATATTTAAAATACAAATCATTTATAAATTCATATATATATATAAATAATAGATAATTAAATAAACAATGCTGAATTTATAAAAGTCCCGCACTAAACAAACAATACATATATATATATATATATATATATATATATATATATATATATATATATATATATTGAAATAGAATAAAATAAAATATTTAAATAATACATTGCAGGAAATTTTTTCTGCAAGACTGTTAGTGTTTACTTAGGCGCTTTTGAATTAAACCCGGACATATATCTATCGAAGAGATCTATCTCGAAATATAGAATACGGATATTCCATCGAACCATCTGACGCAGGTAATCACAATGCAAATATAAATCAAATGTATGTAAGAAATGTATAAATATATGCACGCTAAATATTTCGGTTTCGATTCTAGCTGTTAACACTGAAGTCATTTTTTTTTAAACTACAATAATGATTAAGAGCCGTTTTTTTTGTATATGTAATGAATATTCGCATTATAAACTTGCCATATTCATTACATAGACAAAGAAACAACTCTTTAAGGAGTAAATAGGGATCGTCGGTTTGCACAATGATTTTTTAAAAGAAGGTAAGAAGGCACGTAGCACGTTTTCGTTTTCGTAGTTTTTAATATTCATGCATATAAACAATGATCTCACGAATACATTTTATAAAGAAGTTTATTGTTGCATCAAAACTATTCAATATCAGTTGCAAAAAGGTGTGTATACTTGCTCATAACTATAAGCTAAAACATTTTGAAGAGGATATTTTTCTTGCGTAGAAATCCTGTTATATTTTCACACACCCATGAGTGTTTCAAGTATAATACGTCCGAATTTAAACTGAAATCCTGTTGTGCTGAAAAGAAAAAAAAAGTTGTTTCCAAACAAAATAGTTATTTTATGAAAGTAATATTGGAGGTGGATTTTATTTTGTCTATGAAAAAAAAAAAAAATCGTCGCTGTTAACAGAGTATAAATGCGATTCGGGCGACTTGTTTGCATTAAAGTCGTCGTTTTTTAACGAGGAATTTAAAAAGAAATCCTGTTGTGTTGAAAAGAAAAAACGTGTCGTTTTTAAACGATAGATTCATTTTAATGAAATTACGATTTGAGTCGGAGTTTTTGTTTTTGAAAAAAAGTCGTAGCTGTTAAAAGAACTTACAATGCAATTCAATCGACTTGTATGTAAAGTCTTTTTTAAACGAGAAATTTAAAAATTAACTTCTGTGTGTCTAGTCGTGGGCTAGCTGTGTCTAGCCGAGTAGTCCCACTTTTGCTAAGGAGTATCCGACAAAGACAGGTACTACTTCCCTACACAGTTTGTGATCATGAGATCATAGGGGGGGGGTGTAGGGAAAATTGTGGTGTGACTGCAGTCATGGAGGCGAACTGCTAAGGGTGGCATGTGTGAACTCGAAACCCGACCGACGGGACACAAAAAGACGACAAATCATCAGGTTCGATTGCACCCTTATTTGCAGGAATGCGACAATATAAGGCTGGCAGTGAAGAGGTCGGGGACCAGTTGAGATCTCGAGAATCGGACTGAACGTGTTAGAGCGGAGAATGTTGCCAAGAATCCAGTCCGGGTCTTTTTTTCTGTTAGATATACTTGCTGATAACTATAAGCTAAAACATTTTGAAGAGGATATTTTTCTTGCGTAGAAATCCTGTTATATTTTCACACACCCATGAGTGTATAATACATCCGTGTCGTGGTCGTGATCATCGTCG